>NW_019154087.1:30735167-30919851 GCF_002288905.1 Enhydra lutris kenyoni
AAAGAAAGAAAGAAAGAAAGAAAGAAAGAAAGAAAGAAAGAAAGAAAGAAACAATTAAAAAAAGAAAACCAATAAAGAAAAAAATATAAAAAGGAAAAAATATATATATATATTAGATAAACTAGTTAAAAAACGTTAAAAAAGAAAAGGGTAAAAGTTAAAAAGATTTAGCAGAAGAAGAAAAATAAATTGAAAAAGAAAAAAAATTAAATTAACTGCAAGTCTAAAGAATCATGGGGAGAAAGCCATGAGTTCCGTGCTTTGCTTTCTCCTCCTTTGGAGTTACGCTGCTCTCCTTGGTATTGAAACTGTACTCCTTGGTAGGTGAACTTGGTCCTGGCTGGGCTTCTTGTTGATGTTCTCGGGGAGGGGCCTGTTGTAGTGATTCTCAAGTGTCTTTGCCCCGGGCGGAGTTGCACCGCCCTTACCAGGGGCCGGGCTGAGTAATCCGCTCGGGTTTGCTTTCGGGAGCTTTTGTTCCCTGAGCGCTTTCCGTAGAGTTCCGGAGGGCGGGAATGAAGATGGCGGCCTCCTGGTCTCCGGCCCGGAGGAGCGGAGAGCCCGGGGCCCCACTCCTCAGTGCGCCCCCAGAGACCAGCTCCGATTTACTCCCGTCACCCTGCCTCCGGCCGCGCTCCGAGCTGACCGAGCCTGCGACCGGTTCAAGGTAACCCCGAGCTTAGAGCTTACTCCTCGGCTCTGTCTCTGTAGCCGGCTTCCCTGTTCTAATACCTGTAAGCTCTGCGACACTCAGACACCCCTGATCCTTCTGTGACCCTGCGGGACCTGAGGCCACGCTGACCCTGCGTGGGCTTCACCCCGGTTAAGCCTCTGGAGCGATGTCTCTCAGCGGAACAGACTTTTAAAAGTCCCGATTTTGTGCTCCGTTGCTCCGACGCTTGCTGGGAACCGGCCCCTCCCCCCGCGGTCTATCTTCCCGTCGCTTTGGATTCACTTCTCCGCCCGTCCTACCTTTCAGAAAGTGGTTGCTTTTCTGTTTCTAGAGTTGCTGTTCTTCTTCTCTTCGATCTCCCGTTGGATTTGTAGGTGTTTGCAATCTTTAGATAAGCTATCTAGCTGATCTCCCGCTACCTGAAGTAGTCTCAGCCTGCTACTTCTCCGCCATCTTGACTCCTCCCTCGAGCCCCTGCCATTTTTGATAGTTATACTATCTCATAACCCCCCCCCAGTACTATAAAACTGTTCCAGTTGCTTCACATCCTTGCCAAGCCTTGGCATTGTCCAAGCTTGACATCTGTGCCAATCTGCGAGAATACGTAAACATATAATGTGCTGACTCCATCTTTGGTATGTCTCCTTGATATATATCCACCCTTGCTACGAGTCCAAGAAACTTTGGGCATGTGTACCAGGAGACCAGAATATTCACAGCAGCACTGTTTGTAAAAGAAGGAAAACCATCAAAATGCCCAGTGAATAAAGAAAAGAAAAATGCTTTTTCAATATGTAGTCTCACAAGGGAATACTATATAGTGGTGAAGACAGTTGAATGATCGCTACAAAATTCAACATGGATTTATTTTATATATATCATGTTGATGGAAAAAGCCCACCACCGAAAAAATAACCATAGCACAATTACCTGGGTATAAAGCAAAAACTTGCAAGCACACTATTTATTTCTAGATATATATGTGATAAAACTAAAGATCACCATGGGAGCATATAATGCCAATTTCAGGATAGCAGGATAATAATTACGTTTTGGAGGAGGGAAGGCAGTTTGATCTTGAAGAGGTACCCTGGGAGCATCGAAAGTATTGGTTTTGTCTTATTTCTTAAGTTGGGTGTCATGGCCATTCATTTCTGGATGCTATTTACATATATTAAACATATATTCTTAAAATGAATGCTTCCTTATAAAAATTTTAAGTAAGTTGTTAAAAATATATGACATGTTTATATACAATGCAAAGTATCCCTAGACTGTATATTTCTATATGCATATGTAAATGTATTTTAAAATAGTAACTATTCAATAGTTTTAATGATTATTAATGTGCAAAACAGGCAACCTGGTTAAAACTCAGAGATGAGCGACAATATGCTCTGGGCACATGTTCTGTGTAACCTGAGCTCTGCCCAACACAGTCCAGCACTCAAATGTCTTCATGTTAGACCAGTTAGCATCTTGGCCTTTTCTCTCTCCTTTGTCAAAGCCTTCCAGAATTGCACCACTTAGCCCAACTTACAGAGTTCTGTTTTTTCCAAGAGTCTCTTATACTTAACAGTACCCTGAACCCTGTCTTACTAGTCTAGCTTGTTGGGGTCCAGAGAGAACAGGAGGGTGAATGGGAGAGAAACCCACCACACTTAATTGTAGTAAGCATGTAGTTTCATACTGATATTTAAACAGTCATGTCAAAATATTCTGCTTCAGTGGTATTTCAGGTAATACATACAAAAATGTATGTTCATTTTTTAAAAAATTTTATTTGGCAGAGAGAGAGAAGAAGGGAGAGAGCACAAGCAGGGGGAGGGGCAGAGGCAGAAGCAGGCTCCCTACTGAGTAGGGAGCTCATCTTGGTGCTGGATCCCAGGACCCCAGAATCATGACCCAAGCTGAAGGCAGTTGCTTAATGATTGAGCCACCCAGGAATCCCCTGTAAGTTCGTTTTCACCACCTAGATCTGAGCATTACTAGCTGTCAGTCTGATTAAAACCAGAAAGACATTCTGAAAGATAATCAATTCTATTCTTAAGTGGTTTCTCACTTGTTTGTGTATTATTACCCTATTAGGACAAAGAGCCCATATGTGCCCCAGGGAAAGAGCAGAGGGGAACTTGCAAAACAAACAAAACCTCCCAAACATACAGGTTCACGTGGTTTCTATCAAAAATGTATATATTAGTGTGTGTTGTGTGTGTGTGTGTGTGTGTGTGTGTGTGTGGTGTGTATGTGCCTTCCTGCTTCCACCCTTGCCCTCATTCAGCCATTGTCAGCACACTAGTCTGCGTGACCCTGGAAGTCAGGGCAAATCACGCCTCTGCTCAAAATCCTCCAGTGAGCTTTCACTCAGAGAAAAGTCAGAGTCATTACTACAACAGCTTCATGAGCTCTGTCCCTGGTATCTTTTTGTCTGTCCTTCTACTCTCCCGCCAACCCCTTGACTCTTTCACGCCGGCCTCCTTACCGTGCCCACGCACTCCCAGCTTCGCCACGTCACTGTCCATTTGCTACGGGCTGCTCCCTCTCCTCTTTCAGGTCTTTCTTCAGCTGTCCCCTGACGTGGCCCTCCCTGGTCGCCCTATTTAGAATTGCAATTCTGGTGCTCGCTTCGGCAGCACATATACTAAAATTGGAACGATACAGAGAAGATTAGAATTGCAATTCTGTCCCACCCTAGCCAGTCCCGGGTTCACCCACAGTCACCATGCTGGTCACCATCAAGGTTTTTGATACATTCGGTTTATTCTGATACATTTTATTGTGGGAAGTATAAACCCTGTGTGGGCAGGGATCTTTGTTTTATTCGTCGTGGATCCAAGGCCACAGCTCTTGGCCCAGAGAAAGCAATGAGTTAATCAATACTTTAAATAAATACAGCTTCATTTTACAGTTGAGACTCCGAAATCATCAAGTTACTTCTTAAGTCCAACAAATACGTGACGAAAGCAGGCTATGAAGTCAGGGAGTTGAACTTCACACCCTGTGCTGTCTAGCCTCCGTGCGCCATGCTATAGATCCTACAGCATGATCCTTTGATACTGACGGCGATGATGACATAGCTAATATATTTTTTTAAGATTTTATTTATTTATTTGACAGACAGAGATCACAAGTAGGCAGAGAAGCAGACAGATAGAGAGAGAGGTGGAAGCAGGCTCCCTGCAGAGCACAGAGCCCGATGCGGGGCTCGATCCCAGGACACTAGGACCATGACCTGAGCCGAAGGCAGAGGCTTTAACCCACTGAGCCACCCAGGTGCCCCAACATAGCTAATATTTTTAATGCCTACTTGTGTCATGCACTGTGCTTTACAGGTGTTACCTAATTCGATACCCAGGAAACATCTCATCTGAGTCCACATGGAGTCCTTAAAGTTTTGGCAAATTAACTGTCATGCCACTCAAGTATAACTAAAGATGAACAGAACCTTATTCCCAAACCCCAAAGAACAGCGTAAACTTCCCTTCTCCCCTGTGGGGAAGGCAGGAAACTAGCAACTTCAAATTTCACATGAACAAATTGGAAATTGTGTAGCTATGAGAGACACCCCAGTGTAATCATCCTATTATGGTTGGCTTCTTCCACACAATTTATTATTCATTTATTCCCTCATACATTCATTCACATCCAATTATAATTCACTCATTCAACAAACATTCATTGAGTGATTGCCCTGTGATGTACTATGCCAAGTTCAAAGGCTACAGGGATAAAGATAACACGTTCTCCGCGCTTGAGGGACTCACAGCCTAGCAAGAGAGATGAATGTGAATGCAAGCACAGGGAATGCCCCCAGAGGAGTGAGGGCCATACAGAGGATTGGTGCGGAGAGGAGTGCCAAGGAAGCCCAATGCGGGGAAGGCCTGACTAGCCCTGTCTGGGGAGTACTTCTCGGAGGAGGTGGCCCAGGATGAGGAGTTCACTGGGCAGGATGGGGGTGGGGGTCTCCAGGCAGAGGAAGGGATTTGCAAAGGCACAGAGGCGTGACTCATGTGGGTACTAGGGTTTCTGCATAGAGCTTGGCATAACGGGAGCTAGGAAGGCGGGTGGGGAGGGGGTGGGAGGAAGGAAAACAGGAGCCAGAGGGATTTTAAATAAGGTCATGATTAGATCAGATGTTCATCTTATGAAACTGCCTCAAGAGTCGGGATGGAAACCGAATTAAGGGGGCGGGGCCTGGTGGAAAGAGGCCGCAGATCCCTGGCACTTTGAAGCTGCTGCTTTGATGCAGGTGTTTTGGCTGGGGGATATTTTGAGGTGGCCTAAAAATAATTACATTTCAGCTCTTAAAAATTACCAAGTGATGTGCAAAACAGCTGTCTCACCTCATTGCAGAACCTCGCCTCATGCCAACTCCTGAATCTGGGGAGGCAGGGAATGGGGTCAGAAGCAGGGCGAGAATTAGACAACATCTGGCAGGGGAGGCACCCGTAACCAGCGGTCGTGGGCATAAGGCAGGCTCCTAGCTCAGGGAGAGCCATTAATATGCAAGAAGCACACTGCTCCTTCTCTGAGAGTTCCCTTGTATTTTGCGAGAGCTGGTTACTCCCCAGCGGTTATGACTGTAACAGTGATTTACTTTAAGTTAATAAGCATTACTAAGTGCTTTAACCAATATGTATTCTATTTTCCATTAGAGAAACCTTAAGGATAGAAACCTCTGTTTTTAAGGGCTTCCATATAATGTTCAGTTTCTTTGGGGGTTTCATCTTATACACTGGAAGGGAAGCTGGAGAGAGGGTATATTATGAGGACTATATTAATTGTAGTGCAAAATAAAGCCATGTTCTTATTGAACTGAAGAGTCTAAAACACAGCTGACATCAGGCATAGCTGGATCTAAGGGCTCAGTGATATCACTGTGGCTCTCTTGTTTAGAGAAAGGCTTTCTCCACCTGTCAGGCTACATAGTGGCTAGCATCCCAACACTCATAACTGATCAGCTGAGCAGACCCAGATGAAAGAGGGTTTTATCAAGGTAGACTTTGAAATACTGTCCCAGAAAAATTCTGATGGGCTCCTAAACAATGATCCAAGATATGTGATGTTCTTATTTTTTTAAGATTTTATTATTTATTTATTTATTTAGAGAGCATGAGTCCGGTAAGGGCAGAAGGAGAGGGAGAGAATCTTAAGTAGACTGAGCACAGAGCCCAATGTGAGGCTTGATCTCACAACCCTGAGATCATGACCTGAGCCGAAACCAAGTGTTAGACACTCTGACTGAGCCAACCAGGTGCCCCGGTATATGTAGTATTCTAATGGACCTAGCTGGAGGCCTATATCAGGTCTGTCGGTAGAGGGTGGGGCTTGGGGAGCAGCAGTGCGGGGGTGGGGTGGGGGGAGTGAGCCCTGCCAGAATCCCAGAGCATGGATATTTCCCAAGTAGGTGGGTTCTTTTTACCAGAAAAAAAAGAGATACAATTCTGTTGATAGCATCATAATTATCTTAAACTCCAACATAACACAGAATTGGGTTTTAATCTCAGCTCTAACTGTGGGATCTCAGATGAATTAACTTCCTTATGCTTGGTTCCCTCATCTGTAAAATAGCGGCAATAATTGCATTTCCTAGAATTTGAGGATTTGGGGAAATAACGCATGCAGCATGCTTCGTAACTCCTGGCAAACAGTCATTGTTCAGAAATAGTCAACAGTCAGAAAAAAGGGGGAAATAATATGAGCTCTCCATTCTAGGTATAGTGACCATAGAGTTTATTGCCCAAGCTGGATAAATAATGATTATTCCAGGACAACAGGCATGAACTGGAACTCTCTTAGGCCATTTAGGAAATATGGTCACCCTACTTCTGTGGGGAGAGGCTACTGGGGCACAACATGATCCTTTATCTTTTTACCCCAAATTGCACAGAAAATCCTCATCTACATTTTTAACAGTTCTTTCAGGGCCCTTATAATATATCTACATGATGTTTAATAACATCAAACTCACATTTTGAGGGCTTTGGTATGTTTTTATAGCTTAACCCTGATTTATCAGAATTTTTTAAAAGATTTTATTTATTCATTTGAGAGAGAATGCAATAGCATAAACAGGGGGAGCAGCAGGCAGAGGGAGAAGCAGAGTCCCCACTCACTGGGGAGCCAGACATAGGGCTCTATCCCAGGACCCTGGTATCAAGAGCTGAGCTCAACCAACTGAGCCACCCAGACACCCCATCAGAATTTAAAACACCTTTTTCTCCTGATTATAATAGTCGTCTTTAAAACAAAAACAAAATAAAAAACCCTCATGAAAAAAATAATCCAGATGTGACTAGAATATAAAGCAAAAGCCCCTGTAATTGGGCAGTCAGGGAGTGCATAATTGTCAGGTTCTCTTAGTAAGACAAAAACAGTAAGTTTTGACCAAGTTTTGACCCAGGCACTTAGAGAAAAATAGAAGTTATCTGGGGATTCCACAGGTGAAACAACCAGTCAGGGCCCCAGCTAAGGTAGTGGTTGAGACTCTGGAAAGAAGGGGACTGTATTGAGGACTGTATTTAAGAGACGGCACCCAGGACTTGGTGCTTGGACCGAAAGTGCAAGGGAGAGCTTGCTATCCCCATTTCTGGATCAGGTAACTGCCTTGGAAGGGCGCTCAGCAGAAAAGCAAGACCTATTGGAAGAAAAGGAGGACTAGAAGATGCAAACAAAAAATGGTTCCAAACTTCCTCTGGGTCTGATTTGATTTATAACCTCATTCTGGGAAGAAATGAATGCATTCCCTGACAAAAAGCAAAAGCAATTTTCTGATAAACTTTAATGGAAGTGACACTTAATCTGGGAACCGGTCATTATCCTCCACCTAGCTGACCATCAGTCAAGAGGCTTGTGATCAACAACCAAACCTTCTTTTCTTTCTCCTCCTTTTTAAACAATGACGATTTAACACTTTCTTTACCTACAAAATGCTCTGCCAAGACTTAGTCTTTGAAATGATCACAACAGGCCTTTTCTCTTGTAGCAAGATTATGATGACATTTCAACACATGCTTGTAACTGGGGTTTGTAGAGGAGGAGAGCATCTGCCTCATTTATAGCTATTTCAAGTCCTAGTTCTATGGAGGCTTTTGTAAGATAAAAACAACAATTTTAAAATATTTACTAAAGAAAGTTTGGAAAATCCATAAAAGCGGAAAGCACAGGGATCTTGTTTTTACATCATCTTTATGCATTCATTTTTTCCCTCATTATTTGTAGTTCTGTCTATGAATTTTCTTTTTTCTTTAAAGTATTTATTTATTTTTAAAGCTTTTATATTTAAGGAGTCTCTACACCCAACATGGGGCTCGAACTCACAACCCTGAGAGCAAGGGTTGTGTGCTCCACTTACTGAGCCAGCCAGGTGCCCCTCTTTCTGTGAATTTTCTGTCTAAAGCCTTTGACCATTTTTCTATTGGTTTGTGGCTTTTTTCTAAATTAAAGAGTGTGATGGGATGCCTGGGTGGCTCAGTTGGTTAAGCGGCTGCCTTTGGCTCAGGTCATGATCCCAGCATCCTGGGACCGAGTCCCATATAGGGCTCCTTGTTCAGCAGGGAACCTGCTTCTCCCTCTGCCTCTGCCTGCCTCTCGACCTACTTGTGATCTCTCTCTCTCTCTCTCTCTCTCTCTCTCTGACAAATAAATAAATAAAATCTTTTTTAAAAAAATGAAAGAGTGGGAACCTTTTGTAAATGAAGGATATTGCCCCAAATCAATTGATCTTTCCAGGTGGGAGCTGGTTTTGTGCCTAGGACTTCTGCTTCTAGGTGGGTTCCCTAGTAGTTCCTCACACTGATTTACTTTAATACTATCAGAAGCTAACTTCTCTTCAGCAGTTGCTACGTATCAGACCCTTGTTAACTTGGCCTCCTGGGAAGAGCCATTGTCTTCTGCTGCAATCCCCAGGGGTGAGCACAGTGTCTGGCACATGGCGGGGAATAAATACTTTGACGAGTCATGAGAGTGGTGACATTCTTGAACGATGACTGTTTGTCAGGAGTTGGGAAGCATGCTGCATGCGTTATTTCACGAAATCCTCAGATTCTAGGAAGTAAGTGCAATTATTGCCACTATTCTACAGATGAGGAACTGAGTATAAGGAAATTAATAATTCATCTGAGATCCCACAGTTAGAGCTGAGATTAAAACCCAGTTCTGTGTTATGTTGGAGTTTAAGATAATTATGATGCAATCAACAGAATTATATCTAGAAGGGGAATTTTAGGCTGAGGCACAGACACTTGACCCTGAGAAGAATTCAACATTAATGTGGTCTCACATCACAAAATTTGTGCCCTAAAGTTATTTTGATTCAGTTTTTTTTTTAATGAAATTGAGAGCATTGCATTATATAACTAGAAAAAAATCCCACATCATAAATTTCATGTTCCTCAGAGCTCCCAAATTATAATCAGGCAGAGTTTGGAAGGGAAAGGACCCAGCAGAGAGCAAAAAGACCCCACAGGTAATAAAATGAGCTAATGATCCAGACTGGCATTGTGAAACTACCCAGGAGTGCAAAAGGTAAAGTGAGTTTCATAAAACGATCTCTTACTTTGTCGAAGTTTCATTGTGGCTCAGATTGAAACTCTAGTCTCATGTCACATCCAGTTTTTGCAACACAAGTTAATTGAGACCATTTTCTACTCATACAGTTTTATGAGTGCTGATGTGTAAAATCCTCTTCCTATATGTAGAGTCATACTCGGAATTGATTCGGCCAATTTAGCTTGAGTTCATGTCTATACGCAGAGGGCTGGCTACCTTCACGGTCACAAGAAGACAGCATCCTCCGCAGCCCACCTGCCAATTTCTCAGCTCACCCCAGGGTTGACTTGCTGGGGTCAAGCAGTTCAAAGCCTTATGCAGAGCCAGCTAGTTGTTCCTTTTCCCTGGGAAAATGCCTCCATTTATAGGGCATTGCTGCTGGGGCAGGGAGACAAGTGCTGGGCCAGACAGACTGGACCTACAAACAGAGGTCAGCAGAGGGAGCCTGGTTTGGGTTAATGACCAGCAGCTGCATTTTGCACATCTGCCTTTTAACCGACTTTCTCCATTGCTCGTCGGTTAGAATATATTCTGTGTGTTTTTATGGAAAGAGCACAGGACTATGAATCAGAAAACACGTGTCCTTATCCTATGTGATTTAGGACAAGGCATTTCAGTTTCTGAGCCTCCGTTTCAATTGTAAATGAGGGATAATAATATCTTTCTTATGGAATAATCGCAAAGATCAAATGAGATAATGTATTTGAAGACGCATCGCAAAACTCTATGTCCCTTATGAATATTTTGTCATACATAATTTTATCCCAATTTTATAGCCAGGGAGGCTGAAATTCATTGGGATTAAGGCTACAGCTCTACTAAGAAACAAAGCAAGGGTTTAAACCCAGTCTAATTCCAGAAACTCCAGTCTTTTTTTTTTTTTCACATGCTGCCTCCTTAAAACAAATTCAAGTTGTTACTGTGACTGTAATTTTTTTTTCAATGTATGCTGGAAAATGTTAACCCTGATCTCAAGAGTCCCACACAACACTCCTCAGGTCTCTGCCCCAGGTTTCCCAGGTACCTAGCAGAGAGGAGATTACCCAGGTCTAGACCTCCTTGGGTTGCACACAGATCTCTCAGAGACCAGAAAAGGGGGCACAACAAGAATGTGTATCCCTGTGGCACCAGCTGCTGTTACTCAGTGTGCTATTTTAACACTAAACAATTCAGAGTGAAAAAAACATCCTGTATTTATTCTTTGTTCATTGTACTCTGGTGCCCTACAAATCAAGATCATATAACAATGTATCATTGCAAGTGGCTTTAGGTAATTCTTTTTACCAAGATGGCATAATAGAAAACTGCAACAAACAAACAAGAAAATGGTGAAGTTACCGATTAAAAATAATATCTGCTGGCAAGGGTTGGGGGGTCACCTGGGTGGCTCAGAAGATTAAGTGTCTGCCTTTGGCTCAGGTCATGATCCCGGGGTCCTGGGATTGAGCCCCATGTCGGGGGGGGGTGTCCCTGGATTCCCGGCCCCAGGGGGTCCCCGGCCCTGGGGGGCAGGGGTCCCCCACTCAACGGGGAGTCTGCTTCTCCCTCTGCTCCTCTCCCTGCTCCCGTTCTTTCTCTACCTCCCTCTCTCTCAGATAAACGAATAAAATAAAATAAATAAAAATAATATCTGCTAGGAAAACCTAAAACAAACAAACAAACAAACTACTTCAAAAGGGGAGGAAAAGAACGAGATATTTCCCTGCTTTCTTGCCTGAGGAATCTCCTCTAAAAGTTGATGGGTATCTTGAGTTGGGGTAATTACAGTTTCTTTACAAGTAATAAACGTTTCTTTGTTGATTTACAGTTTCTCATTTGTTTTTGTTTTTTTTTTTTCTGCTGTCTGGCTGTACAAATTCTATTAATTAACCGGCTCCGCCGTGATTCCTCAGTTGCCACGGTATGGAAGGTTCTGTAGGTAGGCACATATTTTACACACGTGGCTTCTAAAATGCAAAAGCCTAAGGTAGCATTATCGATCATTGCTGTGCAGCTGTCTTCCCGCACCTCCTTTCTCTGAATGGTGAAGTCGTCAGGTCTCCTTCTGGCTCAGCGCTTGGCCCCTGGAAAATATGATCATCGTCCGCACCTCCTGTGAAAGGGGGCCAGAAGTAACAGAGCTTAGAGCAAAGAGTGGGGCACTGTGATCACCTCAAGAATTTCTTTGATTTCAAATCTGTTTGAAATGTAGAGTCCCCAATAATTATGGGGTCACTAGTAGACTTGTGGTCAATACATTAGGGTTACTTTGTTCCTTTCTATTGTTATTAAAAGAGATCTTTTCTTTCTCGTATATGCACAGTACAGACAGAATTTCAGAAAACAACAATAAAAAAGTTATAGAAAGAAACAGAAAAACCACGGTTTCACTCAGAGAAAATCTCTTGTTGTGCATGTTTTGTTACACACACAAGAATGTATGGAGTACTGTCATACCTCACATCTAATATTTAGCCTAAGCGGTGGTTTGGACATTTATTCATGCCAACAAGTATTCTTCTGCAGAATGATTTTTTTTTTACAACTAGTGTCGTAACGTAATTTTTAACAACTACGTAACGTAATTTTTACAACTAGTGTTTTAGTCTGTAGAAATCTAATAATTGATATAACTAATTCCCTAGTCTTAGGCATTTAGATTATTTCCAACTTTTCACCATTTTTAATATGATGTGATAATAATCTTTGTTTATTTCCTTACCATAAAACCATAGAAGTGAAATTTCTGGGCTCAAGTTAGTATATTTTAAGGCTACATTAGTACATATTACCTAATTGTCATCCAGAAAGGAACCCATTTCCCTCCTACCAGTTGGATAAATGAGTGGCAACCTTGCCCTACTCTTGCCACTGTCATATTCTTCTTCTTTTTTACTTCTTTTTAATATGAGTTAATGTGCTGGGTTTGAAAATGGTAGTTCACTGAATTATTTATAAAATTTTCTTATTTTTAAATGAATAGTGAGACTGAACAGTTTTTTCATATTTTTTTCATCCTTGGCCTTTTCCAACATAACTGCTCTTTTCTGTCCTTTGTCTATTTTCCTATTGGTGAAGTCCTCCTTTTCGTATTAATTTGAAAGACCAGTTATCTTTTAACAATAACAATCATCGTTTTACAAATGTAAGGAAGATATTCCCAGCACATCATTTATCTTTCATTTTGTGTGTGCACGTTTAATCAACAAACATTTTTAACATTTACATTGTGAATCTCTATTAAGCTTTTCTTTTTTTTTTTTCTTTAAAGATTTTATTTATTCATTTGAGGCAGAGAGAGAGAGAGAAGCACAAGTAGGGGGAGGGGCAGAGGAAGGGGGAGAAGCAGACTCCTTGATGAGCAGGGAGCCCAGTGGAGGGCTGGATCTCAGGACCTCAGGATCATAACCTGAGCCAAAGGCAGATGCTTAACTGACTGAGCCACCCAGACACCCCTTTACTAATCTTTTCTATAATATTCTTCCATCTTTGGTGTTTTGTTTACAGTAGGTTTCCCTATTCAAAGACTGACTGGCCAGATCAGTTATGTTCTTGTTTTGGACAATTAATTCATTTAGAATTTATTTTGGTTTACACTTTGAAGTACAGGTCTAACGTCCTTTTTTTTTTTTTTTTTTTTTTTTTTTTTCAAATAGCCAAACCATTTTCCCAAGATCATTACAGAACAATCTACTTTTATTGTATACTAAATACTTATGAATCCTCAGGTCTGTTTCTGATGGGCCTTTGCTTTTAATGCAGAGGTGAAGTAGAGAAGATAAGCTCTTTAGGACACAGCAAGGGTTGGAATCACTGCTATATCTGTTTCTACAGAGCATGGCTACAGACTAGAAATGAAGGGATGAAAGAGATATAGCTTAAAAATGTTGATAATTATTTTCAAGTGTCTAAAAGATGCTGAGATGTAGTTTTCTCCCAATTTTTCTTTGATGTGATTGGTTTTTAAAATACGATCCCAGTTTAATGATTACACATAAATGACACATATATTTTAAAATTCTTTTTTTGTACTAGTCCACACTAGCTTTCCTCATAAATAATGTATTATCTCCTAGTAGAATCAGTTTGTACTTCGTTACAAATGCACTAGATTAAAGCTGGCAAAACCAGTACTGAGATTATTTTCTTCTGCTGAAAATAGGGGGGATGATATCCCCTCTTCCTTCCATTAGGACCGGTGCTAAACTATCTCGTAACAGACAAGCTTTGCTTTAGTGACCCTTAGAGAAGTTTCCATATCCTTTCTTGATATAACCCTATTCTAATATTTAATGATCTTCATTAATATAAAAATCTCTCATGCAACAATTTAAGCCCATCCATCCGTCCTCCCTCTCCCTCTTTCTTTCTTTCTTTCTTTACTTTTTTCTTTCTTGTTATTACTTAATGGTGACTTTCCTTGGGCTAATGTCCCTCATACTTCTCCAGATTGAATAATTCCAATCCCGTATGCAGACCAAATCAAGATAATTTCTCTTGTATTTATTTGGTGTTCAGGAACATCTGAGCAATTAGTGACACTAATTGAGGACCAACCACACACACACACACACACACACACACACACACAAGCATTGGCACATGTATACTCCCTCATTTAAAAAATATTTAAGATTGACTCCAAAGTTTCCATTTTAATTTTGGCAAAATATCTTTGCTTTTGTCTAAACAAAGACCAACTGTATTACACTGAATTCGCTTTTCATTTTAGTGAAGAATTTGAGCAAAGCCCAAGAGGATCCCTTCACTGCAGTGGGGCCCGGAGTCGGCTGCAGGGAGGCCCAGGATTACAAGACCGTGTTTGTCATAAACATGAACTTCTAGTGGAGTCGCTGTGCATGGAGCTCTGCTCAGAACCTGAGCTTTCAGAAGGAAGTTGATCCTGCTCTGGAGAGAGGGGGCAAACAAGTAACACATCCATGTTAATAGATAAGACAGGTGCATAAATAATGAATCACAGCTTTAGAGCTAGGTGTTTGGGCAGTAGGAATTGCAAATAACATGGGGCAGAAGACATAAGTTCTGACTTGAGTGTGTTATAAAAACATGTGTCTTTTTTTCGGGCTATTCTCTAGTTCCAGGGACTTCAACCAAAGAACTGGGCACAGAGGAGGTCAGTCACATTTCAGTTCTCTGCAGACCACCTTACCTCTGGCCCAGCTGCCATGAGAAAGGATATCATTCCCTAAGCCCTTTCTCCTCCACTCTGCCCCTTTGCCCGTAGCTACATGCCTTCCTAATTCCTACTGATGGGAGCTTCAAGCACAGGGCCCAGATACTCCATGGAACCACCTGTGTCTGGTGGATCTTGGCCAGAATGAGATGATGCTTGGGGCAACAGAACTAGGGAGCATAATGACTTTGGACTTGTTGCTTACTGAAAATTGTCTCAACTACAGCACAGATGTCCGGCTTCTTCTTTTATCCCTAAAGCACAGAATTGCTTTGAGATCCACCTACTTACCACCCAATTCCTCCAGGGGTAGGTCTGGAACAACAACACACTCGAATCACCTGGAACAGTACCATCCCCATAGTATGAATCAGTCCAATCTTCGAGACGGCAAACTCCTGAGGTCCAAGGGCTTGGCCAGATGTATTGGCTTCCTGGCAGGCTAACATATTGGCACTCTTTCAAGCTAATATTTAAAAATACTCTCGACTTTTCCACTCAGTGTTTGAGACAGATGCCGAGAGCTCTGGCAGGTGGGAAGAGTAGGAGGACACGGGTGGCGGGACTCAGCACCTCCGCTATGGATCCCCCAGTCCTGCTCCAGTCAGACCTCACAGAGGAAAACAAAAGCTTCGTAATTAATTGCACTTATCTTCCTTAGAAAGCAGTTAGTTTACCAACTACTTTCATTCAAAGATGCCTCTTAGAGGTTCTATTTCGCAGCGCAAGTGGCTACACAAGATCTTTACGCCTTTGAATGGCATACAGCGCTTTCCCTAAGAGGAATTTAGTGAGTACAATTTTCACCCTCTCGTGACATTTCTAGCGTTTTGTTTTGAACCCACACATGCATGTGCGCACGCACGCAGGTGCACACACGCCCTCAACAGAATGGGACTCTTGGAAATCGTCCTAGCAGCCTACGTCCCGATGTAGTCCCGCATAGCTAGAACTTCACATGGCTCATTTACTGCCCTATTACTTTTTGAGTTCATTCAGTGTGAACGAAACACAAGGCCAGAACAACTCACTCCCTAACCAATTCAGAGCAATTGACAGGAAGCTATATTCCAACTTTTGTTCTCAAATTACATCAGACAGGCAGGAAGCACTTTTAGCAGGTGGTTTAGGCTCCATGGGATTGTTTTTGATTAAGGAAATAATGTCTCATCATCCACAAGCTGAGGTCCCAAGAAAAAGCCTTTGTTACTTTAACTTGGGTCCTTGGTGTTGGTCCAGCTGCTCTGAGCTCTCCTGGCGAGAGTGAGTCAGTGGGGAAAGGGAAAAGCAGTAGCCCTTGAAGGCGAGCCTAGGGATCTTCTGGGAGGGATCAGCAGCCTCTGGACCGAAACAGAAAGAACAATGGGTATCCCAAGATTTCACGACCCGAAGAACCCATTTGGTAGTAGTGACAGCAACAGAGGCCCGCAGTCAGCAGTTTATTGCATGGTCTGCGGGGAAACAAGGAGCTTTGGGGGCCTGTTTTGTCAAGGGAAGAACTCAATATTTAGCCAGATCTCCAAGCTCCCTCGAAGGACAGACGCCCCTATGGACATCTAGACTTATCCTGGAGGCTGTGTAGACTGTTTTTTGGGCTTTCTGGTTTAGGCCTTTTCGAAAGCATTTAAACTAAACCAACATTGCAAGAAAAGGTCAGAATTATTTCAATAGGGTCAAGAATTCCCAGTTCAAGTTAGTTAGGGATCCGGAGCTGATGATCAGTGGGGTGAATGTTGTCAGTGATCGGTTTGGTTGGCAGGGTGCTTTCATTTTTGAAAAAATGTGCAACCCATGCCCAAAGCAGTAATCATACGCTCTCTAACATTCAGGATCGGGGCTGAGGCTCACAAGTGTTTCCTGAGCTTGTGATGGGGCAGACTTCAGGCCCTCACTCCTGCAAAACCCAGTGGCCTTAAAATAAATCATAGAACTCAACAGCAAAGGGCACCAACCTTCTGAGTGTTTGAGCCTCTCCTCTCCCAGGCGTGGCTCAGAGTAAGATTAGGAGAATCTTGTGTTGGCAACAGATAAAGGGATCCAGGGAGGCAGGAGGGGGCCAAGGCCTTGTGGAAATTTACGTAAGCCTGCTGGAAGTAGGGGCTCAGAGGCCCAGAAGGGGCAGGATGAAACCAGACCAAAAGAAAACATCTGTAATGGGCTGTGAGGGCAAGTGGGCTGTAGAGGTTGGAGCTGGCCGCCCCCCGCCCCCCACAACAGAACAATCGAGCAGCTGCCAAAGCAAACCTTTTCCCGTTGGGATTTCTTTTATTGTACTTCTTCCCTTCCTAGGGCTGCAGAGACTTTGAAGTAATCCTCAGTGTGAAAGCTAGGAGGGTGCTCACATAAGAAGCCCTTGAACAAAACCGGAGGGGACGGAGCTAAGCCTGGAGGGGACGGAGCTAAGCCTGGCTGGGAGAAATTGCGGGGTGCCTGGGATGAGGAAGCCAGGAAGGATGGTGGGGAGACGGGTTGGAAGAGAGACAAGTGGCTTAAAATCTTAGCCATGGTGGGCCTTTTAAAGCTACAAGCCCTACAGCCCAGCAGGTGGTCGCATCCAGCCCTGTGTGTGGGGAGCCATCCCTCTGTGTGGACCTTGTTCCTCGTGGGTCTGCGGGCGGGGCAGCAGAATCGTTACAGTGACCCCAATGACTGTGCCCCAAGCCACAAAGGAACCTCTGGAAAAAAGATCCTTTGTTGATCTAGCTTCATGAATAAGCAATACTGAGTTGAATGTTGAACAAATTACCTTCTTATATTAAAAAAAAGAAGAAGAAGAAGAAAAGAAAATGGAAAAAAGCATAAAACCTAGAGAATAAGGAATAGGAATGTTAGTTCCCTGGACCACTCTGCCATCAGACTCAGGCATGAAGCTGGCATTTGCTCCCTTGGGGACTTGAGAGAAACTGAATCGAGAGGTAAAGAGAAAAGCAACCTTAGTTTTTTAGGGGGCAGATGCTGATGGCTCTGGTGTGCAAACCGCATGTGAATAGGCAGAATGGGTACCTCATTGGCCCTGCCACCAACCTCGATACAGAGCTCTGGGGCCCCATGGTCTGAACTGAACCATGGGCAGAGGTTTGAGGGCTGAATGGGGAAGGCCAACAGGACAGAGGCATGGAAGATGTAAGCAGGAGAAGGCCAGGGACTGCCCGCCCCTCCACCCACCACCACCAAGTTTCTGATGACATCCAAGTAGCCTGGAAAGGGATCCAGAAGATTCTACAAGGAAGAAAGTTAACTGAGGGGTGAGGGGAGTGGGTGGCAAGTTGGCTCCAGGATTGCTCCAGGGCAACTGAAGGACCAAGCAGCAGCAGGTGTGAGGTAGGAGGCCAAGCCATCGATGGGAGAAGGCTACTGCTGCCGCCTTGGAGGCATCATCCGCTCCAAGGGGCTGAGTGGGAGCAGCACGGGCCCCCATGTAGAGATGGGCTCTCACTGTTTCCAGGAGCGAGGTGCACGGGTTGTGTGGGTCAAAAACAAGGCTGGCCCGGGGTCAGCTGGGGTGGGGGCTGGGGAAGCTGCTCTAGCAGGAGCCCAGAGAAGCCCACTTTCCTCCACTAAGGACCCCACTCAGTATTTCGTATTAGCCCTCAGGAGTTTAGGAAAGGCATCAGAAAGAAGGGGAGGTGGAAAAACCACCAAGAAAGGGAACTCCTGAATAGAACTGAAATTCGAGTTAAAAGATACTGACAAGTCCCCAGCCAGGGCTGAAAAGACCTGGGCAAGAAGCACGCAGAATGTGGCAGTGAGGGCCCCCAGGGCAAGTGGACAAAGTACTTAAGTAAGAGAATAGACAAATGAACTTGCCTAAGCCTTCCTGTTTAGATAGCTCCAGTCCAATAGATACCTGCATAATGAAGTATCATTTAGCAGTAATGCTTAAGCGCCCTTTTCCGGCTTCTCTTCAGATTCCAATTCGTGGATGCAAAGGTGTTCACAGAGTAGTGCAGTTTTGCAACAGCGGCAATGAGGACTGAGGGTCATGTTGCAACATTAGACATTTTACTCCTCAATTTGTAAGATATTGAAGGACCCCTGAAGTCCCACAAACTCTTTCAGGGTCTGAGCGGTACAACTCTTCTTTCCTAAAGCTACTAAGATGTTATTTGCCCTTTCCGTTCTCCTGCTTTGTCAAGTAGACAGTGATATTTTCCGGAGTTTGCCAGACATGTAATGCTGAGAGCTGATGGAATCGGTGATTATATATTCTTGTGTTTCCAAAACTTTCCAGTATTGGGGCACCTGGGTGGCTCAGTCATTAGGCATCTGCCTTCGGCTCAGGTCATGATCCCAGAGTCCTGGGATTGAGCCCGGCATCGGGCTCCTGCTCCACAAGAAGCCTGCTTCTCCCTCTCCCACTCCTCCTGCTCGTGTTCCCTCTCTTGCTACATCTCTCTGTGTCAAATAAATAAATAAAATCTTTACAAAAACAAAAACAATAAAACTTTCCAGTATTAGCTTAGGTTCCTGGGCTACTGCCCAGCGTCTGTCAGTGGGCTCCTGAGTCCCCGCCCTTCCTCTGCCAGCTTGCCAATGTTCCCGGTGAACATCAAGGTCCCCAGCGCCTCTCTACGGTACAGGCTCCCTTCGAGCTCACTCAGCAGATGGCGCAGGTCACCAGCAAGCCAGCCCAGTGCATCGTGGTGCACGTGGTCGCAGGCCGGCTCGTGGTCCCTGGCTGACTCTTGGTCTCCTGGTGCTCCAGGGAGCCCTGAGTGCTGTGCTGAATGCATGTCATCCGCAAGATCCGTGACGACACAGAACTGCTCCTACAGCCAGCTGCCGTGTGGCCTGCTGGCCTAGCACTTGCCACGGCAACTAGGCCAACATGGCCTGGATCAGCTGCACCCCCGCCTGAGGGCTAGCTGTCCCCACCACCTGCCCCAAGCCCGGCTCCAGCCCTGCCTGCCACAGTGCAATATGGCCTGATCTGCCCCCAGCGATCCCCACCTCCAGGTCAGAGGAAAGAAATGATTTGGGATAGATAAGATAAGATAAGATAAGATAAGATAAGATAAGATAAGAAAAGAACAAAACTTCCAGTGTTAAATCTAACCTGTAAATATTGCTAAAAGTAACCCACCTAAACACAGTCTTTTTGGAGTCCTCAATAATTCTGAGTAGCTTAAAGGAGTCTTGAGACCAGAAAGTTGAAGGACCTGTGGTCTGGGTGTTGCAGAACTCTCTGCCTTTACTGGCCATGGTTCTCAGTCTCGGGGCTTGGAAGAATGAAGAGGTAGACCACAGGAAGTGTGGTGGGCAGCCAAGCAAGGTTTATTGAATGAGAGCATAAAGCTCCCTGAGAGAGGGGCCGAGAGGGTTACCCCTGGAGTTTCTAAGTTCAGGGGGGTTTATGAGCTCTGTTGCCAAACTATCTTAAGCAATCAGGGTGTGCTGGGTCTGCCAGCGGACTTTGGTCTCATATCATATTGTCAAGTAGACAGTGAAATTTTCCGGAGTTTAGGTTCCGGAGTATAGGTTAATGTCTACAGGCTGATGGTCTTTTCCCTGACACCTAGGGGCTTAGGTCTTAAGTGCCCCTTGCCGGTGATCATGACAGATGCTTTATGGTTAATCATCTTATTTTTGGACGTTTTGCAGAAGCCATTTGTGTCAAGGCTATGAAATAGAACGCTAGTATGGTCCTAAGCTGCAAAACAGGGTATTAGTGCTGTTTTATCTTAGCTGTCCTGACTCCGTATTTTCTTGGGAACCCTGGCCCCTGCTACCTAACTGTCCAACTAACTCCTAACACAAGTACAGCAAGAACGAAAGCAATGATGCAGGCAGGCCAGGTTAGAGGACCCAGATGGTTCCCCCAGGAACGGCCAAGAGGGTCCTTGGCTATTCCCAGGATGGAAATCACACTGTAGCTAACGGCAGGTGTGGGAGCCGGGTTTATGGAAGACAGAGGCCGTAGATACACACAGAGCGTCTGGGAGATGAGGGAAAGAAAAGGAGTCTCATCTTTGCTCGAAGTGTGGGATTTTATTGAGGATTGTGGTATGGTATACATGTCCTCTCAGGCATCCAGGATCCAGTTAGAACAAGGACAAAGGTTCAGGCGTCCTTCATAAGTCACTTATTCTTTGGAGCCAGAGGGTCTAGGCATTGAGGTTTCTAGAGCTCGTGGTCTAGAATAGGCACATGATGGCTTCCCGGGTCATTCTCAACCACTCCCTCCTTAGATGTTATCTATTATGCTGGAAGACTGAGGAAATCATGTCTCTTACAAAGAGGACATACATTATTTATTCTATGAAGCATATGTAACCAGGGGGTTATAGATCCCAGCAGGAAAAGGAGCAGAAAGCAGATTTTTATGGGGTCCTTCAATTTCCTTATCTCAGTAAGATACCATTTCTTACATCTACAACTTGATGGACATTTAGTACTGGGATTACAATTTTTTTTTAAGTAATATGATTGAATTAAATTTATAAAAAATTTCAAAATTCAGCTACATTTACATACATTCTTAAGATTGTTAATCATTTGTTATAATTTGTATTTGCCTTTTAATTTAATATCTACTTTAAAATAACTTAGATGAAAAGTAGCTTTTTTAAAGTATAAATAAAAGGAATTTAAATTTTAAAAATTAAATTAAAAGTTAATCCACTTTAAAAACAAGAATGTATGCAGACCATGCGCACTCTGAATAAAATTGCACTTTAATTTTATTGCCCATCAGGTATACTGTCAATAGCACATGAGTTAAATAAAAATCTTCTGTAATCAACAGGTAAGATGGTCACTGTTGTAGAAATCAGCAGGAAATAAAGGCAAGAAAAATACATTTTATGGAATAAGTATATAATGATTTATCAATTTATGTATTTTGATTCTGTTACTCATACAAGCATAGCCAACTCCTCAGAACACCTATCTATACACCATAATAATTAAATTCAGTAGTTGGTAATTTGTCAACTTTTGGATACATAAAAACCATAGCTTTATACCAAAATTTCAATTTTGTCCTTATGAGGGCGTCCTTGCTATACGAGGGTATACCCAGTGAAGAGTTACAGTATGTTCTATTTCACACATGACATAACAACTTCCGTTTATGCTCTCCCCTGGCCTTCATGGAAGTTAGGGTGGCCTGTGTGTTTTCAGCACCTCACTGACTTCTGTAATAACCCTCGCACACGGTTTTCCCATCTCTAAACCACAGAGAAGTCAACTGAACAGTAGATTAAGACTTAACCAAAGGCATTCAGCTCATCAGTGTGGGGCTTACGTTCCATCACAGGTCTGTCCGAATCAGAACGAGAGACACATGTACAGCAAACAAGTAGAATCTGGGACACCCCAGGGGATAAGATGTGCATCACAGATGGTGGGGAATTTTGTGTTTTATTTTGTTTAAGCATTACTTTTTTTCTGAGCATAAACTAATGTATGCTTGCCAAAAAAATTAAAAATCAAATAAAAGAAATTGCAGAAAGAAAAAAACCCTACAATATCACCTACAATCCCACCATCCTGACAGAGCTACCTGAAAAATTGCAGAGGTGGGCATTTCTTTCCAGAGTTTTTTCTCTGCTTTTGTGTGTGTACACACACACACTCTTCCAAAAAATGTGATTGTGTTATAATTCTGTTTATAACCTGCCTTCTCCACTATTTTGTGGACATCTCTCCATTTGAAGAAATATATATTTACATAACTATTTAAGGATTGTATAGTATTCCATTTTTGTACACTTGCCATCATTTATTTAGCCTCTCCGCTATGATGGACATTTGAACAGCTTCCCGTTTCCATTACGGCAAACAATGCTTTAACATTCTTTGTGCACTTGTTTGATTATTTCTTCAGACAAATTGCTGAAGACATAGTTTGGAGATGAAAGGTAGCACCTTCTCAGACTTTTGATCTACCCAATAAATTACATTGTGAAAGCATTCTACAAATTTGTATTCCTACCAGCACTGCCTGAGCACATTTCCTTAAACCCTTACAAGCTCTGAATATTATCTTTCTCTTTAATCTTCGCCAATTTCACAAACCACTGTGATATCTCAGGATTGTTTTAATTTGTATTTTTTGATTACTAGTGAAATTAAGTATATTTTATTATGCCTATTGGGCATTTTTACTTCTTTTATGAGCTGCTTTATTATACTCATGTCCTTTGCCTATTTTTCACTTGAGATGACTTGCTTTTTAAAATTGACTTTTTAAGAGTATTTCTTCCTTAGAGTTACTTTAGCCATTAGCCTACTTTAAAGCTTCAGAGTTACTTAAAAAAAAAAGATGGCTTTCCCCCTAATAATCAAAGTAGTAGTGTGTGCTTATTAGAGAAAAATTAAAATCTAGAAAATACAAAGAAAGAAAAGTAAAAATGGCCCATAATCCCACCACATTATCTTCTTTTTTAAAATGTACAAAGTATGGGGCACCTGGGTGGCTCAGTGGGTTAAAGCCTCTGTCTTCGGCTCAGGTCATGATCCCAGGGTCCTGGGATCGAGCCCCACATCGGGCTCTCTGCTCCACAGGGAGTCTGCTTCCTCCTCTCTCTCTGCCTGCCTCTCTGCCTTCTTGTGATTTCTGTCTCTCAAATAAATAAATAAAATCTTTAAAAAA
Organism: Enhydra lutris kenyoni; assembly: GCF_002288905.1. Taxonomy (NCBI): domain Eukaryota; kingdom Metazoa; phylum Chordata; class Mammalia; order Carnivora; family Mustelidae; genus Enhydra; species Enhydra lutris. The sequence goes on from NW_019154087.1 coordinate 30,758,160, forward strand.
TAAAATAAAATAAAATGTACAAAGTAAAAAGTGAATGTTTTTCCTTCCTCTTTCTACACTACCAACTCTGCCAACCTTCAGTAGGCATCATTTTATTTCATTTTTATTTTATTTTATTTTATTTTGAGAGAAAGAGAGTGTGCGTGCACACACACATGCGTGGGGGAGGGGCAGAGGGAGAGGAGAGAGGGAATCTTAAGCAGGCTCCATGCCGCCGGGTGAGGAGCCCTGATTGACTTAGAGCTTGATCCCATGACCATGAGATCATGACCCAGGCCAAAATCAAGAGTCAGAATCTCAATGGACTGAGCTTCCCAGGTGCTCCAGTAGGCATCCTTTTAGACAGAAACCTTATCTGCATATTAAAGATAAAGATAAGATGGCAATGTTCCCTTCAGCCCTATCGTCATTATGACCAAGAAGAAACTTTGTAATTATTCCTATTGACTTTCCCATTACATTCTCTGCTTTTCTTAGGCCATCTGCACTCCTAAGGATAGATAAATATCTCTATGTTCTTTTGATAATTTCATGGCATCATTTTTTTTTTTTTACAATTAACCCTCATCTGGAAATTATTCCAGCATATGATGTGAAGTAGTGATCTTACATTCATTCATTCATTAATGTTGGCTCCATGTCCAATGTAGGGTTTCAACTCACAACCCTGGGATCAAGAGTCTCACGCTCTACCAACTGAGCCGGCCAGGCACCTCTGTAGTGATCTGACTTTATACTGGTTGAAGGGTTATTCACATCATATACTGAATCGCCTATCCCTTTCAAACTGATTTCAAAAGTCCATGCACCATTTAATAATTTCTTTTACATGCTTTTGGACTTTGCATTTTGGCACCAGTTTTGCACATTTAAAGATCTGGCAAGGCAGTTATAATGTATTATTCTTGCTTTTAGAGTTTTGGGGGCTATTCTTACCAGTTCATTTTATTGGTATTTTATAGCTAATTATGTTAAACATATTGATAAATCTGGGGACTCTTGACATCTTTTCAATAATAACCGTCCTCGTTTAGGACCACAACATTTCTCTCTGGTAATTAAAATCTTTTATATTCTACAAAAGAGTGCATCTGGACATTTCTTGCTAAATTTATTTCGAGGGGGGTTGTAATTTTTATTATGTAGGTCATTTTTTTCAATCCAGATGTCTAACTGATTACTGTTGGAAAGTATCTTAGAGGAGTGAATTCAAGGACACTAGTCAAAGGAAGTTAAACAGCCAGGGTACTGTCACAAGGGGACATAAACACACGCCATCTCTGACATATCTTGTTATCAAGGAAACGTAAATGCAAACTCACAGGAAAAATGAAATTTATATCCTTCCAACTTGGTTTATAAGCTTTCAAAGAAACAGTTTTTTCTGTGTTCTCTAGAGAAAAAAGTTTCAGGTCTTCTTCGGTATCTGAGGATGTATTTTTCAGCAATTCCTTTTCATGATGATAAGAAAGAACTTTACATCCCCATATACTTTAGCCCAGTAGAACCTCCCCCAACCCAGCTGCTATGTGTACAATATTCCTGAAGACAGGGTTATTTCTTTTGCCTTATCTATCCTGTGGGTCATTCCAAATTTGAGCTACTCTTCAGAGAGTCATGAAATTAGCAAAAGGAGGACAGTATTTATCTAACAAAAAGTGCAAAATATGCACTTTGGTGAGTTTTATCTTCCTTTAGATTTTGGGGTGGTATCATTTTATCATTTTATCATTTAAAACTTCCATGGACCAAAGTTAACCACCAATATTTTTTGAAAACAAGTCACAGGCATGAGAATATATTTAAAGTTTATATAATCCAAATATAATTTATAAAAAGACCATTGTATAGATAAGAAGACACTCATACAGAACAGTTGGAAAAGAAATGAGCAGTTATAAAAATGGGTAGAAGATGGGGTGCCTGGGTGGCTTAGTCCGTTAATCGACTGCCTTTGGCTCAGGTTGTGATTCCCAGGGTCCTGGGATCTAGTCCCATGTTAGGCTCCTTGCTCAGTAGGGAACCTGCTTCTCCCTCTGCCTGCTGCTCCCCCTGTTCATTTTCTCTCTCTCTGACAAATAAATAAATAAATCTTTAAAAACAAAACAAAACAAAAACTTTTTTAAAAAATGGGTAGAAGATTTGTTAAGGCAATTCACAAAAGAGCATAACTGAACCGCCAATAAACATCTGAGATAAGATTATTTACCATTAATCCTATAAACCAAGACAATGAGCTACCACTTCACACATCTTGTTTATTTAAAAAAAAAAAAAGTATGCTAATACCATGTGTTAGGATAAAATAGGAGTTCTGATGGCCGGCTGATAGTGATATAAATCAGTTCAGACTGTTCAGAGAGCAATATGACCCTATTTCATAAAGTTTTAAGATATTCATACCTCATGATCCAACATGATCCAACAATTCCAATTTAAAGAATATTCCCAAGAGAAATTTGCATGGGTGCCCAAGGAGACACATGTAAGGATGGTGAGTGTAGCATTATTTATAACAGTGAAAAACTGGAAACAACTCATATGTACATTAATTGGGTATACTTAGCATATAGGGTTTTTTTTTTCCAGAATAGAGTACTGAGTGGACTGTATCTATATTTAGATATTGATGACTACATCTCCAACACACAATAATGGATAATAATGTTGCAGAATAATTCCTACAGTTGATTCCAATCGATATCATGTATTGTTTATGAAGACATGTCTCTGTAGTAAAACTAGAAAGACACAGATGGAAATAAGCCACAGCAACGCATGATGCTGGTTGACTCCAGTGAAATAAGGAGCCAGATGGAATCAGAATGAAAAAGAGACTTCAATGCTCTCTAAAGCTTTATTTCTTTTATTTTTTATTTTTTTAAAAGATTTTATTTGACAGAGAGAGACACAAGGAGAGAGGGCACACAAGCAGGGGAAGTGGGAGAGCAAGAAGTAGGCTTCCCGCTGAGCAGTGAGCCCGATGCGGGGCTCGATCCCAGGACCCTGAGATCATGCACTGAGCCAAAGGCAGATGCTTAACAACTGAGCCAGGTGCCCCTCTAAAGCTTTATTTCTTTAAAAAAAAAAAAATGGATTCAAACATGAAAATATAGAAACACTTGCTGAATATTGGTAGTGGAAATAAGGATATTCATTATTATTTTCTGTACTTTTCCATATGTTAAAATAGCTTATATTTAAAAATTAAGTGGAAATAACCTACTTCTCTAATAGAAAGCTAGCCAGCCCATTTCCATGGTGATGACACCTCCTGGATGTACTTCGTCCTCCGTGACAGACGAAACATAGCCTTCCCGTTGCTACTCTACTCCAGGCATACATATGTATGACAAGTTTATGACATACTTCTTTTCAAGTCTGTGATTTTGTAAGTTCAGAAAATCCTCTCTACCAATTTGGGGAATTACCAGGCTCTGAGGGACCACTCATACCAACACGTCACAGGCAATGACTGCAAAGCTTGATTTCTCATATCTAAAAACTAGACTCCATTAGAAACTATTTGCTAATTTTCTGTTAGGCTCCAGGAAGAAAAGGCAGTCAGTCCTACCTTAAAAAACTAATTGATTTCCTTTTATTGGGATTAAGAACTACACAGTTCTCTTTCTAGACTCCTTTTATGCCTGGACTTTTAGCAAACTAGAGCTAATGTAATGATCAGTTGAATTTACCATCTTATTCTAGATCCTTATTCTAGATAATTACCTTTCCATTTTCCCTATATAGTTTTTTCATTTTACTTCTGATTTATGTAACTGCTGTATTTGCATGTGTTTGTAAATGTTCTTAGAGCCATCTAAAAGGAAATACCTCTTAAAGTAATAAGAAAGTCGATTGATGGATAGATGGATGGACTGATTTACGAGCCATAGATTATATTAATTTACCCAGAGAAGCATGACTGCCAAATAGACCAGTATATTTTGTCAGCTGCTCAATATATTTGCTGGCCAGGATGAAAGTCTACTCTAAAAAATGTTTCTAGCAAAGTTTCTCAGTGAGTGCAAAGTCAGTCTTTCCCATGATAATTCACACTATGTGGCTGCCAGATCACTTTGCCCAAAATGCAACCCTGGTCTTATTACGTACTGTTGGAAACTTTCAGAAGTTCTCAATGGTCCTTAAAATTAAGTAGACATTTCTCAGGTGGGCATCTTATACAATGCCTACCCAAAAACCTCACTGCTATGTCTTCTGTTCCTAACATGTTCCCTTGGTCTCAGCCAAAGTGGAAAATCGGTAGTTTTCGGGGGCACCTGGGTGGCTCAGTGGGTTAAGCCTCTGCCTTCAGCTTAGGTCATGATCTCAGGGTCCTGGGATCGGGCCCCACATCAGGCTCTCTGCTCAGCAGGAAGCCTGCTTCCACCCCCCCTCTCTGCCTGCCTCTATGCCTGCTTGTGATCTGTCAAATAAATAAAATATTTAAAAAAGAAAGAAAATCAGTAGTTTTCTGAGCACCCTCCACCTACCCATGTTCATCCTTTTTTTTTTTAAAGATTTTATTTATTTATTTATTTGACAGACAGAGATCACAAGTAAGCAGAGAAGCAGGGAGAGAGAGAGGAGGAAGCAGGCTCCCTGCTGAGTAGAGAGGCCGATATGGGGCTCGATCCCAGGACCCTGGGATCATGACCTGAGCCGAAGGCAGAGGCTTTAACCCACTGAGCCACCCAGGTGGCCCCAAGTTCATCCTTTTTGAATATGCCTCCCTCCACCAATATCCTCCCCCACCATCGAATCTTGTTATACTGAGGCTCCTGGGTGGCTCCGTTGGTTGAGCGTCTGATTCCTGATTTCAGTTCAGGTCTTGATCTCACAGTTATGAGTTTGAGCCCCGTGTGGGGCTCCGCACTGGCATGGAGACTACTTTAAAAAGAAAGAAAGAAAGAAAGAAAGGAAAAAAGAAAGAAAGAAAGAAAGAAAGAAAGAAAGAGAAGAAAAAAAACAAATTTTACTTATAATTGGATATCCATTTCTGAGTCCTCTGGCTATAGTAACAGCAGATATTCATATGTTAACTTATTTGATGCTCATACAACATATATGTATTATCAAGAATAATTAGCTTATTTTCTAGATCAGAAAAACTGAAGCATTTAGAAGTAAGTCACTTCTGGGGCACCTGGGTGGCTCAGTTTTTAAGCCTCTGCCTTCTGCTCAGGTCATGATCCCAGGGTCCTGGGAACAAGCCCCGCATAGAGCTCCCTGCTCAGCAGGAAGCCTGCTTCTCGCTCTCCCACTCCTCCTGCTTGTGTTTCCTCTCTCACTGTGTCTCTCTCTATCAAATAAATAAATAAAATCCTAAAAAGAAAAAACTGAAGTAAGTCACCTTCCCAAAGGCACATAACTAATGAGAGATGGAGCTGGGATTCAAACCTGGAATGGAGCTGGGATTCAGTCTGGCTCTGGAATCCATGTTCCCATTGATGAAATTCAGGGCAGAATACCCCCAAATATGGCACCTGGGCACATTGAGTATTTTAACCTGAGGGAACTTGTGAAAAAGCAGGTGTAGGGAGGACTTTATTACCTTCTCCCCAAGCAGATCATAAGACTGTCTTGTACCCACATTATACCTGGAGGAAAGGAACATCCTTATCTCCGAAGACAGATTCATGACAGAGGAATCTGAAGGAACATCCCAAACCTGGCACTCTTCCAGTGTTCTCTGCCTCAGGGAGTGTTACCGTGATCTACCTCTCTTTTTGTCTCACCAGACCTGTCTCCCTCTCACTCTCAGTGCTCCAGCTCCATATCTTCTTTCAGTTCCTCAAAGTCCTTCTCCATTCTTGCCTCAGTACCTTTGCACACACTTCTTCCCTCTGCCTGGGGTTCACCCAGGTAACCATTGCTCAGCCGCCTGATCAGGCTCAACTCGACTTCCTCAGGAAAGCCTCTCTGACCCGGTAGGCCAGATCATGGCCTCTGCCTTTGCTCTCAGAGTTCTCTGTGTTTATGCTTTATAGCACAGTGCACTTTGCAGTCCGACCTTCTATGTCCCACATCACAACTGTCCCATGCGGCCCAGTCCCAGCACAGGGTCACTCTCAGAGACATGAACTCCAGGTGAGTAATTGAAAGCAATTCAATGTGTTACTAAAATCAGCCAGAGAATATCAAGGGGATCCAGTTAATGATCCACACTCTGCTTGAGAACATCCATCTTGCCCTTCCTCTTGCTCTCAATCTCACTTTGTATTAGAGCCCCAAGAACCTTCTCTTCCACCGCCGGCATGCGCGCTGGGGTCACACCACTGGTTTTGAACTCTGGCTGTGCCACCTATGAACTCTGTAACCTTGTGCAGGTTACTTAACTCTTTAGGCCTCAGCTTTCACATTTGTAAAGTGGAAATACAGTCAGTACTTCTCCCAGTGTTTGGCAAGGTACATTGAATTGCTCCTAAAATATAATTCGGTAGTCAATAAAATTTATAAAAAGCAATAGTTTAAACATTTTAATTTATATTTTAATAAATTATTTCTACCTACCTCTTTTCTTTTTCTTTTATTTTTTCTCCCCCACAAATCGCTTGTCCTTAATTCTAAAGTCTAGTTGCTCTTTCCTCCATTAATTAGATTTGGCATCATAACAGCTCAGGAACTCAGCTGACAAAGAAAGAATTCTTGTTGGCATGGGACAGAGGAGGGAGTGAAATGGGAGAAGCTTAGAAGACAAAAGCAGAATTCTCTTTGATGGTTGAAAGAGTGAAGGAAATTATAAATATTGTAATTAACAACTTTCTCTTGACTTTCCATCCATCACACCTCTCTGTTTGATTATTATATAGCATCCCACATTGGGCTAGGCTCTAGGAGAGCAGAATCTGTGTGTCTCCCACTCGCCATTGTGTGCACGGTTCCTGGAACATAGCAGGTGCTCAGATGTCTGCGAAAGAATGCATGAGGGAGGTCATGATGATTAAGTAGAATCACGCTTATCAAGCACTTGATTCGGTGCCTGGCTCATACTGGTTCTTGGTATTCTTCCTCTGTTATTATTATTCCTCCTTTAACATCCATTTTCTTCTCTGTGAGAAATTCTTCCTATACCAGTCTTATCCCTAATCTATTTCCAAAGCTCATCCTCAGAGCGCTGTCTCAGGAAGCCTTCCCACAATGCCCCTGGGGGAGGAGAGGGTCCCTCAGGTGCTCCCTCAGCACGCTATGCTGCTCCCTAATAGAGGATTAGCCAGTGACATAACTCTCTCCTCACTGGATTGTAAACTCCCAGGCGGCAGGGACCACATCGCCTTTGACTTGCAATCTCCAGGACATGGCATGCTGCTGGAAACAGAGCAGGTGCTCAAAAGACATAACATGAATATTATTAAATTGCAGTTTCTCTTAGAGCTGATTCAACAAGGTTTCCATGAGTCCTTAATGAAACCTGGGAAACGCTCATTTCATTAGTGATATTCGCACATGATCTCTTGGAGTTGCATTACTTCAGCATATGGCTAATATCATTCATTCAATGTTGAGTCTTTCTAGTTTCAGAATGAAAGATGAATATATCATCAGGTGATATATTCCCAAGTGTGGAAAATCAGGTCTCCCCTCTGCTCTGATGAATCTTTTTAACCTGGGTTTTGGGAGTTCAAATACATGGAAACACAGAGTTGAAAGGCTTTTCCTCCTCCAGTGAGTGGCCTAAACTACCCATAGCTAATGGTTGTTGAACGTATTTTCGAAGCACTCCAGTGGTAATGACAGAGCCTAATCACCTGTGCAGCTGAGTTCTGCCTTAGGTCAGAGAAACTCTCTTGCCGCATTCTAATCCAATTTTGTCTGGTTTTCATCTCTATAGAGATGGAGAAAAGCCAGTGAGCCTCCTCCTCCAAATAAACCGTCCTGTTTTCGAAGAAAGTTATTAAATCAGTCTTTGCCTGCAATTTTCAAGGCGAAGCCAGTTCAGTGTTTTAAATTTTTTTTTCTTGTAGGTCTTCTTTTCCATCGTTTTAATGGTTTCTATTGCTTCTCTTTGGAACTTTGCCAACTCCTCTACAGTTCTCCAGAAATTTAGAAACCAAAACTTGATTCAACACTAATAAGGGTCTGACCACTGTTAAATATAGAAAACAATTGTAGGTTCTCAGCCTTTGTATGTCCTAGCCTGTCAGTAGCTGTCGGGGCAGGAGAACGCCATTAATCCAGACATCATTAAAGCGTCATTTGTGATATTCTAGAAGAAGGTTGAACAGGGATTTACCACTTAAAAAAATATCTTTTGCTTTACAAATAGTTTAGAGGAAAGCACAGGAAGATATTTAAAATGCTCATAACAATATATTTTTCAAGATTCATTAAGTGAAAAATAATCAACATCACACATTATAAGCTCTTTTAACTCCTTACCAGGCCAGTTTACCTAAGGAACTTTTTAAGGCATTGGTTTGGTAAAGCACATTGTATTTCTGTGAGTAGTTGCAAATGATGCTGCGTTTTGACACTCAAATGTATTTCTGTACCTTGAACTTGTATCAGTTCAATTGCCTTCCAAATTTCTTATAACAATATATAAATAAATATATAATATATAAACAAATTATAATATAAAAACAAAACAATGTCATGTTTATAAAAATTTTTAATTACTTATTTTTCTGATTCCCCCCCTTTGTTTCTTTTAGATCGTTGTTTATGAAAGATTGGTCCCAGAATAGACTTTCACACTCTCAGTTCCCCTGTTTACCTGGACCTGTGAATCTAGTGTAAAAGTGTAGCTAGCATGTGCTGGGATCCCTCGGAAGAGAAGGCTGGGTGTGAGGGACTCCCCAGTGTACATTTTCATTGATCCCAACTGCTTCCCATCCCCTTGTGGCCTCTTTCAGCTCCCATGTAGGTAAGAAATGGGTTCAGAGACAACCAGCCTCTGTCTGTAAGATCACTAAATCTTGCAACTGATTTCTAAGTTTCCAACTCAATTTCCTTTGGTCTTCCAAGGATGACTCCCAAGGACTACTCCCAATTACTTAATCCCCTCCTATTCTTTTAAAAACATTTCTAAATATCATATTGTGAAGGCTCTGTTTGGGTTCCTGAAATAATTTCTTTAGCGGTGTTTTCCCTTAAGCCACTTAGATTTTTTTAGTTGAGATTCGCTGTTAGTTTCCCTAAGAGCAGGGTCCCACCCAAGGATTTGGGTGTCGTGTCCTTGGGGGAGGTTATCCCAAACAGCAGGAGGGAGGGAAAGGGAAGCTGGGAGGGAAAGGAGACAAAGTCAGTAGAAGTGTGTATGATCAAGGTCCACCTGCACGCAGTGTGCATTCAGTTTCTGAGATTTAAGGACCTCCAAGGAGCATACAGAATTCCTCCTGGGGTTGTCTCTGGAAGGACAGGAGGCCAGTGCATCTGTCCAGCAGCACAGAGCACAGACCCCTCACCTTATCAAGCCTTCCGTATCATGAACCAGTGTGATTTATAAGAACCCTTGGAATAAGTGGGTCACTTGATGGGAATACATGCTCCATGATGGGCTCCTCGTGAACCTCCACTGGAAACTGAAATTTGGGTAGTAACTTTTAATCTCTTTGGAGTTGAAAAAAATTCAGTTTTGATATGAATCTATACCACTTTGAGGGTACTTTCACCAACAATGCTGTGAAAATTCATCTCTTTTGCCTCCTCCCCCAGTATTGGCATAAGAAGCAAGAATCAGACAGAAACCAAAGATGGTATTCAGGCAGACTCTGGGGAGAGATCACAGGAGCCAGCTCCACAGAGCAGGTCAGTCTGAGACCCAGGGGACTCACAGGGGCCAGGTGTCCTGGATGTGCTCTTGCTTCTGCGCAACTGGGGCACCGTATCTATTTGAGAAGGAATATTTTATTCCAGTCACATGATGAGAATATTTTTCACTAGAAAAGATGTTAGGTGTATTTGTATAATTAGAGCAAACTGACCACTCAGTACTAGTGGTTCAGAGTGCTGTGTGTAAAGAGTGCGGTCAGTGTCGCAACATATTCTTAGATGGTATTTCTCAAATCTTTTTGGCCATGACCCACAATAAGGCAAACATTTTTCATGATGGCTCAGTAGACACATATATAAATACATCACTGACACAAAATTTCCACAAGATATTAATTTTTAGTATGTACTCTGATATTTTCTATTCTGGTCCATTCTATTCTATTCTACTCTTCTACCCGATTCTACTTGTTCTATTCCATTTTTTTAAATGCTAGTCTAGACTCACTAAATCGTTTATGTGACCTACCAGCAGATCACAAACTGCAGTTGGAAAAATGCCACTCTAGGGCACCATACATAGCTTTGCGCTCCGATTCCTCAACTGATTTGTTTCCTTTCATGTCATAAATCAATGTACATATGATTTGTTTCCTACTATAACAGTGGGATTGGTTTCCCATCCAGCCTTTTTCCTCCCACCATGTCTTTTTCCATTAGCCAAGAGTGTTACAATGTAAGATACGTTGTTTTGGACACAATGGAGCCATTTCTAAATTCTTTGGTACTTCATTCTAAAAAGGATAAGCTGCAAAGCCTACAAAAGAGGGTCTTGGCTCAGGATGCTTTAGGTTGTAAGCAACAGAAATCCTGCCTCAAGCTGTCTTCAATAATACAGCGATGTAGCATCTCATCATAGGAAGTTCAGAGCAAGGCTTGGTTGACTCCCTGGCCCACTGATGTCACGGAGGATGCTGGTTTTTCCATCTCTTAGCTCTGCCTGTCTCCAGGCTTCATCTGCAGGCTGGTATCAACATAGAGGAGCAACTGTATCCACGTCCAACACAGGGTGACTCTCTTCCTGTTATTCTTTTCTAGAGAAGCTCCCAGGAGCTGTCTTGTCATTTCTCAATGGCTGTAATGTGGGGCGTGCCTATCCTGAAGTCAATGACTGGCAAGGAAGATGCGATTGCCCTTGAAATCCCTGAAGTTATCTTTGATTTTTCCCTTTGTCCTGTCTCCATATCTAATTTCTCACCAAGTCTTGATAATTCTACTTCTACACACATCCAGAATCAGACCACTTTCCCCTATCACCATTGCTACTACCCTGGTCCAGGCTGCCATCTTTCCTGCCTGGATATTGCATAGCCTCCAAATTGCTTTCCCTTCTCCCTCTCTTCATGCTCCTCTTCGTTGACTTCTCAACACAGAGTAACCTTGTCAAAACAGCAGGTTCTATGAGATCACTCCTCTGCCTGGAACTCCTCAGCAATCTAAGAATGCCTGTGAGGCTTTGCACTCAGAGCCAGACATGGAGCAATGAATGAGACAGACATTCAGAAGGGGCTTACCTTCTGTGGGGACTAGGGATACAGGCGAGCCAGTGAAATCACAACATAGGTGGTATGGTGGATGGTAACAAGAGCTCAGGGTAAAAATGAAGTAGGTCAGGGCACCTGGGTAGCTCAGTGGGTTAAGCCTCTGCCTTCAGCTCAGGTCATGATCTCAGGGTCCTGGGATCCAACCCCACATCTGGCTCTCTGCTCAGCAGGGAGCCTGCTTCCTCCTCTCTCTCTCTCTGCTTGCCTCTCTGCCTACTTGTGATTTCTCTCTGTCTCTCAAATAAATAAAATCTTAAAAAAAAAAAAATGAAGTAGGTCACTGGCATCCTGAGGTTTATAATCTAACATACTTGAAAGTTGTGGTACAGAGCAGGCCCCAGGTACGTGACAGCTACATTAGTTATTTTCACATTTGAAACTGACAGAAACCTAGTTCACAGCAAATTAAGCAAATCAAGACAAATGCAAAAGCAGGCCTAGCTTCAGGCCTGGCTGTGTCCAGAGGCTCAAACAACATACCCAGGGACCAGTCCCTCTCTCCCTTTCCACCAAGATTTTCCCCATATTGGCTTCATTCTCTGGTACTATGTCACCAAGTGAGAGCCATGATGGGCACCATTGCTCCAACTAACATCCCACTATGGTAGCAACCTCGTGGAAAGAGTCTATCACAAAATTTCTAGCTACATTTCAAACTACATTTTGAGAAACATGGCAACATGGCCTTCAATAAATTAATCTGGGCACCTGGGTGGCTCAGTGGGTTAAGCATCTTCCTTCAGCTCCAGGCATTATCCCAGGGTCTTGGGATCAAGCTTCACATTGGGCTCCCTGCTCTGTGGGAAGCCTGCTTCTCCCTCTCCCACACCCCCTGCTTGTGTTCCCTCTCTCGCTGTATCTCTCTTTGTCAAATAAATGAATAAAATCTTTAAAAAATAATTATCCTTCTCTGTCATTTCCCTCATATATGGCACACAATTATCTTTTTTCTCAAGTAAGACTGCTTCTGAAGGGGCTCTGGGGTTGAGAGGGGTAGGGGACTTGTGTATGTGTGTCCTAACTTCTTCTAAGCTTTTGGTTTAGGAGAAAGCATGAAAGGGTAGCTCTCAAAAGGGGAAGAAACTGATAAGGCGACATTTAAGGCAACATGTAACGTGTGTGGGAAGGTGCTGTCATCACCAGGTAGATAAGCAGCACATTTGGGCACCAGCAGGGGATGTTGGCATCTTCCCCTCCATTTGCTAGGTTTCTCTTTTTCTTAATTTTGTTTTACTCAAAAAATATTTGTTGAGGGGACCCTGGGTGGCTCAGTTGGTTGAGCATCTGCCTTTGGCTCAGGTCATGATCCAGGGTCTGGGATTGAGCCCTGCGTCAGGATCAGTGAAGATTCTGTTTCTCCCTCTCCCTCTGCTCCTCCCCCAACTCATGCTCTCTCTCTCTCTCTCAAATAAATTTTTTAAAAAAGGTCTTAAAAAAAATTTTGTCAAGCTCATATTACATGCCAGGCAGTGTGCTAGACGTGGGGCAAGGCACAGCTTCTGACTCGAAGAAAAAAATTGTGTTCTTAGCTGACAAGCAGCTGCGGAAAGAACATTCTAACGGGAGAGACCTGGAGTAGAAATGCTGGGCATGGCTGGGGGTCAGCGAACAGAGCCGTAGACTGGCTGGAGCCCATGGACTGTAGAAAAGGGGTGTATGAGAGAACAGGTTGGACAGTAGGATGGGACCATATCACCTGTTCGGGAGTTGGGACTTATTTGGCACAGATCCTGCCAGAGGGGTATCAGAAGCCATCCATTGCCCCACTGTGCCGTCCTGGTCACTGCCAGGGTGAAGCTGAGCTAGGAGGCCGAGCAGACACTGCAGAGGCTCCTCAAGGACATCTTCAAGGGCAGCCAGTATACTGTCTGCAAGGCAGTGATTTCCTTGGAATTTAAGAGGAATGCATATCGCGAAATGCCTGAACCAACGTTTTGAGCCTACTTTGGAGATAAATGACTATCTGATCATTTGGATTTAGAAGCAGTCAATGAACAGGAACAGCATGGAAGGTGTGTGCTCTGACCAGGATAAGAAAGCTTATCAATCAGACGTTCATGGCTTGGACGGCACAGGGATCTTTGCTGGTGTATCTATGCCCGAATGGAAAATCTACTGACTTATTTATGGTAGACTTTATCAGAACAAATGTTTTTCACAAGAAAAGACAAAATAAAAACAACTACCCAGCTTCCTTGTCTTTAGGATAATAAGGAATTGCATCCATTTTACTAATGAAGACACTAAGGCTCAGAGATGTTAAATGACTTTCCAAGGTCACACAGCTTCCATGGACATGAAGCAGCTCTCATAGCCACATCTGTAATACGGTTTTGTTATAAAAGGAAGCGTCAGTGTGAATTACAATGAGATTTTCAAAACCTAGTTGACTAACAAACTTCATAAATAATGGCAACTGTAAATACTTTAGTATTTCTTTTAATATATTTGCACTCAGCTCAGGGAATAATAATCTAAACAGAGAGGCTATTTAGATTTCATTCATAACCACCCATTATACAGAGAGCACAGAGCTAGAATTCTTCAATGAAGAATAGACAGTAGATGCTTCCTCTTCAGCTTGTATGCACACTAATAATATAATCTTACAATGAGTTCTGTGGTCCATCAAGGTAATAAAAACCTATCCATTTTGACATTGAGCTATCCATGATCCAATACAGAGCAATTTTTTATTAAGACAATTTTTAAAGCAGCTTCAGGTTCAGAGCAGAATTAAAAGGAAGGTACAGAAATCTCCCATATACCTTCCTGCCCCTACACATGCATAACTTCTGTTATCAACATTCCCCACCAGAGCAGTACATTTGTTACAGCCGATGAACCTACATTGACACATCATGATCACCCAAGGTCCGTGGTTTGCGTTAGGCTTCATTCTTGGTGTGGTACGTTCTATGGGTTTGGACAAATGTACAGTGACGTGTACCCAGCATTGTGGTATCGCTCTGAGTAATTTCACTGTCCTAAAAATCCTCTGTGCTCCACCGATTCGTCCCTCTCCACTCCCAGCTCCTGGCAACCAGAAATCTTTTTACTGTTTCCATAGTTCGTCTCTTCCAGAATGTCTTATAGTAAGAATGATATAGTACGTAGCTGGGATACTGTAACTTATAGTAAGAAACACATATTTGGTATTCCTCCAGTTTCTGGCACAGACATCTTAAAACCCTTGGAATTTTCTAAATGAAGGAAAGCTACAAATGAGTCTTTTGTTATGTTAATGAGGTGAATTTTGGCCATCACCTAAGGATGGGGGCTGTTTGCCAGGGGAGCCAACTCTGTGATTAGAGAGTTGGAACTTTAAGTCCCACTTCCCACAGGAGGGGAGATAGAGTTCAATCCCCAACGGCCAATGATTTAATCAATTATGCCTAGGAAGGAAACATCTGTAAAAGCCCAGAAAGATGGGTTTTGGAGAGCTTCCAGGTTGGTGAACGTGTGGAGGTGCTGGGAGAGTGGCAAATTCTGAGGGCGTGAAAACTTCGAGCCCCCTTTCCCAAATCTTGTCCAATGCGTCTTTTCTGTCTAGAAGTTCCCAACTTATATCCTTTTATAATAAACCAGTAATCTAGGAAGGAAAATGTTTCTCTGAGTTCTGTGAGCTGCTCTTGCCAATGAACAGATCCCAGGAAGGGAGTGTTGGAAGCTCTCATCCAGCCAGTCCGGCCGAAAGCACAGGGGACAAGCTAGACTTGCAGCTGGCATCTGAAGTGTGTGTGTGTGGTGAGGAGAGCAGCTTGCAGGACTGAGCCCTTACCCTGTGGGACCAGACACCTTCTTTAGAGAGATAATGTCAGAACTGAGCTGAATTGTAAGATACCCAGCTGGTATTGGCGAATTGCTTGGTGGTGCGGAGAATGCCCCACACCCCCACATTGGAATTGGTACCAGAACCTGAAGCAGCCTTTTCAGATTGCCTTCTTTCACTTAGTAGCATGCACTTAAGTTTCCTTCCTGTCTTTTCATGGCTTGATAGTTTTCTTTCTTATTAGCATTGAATAATATTCCATTGTCTGAATGTACCACAATGTATTTATCCATTTGTGTACTGAAGGACATCTTGGTGGCTTCCAAGTTTGGGCAATTAGGAAGACGGCTGCTCTAAGCATCTGGGTGCAGGACCGAGTTTTCAGTTCCTTTGAGTGATTACTAAGGAGCGTGGTTGCTGGATCACGTGGTGAGAACACGTGTGGTTGTGGAAGAAACTGCAGCTGTCTCCCAAGGTGACACTGAATATAAGGGAAACCAACTTACTTGATGTAGCTGTATCCCTGATGGATTAGTGGCAGAAAGATACACTTAGGAATCTGAGTGGTAAGGCTCCCAGCTTCATCACTTTCCAGCCATTGTAGCTGTGGGCAAATTACTGAACCTCCTCATTTCTTCTCATATGAACAGGTCATGAGAATGGACGTCTTATAGCAGTTTGAGAGTATCACATAAAACAACACAGATAAAGCCTTCCCCAGTGTGTGGTCTCGTCGCTAGGCCTTTATGACTACACGGTTTCTTCTCCTCCCCCTGTAACACATGAGGTTCAGGTCACCTCTCTCTGTTATGATAGTTTATCTCTATTATCTTCCCATTGCAGTCAATTACAATATGACTAGACTTGACCTTCGGATTTTTTAGGATACATTTTTAACTTATTGTATAGAATAATGGTGAACTTAATCTAAACCGCTTGCCTTTTACTTTACGGGTAGCTATATAGCACATAAGCTGGAACTTAAGGCAACATAGAACCTCATATTAGACACTCATTATATATAGTATTCTTTTAAGAGAATTAATGATCCAATCCTCCAACTTGAAGAAATTTCTACATTATCAAAAAAACCCATCAAGTAAACACATACCATCCTGACAGTTTATAGATTCCCGCTTCGATCACCTATCCCAGAACATGCCAGAACTCAGATTTTTAGGTTTCTGTTTCTGAATACAATATTCTTCAAAGTGAGGTTACTCGATTGTTTTGCATAAGGAACATACTACATACACAAGTTAATCTCACATGCAGAATGGTTTCCATTCACGAAATACCAGAAATCTAAGAGAAAAGGTGATGAAACTTTCCTAATTATAACAGACCTTTGGAACCAGCGGCATTGGTGGGACAGAAAGGGTAGGCGAAGAAAGAAACAGAACTTAAGAGAATTGGTCCAAACCTCAGCCAAAAGAATTAGGAAACTGGAGACTTGATGGTACGAGCAAGATTTGCCCTTGTTTATTTCTCAAATAAAATAAAGGAAACCATGAACAGTGGGAAAATTCCTTCTACCTCCCCAAAGGGAAGCAGAAGGAGCTTAAGGAAGGCTGTCACCAGCTTTACAAATAAGAAACTGAAACACTTACAGCCAATTTTACTGCCAGCAAAATGCAGGCTCTTTCTAAATGTAGCTAATGATGGGCACATCAAACTAGGACAACTTAATTTTAATTCCGGGACACACACATCAAAGGCTTGGTTTTCCTCGTCCTGCTTTTCCGTTACTGCCATAAATGATGTAAATAGTACACTTTCTTCTTTGGAAAGAATAATGGGAGTGGTTTGTTTTTTAACCTTCTATTTGTGTTGATACACTTGACCAGGGAGAAATCTGCCAAATGTATAATAATATGTAAACAATCCCACAAGCACCCAGAGGCTGCAAATTCCTTGAGGATCAGGGCGGTTCTAGCGCTATTTTCATCTCCTTCAGTCTCTGGCTTGGGCACAGGGCGAGGTATCAGTGGAAGCTGGCATTCAGAGGAGAATTAGGTAGGGGTTTCCTAGAGGCCTGGGCCAATCCTGGTCCTGATGGTCACAGATGGTTGTGTCCACCAGAGGAAGCAGCCAAATTAAGAGAGAGAGTCAGAGGAAGACCCCCCCACCCCCATACCTATGCCTCACCTGCAAATTGCAGACAGAAGGTGGTAACTGATCCCTCAAGGAAATCCTTTGCTGACTGTTGGCACCCTTGGTATGATAATATTCTCCATCATATTAAGCATTTAAACTGGTTTCTGTTGACTTTTTTCGCCTTGGTCCAATAAGTAGTTAGCTGGGGCTCCTGGGTTCATCATGGTGGCAGATGGACGCATCCCGTATTCCTCACCCCTCAAAACATCCACCTCAGGGCTCTTTTTCTCCCCTTCCACCCCCTCCTCTTCTTTCTCCTTCCCCTCCTTGTCCTGCTCCTTTATCAAATTTAGCATTACCACTCACTGTTTTTCACCTAAGAATCGACTTCATAGTTGTACATCGTCATAATACTCGGACTTTGGGGCAGTGTCGACAGACCAGTAGATGAATGTCAGAACAACTGGGAGAAATCAGTCATTTGATATGGCTTTATAACCACCTCTGGTGGCAAGAAGAATAAATTATGCCATAATATGACTAGCTAGCATTTTTTAGCCTTAGTATATGCCAGAGAGGCAATGTGGAAAGTATTCTGTATATATTATTTTATAGAGTTCTTGCAACAACCTGATGAAGTAGGTATTTTTATTATTTCCATGTCACTAATGGGAAAACTGTAACTTAGCAAGACAGGTGAGGTCAGTTGCCCAGTGTTGTGGAGCTAGTAAGTGATGAAGCCAGGTTTGAACCCAAGAATTTTGATTCTTGAACTTATACTCTTAGTTACTAGGCAATTCTACATTATATCGGGGGGGGGCATCATTCTTATTTTATTCCCCTGAAGTTTCAATATTTTGTGTTTAATTTTTTGAAGTACCCTCTTGTGGTTGTCTAGGAGTCTATAAAGTTGTCTCAAAGTCTCTTAATTATGAAAAATGTTTCTTTGAGGATGCAATTCTAAGGCTCTTTTTAACAAATTTCTTTCATTTAACTATCTTATTTAACTAAATCTTTATACTTTAATACTCTGCTTCAGCTTCTAAATATCCTTAAACCGTGATGATCATTAGGACAAAAGCAGGAAGAAAACTCATGATCTTAAAAATTGTTTTCTTTGTAACATGTGATGAATCAGACTTGCAAAGTTCATAGCACAAAAGCTCCTGATGAATGTTAATTCTGTGGAAGCTGGTCATACCACCCTCTTTTTAAAACAAAACTTTCTTTAGATGTTCTGTTTGTGGCAGATTTTTCTGGACTTAGACTAATTTTCTCCTTCCTTACTGATGTGTGGGTAAGAGCTTTACTAGGTCATAAATTTTGTGACAGTTCCACATCTATCACTGGGAGACCTTAAGCAAGTCATTTAATTCTTTGAGCCTGAGTGCTTTCACTTTTAGAATGAGGTGTGGTATAATGAAGATTCCAGTGACTACTCCCTTCCTGTGACCCTCAACCACCCCAGGGCAGTAATGGTGGCCTGTCTCTGTTAACCCTATCTTCACCCTGACTGACAAAGAAGATGTGAATTATAGTAAACTCTAAAGTTTCTTGTAATTCTAAAGTAAGGGTTATCCCTTTATGGTATGTCTTAGAACGATCTTTCTCATCTGGGGAAAGACATTTTCTCTTCTGAAATGCGTAGTTAATAGAATGTACTCTGACAAGAACTAGCATATGTAAATAAGACCTCGAGCTGAGAGGTTAGGAGTACTACTAAACAGCTCTACAACTTTCTCTCTCTTTTCTTTCTTTCTTTCTTTCTTTCTTTCTTTCTTTCTTTCTTTTTTACTTTTTCTTTCTTTCCTTCTTTCTTTCAGTTGTGATAATACACATAACACAAAGCGTATCGTGGTAACTATGTTTAAGTGTACTGCTCAGGGGCATTAAGTACTTTCACACTATTGGGTAGCCGTAACCACTGTCCCTCCACAGAACTCTTTATCTTGCAAAACTGATATCGTGCGCCATTAAATAATAACTCCCTATTAATGCCCCAACTCCAGCTCCCCAGAACAACTGTCTAACTATTCTAGGTACCTCATAGAAGTGGAACCACACAGTACTTGTCTTTTTCTGACAGTCTTATTTCATGTAGCATAATTTTCTCAAAATGCATCTATGTTGTAGCATGTTTCCGAATTTCCTTCCTTCTTAAGGCTGAATAATACTACATTTAATTGTTTATCCACTCATCTGTCTATGGACACTTAGGTTTCTTCCCCTTTTTGGCTAGTCCTAATAATGATGCTATGAATATGGATGTCCAAATACCTCTTGAAGTCTCTGCTTTCAACTCTTTTGGATACATACCCAGAAGTGGACTTGTTGGATTATAATGTAATTCTATTTATAATATTTTAAGGTACCATCATACTGTTTTCCAAACCAGCTGTACCATTTCACTTTCCCACCACCCAGCAGGGCACAAGGGTTCCAATTTCTCCACATCCTCACAAACATTTGTTATTCGCTCGGTGTTGTTGTTGTTGTTTAAATAATAACTATTCTAGGGGCACCTGGGTGGCTCAGTGGTTAAGCATCTGCCTTCAGCTCAGGTCATAATCCCAGGGTCCTGGGATCAAGCCCCACATCAGGCTCCCTGCTCTGTGGGAAGCCTCCTTCTCCCTCTTCCACCACCCCCCTACATGTGTTTCCTCTCTTACTGTGTCTTTCTCTGTCAAATAAATAAATAAAATCTTTAAATAAATAAATAATAACTATTCTATAGGTATATAACTGTGAACAAATATTTATTTAACACCTGTTTGACCATTCACTGTTTTAGGTGCTGGGATTACCACAAACAGACCCTCCTCTAATGGAGCTTCTAATTCTGGGGGAAAGAGCAGACAGAAATAAACAAAAGAAATAAAATACTTGCACATCATGATAAAGGCTGTGAAGGAAACAAGGAGATGAGGCAGATAATAATGGGACCTACTTTAAAAACTTTTTGTGAAGAAGTAACATTTAAATGAGATATGTAGGTGATAGCTTAGTGGGAGGGAAGAATATAGAAAAGAGCAAACAGACAGGGGCAAAGGATGTGTGAAGAACTTGAGTCTAGAAAGACCTTGGGGTTTTCAAGTTGTAGAGGGCATGACGGTGTGATTGGAGCAGTATAGCAAGAGGACACGACTATGGTGAAAGGCAGGAAACTTGTCTAGGTCCTTAGGAGCCATTTTTCAGATCTGGGATTTTATTCACTGTTCGGTAGGAGACCCTTGAAGTTTTTGTTGTTGTTGTTGTTTTATTTTCTTTTTTAAGATTTTATTTATTTGACAGAGAGACACAGCAAGAGAAGGAACACAAGCAGGGGGAGTGGGAGAGGGAGAAGTAGGTTTCCTGCTGAGCAGGGAGCCTGATGCGGGACTGGATCCCAGGACCCTGGGATCATGACCTGAGCCGAAGGCAGATGCTTAATGACTGAGCCACCCAGATGCCCCACCCTTGAAGTTTAATGCAGAAGTATGGCATTCTCTGAACTTTGGAGTAAACACTGACTTCTAAACCTCTGGTTACTGGATGTCTTCCCAAGAGCCTTTGTAGCCTCAGGGCTGTGAAGAAGATGTTCTTGGGCTCCTGCCCAAGAAGATGCATGGTGGTTAAGAACTCATGTTCTGGGACCAGGCATACTTGAATTCAAATCCCAACTCTACCACCTACAAACAGTGTGATTTTGAGCAGGTTGCTTAAGTCCTCAGAGCCTTTGTTTTCTTCATCAGGAAAATGGGGATAATGGTACTTTTCTTATAAAACTGTTTAAGGTTAAAATGAAAAAAATGTATATGGATTCCTTACCGCAGTGCCTAGTACATATGAAATGCTAATAAACATTAGCTATTATAATTACTATAATCATATATTTATTCATTCAACAAGCTATATTTATTTGTTTGTTTGTTTATTATTTTTTAAAAAATAGCTAGTCCTCTGAAGGTCCTAGAAACCTTGCTTCCGAATCCTCAGAGACTAATAGTATCTCTCTCTCTCTTTTTTTAAATTTAATTAATTTATTTATTTGAGAGAGAGAGAGCACGAGCAGGGGGAAGTGGTAGAGGGAGAAGGAGAAGCAGACTGCCCACTGAGCAGAGAGCCTGATGTGGGACTTCATCCCTGGGACATCATCCCAGGTCAGGATTATGACCTGAGTGGAAGGCAAATGCTTAACTGACGAAGCCACCCAGATACCCTCATTCAACAAGCTTTAATGAGAGCCTAATACGTCCCTGGCTGTAAGATGAGACCGCTGTCCTGGTTTTCAGAGAGCAGCAACAACCCAAATTTTCATGGTGCTAGCGCAGCAGAGGATGCATTATAAAGGCACAAAGGAGGTGCACTCAACCAGGGCTGGGAATGGGGGGTTAGAGAAGGTTTCCAAAGCAAATGATAACTCATAAAAATGAGTCAAGTATTAAAGGATGAGCTGAGGGGGGTGGTGGTGGAGGCCATCTAGACAGAGAGCACCACGTGAGCAAAAGCATGGAGACAAGAAGCAGCAGGGAGGGCAAAAGGAAAACAAGTGGCAGTTCAGGGGATATTGCATGGTAAGTGTTGGGATAGGGGCTGAGGGATCTTGTGTAACAGAAGAGGAACTTGGGGCATATCCTATAGGCGATGGTGAGCCAATGGAAGATTTCTAGAGTAGAATGCTCTGTCCAGATTTGAGTTTTGTATAGTTCATTCTGTTCCATATACAGAAGATGGATGTAATTGGATGTAATCGGGAAAAGAACCAAGAAAGGAAAAGAGGTACCAGGCAATTGCAATAAACCAGGCAAGAAAGAGATCGTGCAAGTCTGAGTTAGGACATTGGCCATAAAGTGGAGAAGATGAGGCAGATTTAAAAATAATATATTTAGGAGCCTAAACTGGCAGAACATGATGAGTTATTGGATGTGGAAGTGGTAAGGGACGGAGATGAGTCCAGGATGACTGGAAGCTGTTAACTTGGGTGCTAAACAGATGACAGACGCAGAAACTGGAGGAGAGCTTCCTGGGAATACCATGACGCACAGTTTTCAAGACAGAAGCCATCATTCCGGCAGCCTCCAGGAGAAATGCTCCAGCAGCTGAGTGTTCACAGCCACGTCCTCTCCGGCCCAAGGGAACTACTTTGGTTAAGGTCACAGCCCCTTGCCAGGGGCAACCCACATTCAAAGACTGGGGAGCACAAAAGCTCCCTTTTTTCAATTCAGGAAAATTCTGAAGGGCCATTGCAGGCCCAGAGCTCCCTCGAGATCAGATGAACCTCTGTCGAATCCGTGTCACACTTGAACTTCTTTCTGTGTCTAATCTTGTTCCTCCGCTGACTTCCAGGTGCTGTTCCCTAGAGAACGCCCCATGAAATTTCCTGCCCACAGACAGCTGTTTCAGTGTCTGTTTCTCAAAAGACCAGACCTTTGACAGAAGGACGATACTGTTTCAGTTGAGCTTGGTATGACTGTAAAATCTCCAGATAGAGATATCTAGCAGGTTTTCAGTCAGCTAAGCCTAAAGATCCAGACAGAGCTGTGGTGTAGAGTTATGGCAGCACATAGATGATACAACTCCTTATGTACAATTTCCAAATTAAAAAAAATATATATCCAAAACACAGAAGTCTTTCAAAAATTCATTTAGTGCCAAAAGCTGACCTGATCTGTGCTCTTCTGACACCAAAACTCCCCTGAACATACATGAGAAGTATTTATAACCCCTTTAAAAATCCTACTTTGTGTGAGTATTTCTGTGTCTTGCCACAGAGATATTCATGTGTTTGACTTCAAGGTGCAGTCCCAGACTCTCCTTGGGACCAGTATATAATTTTCAGTATATGTTCCCTATTACTCGCCCAAAATCTGAAAAATTCTGGATTCTGAAGCCATTTGGCCTTAAGGGTTTCAGATAGAGGACTGCAAACTTCTGATCAGAAGCATGAAAGAGGATAAGATCACCTAGGAAAAAAGTATACACCAAAGCGAGCAACAGATGGGCAACTGTAGTCTTCGGTCTAGCCAAGGGAAGGGTGAGCAACAAAAGAGAGGGAGACGAAACGCTCCTAAAATGTGGTTAATCAGGAGATGGCAGAGTCAGGGAGCGAGGAGGACAGAGGGCTTTAAGAAAGAGGAGAGCTTTCAGTGGACTCAAGTGCAACAGCGATCTAAGGGCCAGGAACTAAACTCATCCCCCCGAGCTGGCAGTTGGTGACTGACCACGGCAAGCACAGTTTCAGGAGAGTGGCAGGGGCAGGAGCTCAAACACAGTGGATTGTGGAATGACTGGAAAGTGAGGAGAGAAATTTTACAGCTGCCAGATGGGAGAAAGCACTGGGTGTGTTTGTAGAAAGGCAGGGTGAAACAGAGAGGGAGGGAGAGGTTGAGAGATAATCAGATAAGATGGAGGAGGAGGCAGGAGCACCTCAGGTGGGGCCGGGGCCAAATGGAAAAGGGGAAGATGAAGGTTGGTCTAGAAATAAAGGAGGGACTCCTTAACCTTCTAGGTTTCAGAAGAAAAAGAATGAGGAAGGGATTCGATGGGGACAAACCGTGGGTCCAAGCCCAAAGTTGAGGTTGGTCATCTCTGATGACTTCCATTTGTTATTGAAACAAACTAGATCATCTGCTGGAAGTAAAGGGATGCACATTGGAAGGGCTCTTGAGGAGAGAGGTGAAAGCTCAGTGTAGGGAGGGAATCCACCAAAAAGATCAGAAGGATGAGAAATTGGTGGCCTAAAGTTAGGGGACACATACTGGCATTCATTGACACAGTAGTGTGATTTTTCTCCCCCCAGCCTTTAGCTCTATGCTGAAGATGAAGTGAATTAAACAACAAACTATCTATATAACTACTGGAAGTTGTTAAAGAATATTTAATGATAGTGATAAATGTGTAAGCTATGCTGTAGGAGATACGGTTGCTATCTTCCTCAGAGCCCTGTGGCATTCATCTCCATACAGATCTCTGTCCCTGAAGGGCCACTTCCTGTGGTCACATGAAGATTTCTGCCAGAGGCTTTCCTCTGACCAGGGAACATGCCAGAAGTCAGTGCTAGGGGAAAGCCTGTCAATTCCTAGGGAAATTCTTACTCACTCCCCAAATTTCCAGCCCAAACAGTTACTGACGGGAAGTGGATGGTTAAACACTTCAGCTTCCTCAGCCTTCCTTGGGGACAATTTTGAGATGTTTCTACACTGTTTCCAAGAGTTCTCCAGCAAAACTCAGCTCCCTTGCTAGTCAACGCCAGTTGGATTAATTATATACAATCTACTGACTTCCTTCCTGTGCTGATTTTTAAAAGGCCCCAGATTCTTTGGCATTCCTCCCATTAAGTGGTAAGATCTATGTCATCTTCCCTTGAGGGCTTGTGACAGCCTTGACTAAAAGAATATGGCAGAATCGACACTATGGGATTTCCAAGGCTAGACCATAAAAGGCCTCAGCTTCTGTCTGGTTCTCTTGGACTCTCACTTTTGGGGAAGCTAGACACCAGGTAAGAAGTCTGACTACACTGAGGGAGCCGTGCTGGAGAGTCTACGTGAGATGCTCTGGTCAACGGCCCCAACTGAGCTCCTGATAGACCCTCAGGATCAACTGCCAGCTCTGGGAATGGGCCATCCGGAACATCTAGACCATCAGGTCCTTCAGATGCCTGCAGGCTCAGAGGGGATCTCAGAACTGAGCCCCGCCCCACCCCCCACCCCCGCCTCGGAATTCCTGATGCGCAAAATGGTGTGCAAAATAAAATAAATAAAATGGTGGTTGTTCTATACCATTAAGGAGTAACTTGTTACATGGTAACTGGAACACTTCCCTTCCCTTTATCTCTTCCTCATTTCCTTACTGGTATTTCCTGGGGTCACTTTGTGCTCTTAAATCTGTATTTCAGAATGTATTCCTGAAGAACTCAAACCAAAAAAACCATTTTACAAAAAATAACAATTATGACATAACCACAACCATGAAGAGAGCACTAGGGAGAAAAAGAAGAAATGTATAAAAATTTAACCAGGTTAAAAATCAATGAGGTTGATTTTTAACATTCTTTTGGTGTATTCTGTGGAGTTATAAAATATGTATGTATTTCTGTTATCAGAAAAAAACATATAAAACATGGGAAAATGAGTAATGTATTATTACTTTTTTCTTTTTTTTTTTTAAGATTTTATTTATTTATTTGTCAGAGAGAGATTGAAAGCACACAAGCAGGGGGAGTGGCAGGCACAGGGAGAGGGAGAAGCAGGCTTCCCACCAAGCAGGGAGCCCGATGCGGGACTCTATCCCAGAACCCTGGAATCATGACTTGAGATGAGGGCAGATGCTTAACCGATTGAGCCACCCAGGCAATCCCTAAAGTTTGTTTTTTTTTTTTTCTATGAAAATTAAAATGTAACAGTTTTTACAGTTGAAGTAAAACTATACTCTGAAGTGTTTATGGCATAACCCATCCTTAGCTTGATGAGCCTACATACCTACCTTGGACACAGTGAATCTTGAATCATGTGGCCCACACTCACCAGGGGCATGCTATCTGACCATCCCAAACCAATTCATAATCTAGCCAAAATTCAGCCATCTGCTCTCCAGAATATGAGTAGGAAGTGAAGTGCCCATAGCAGTATGGTCAGAGACCCAGTAGTGTCAGGAGCAGAGCTGGCCTGTCTCTGCCTAAGGCCACATTCAAGTTGAAGTTGTCTGGGAGAGCAGAAGCCGTGGGAAGGAGAGGGTGCTGTTGTGCTGTGTGGAGAATGCGTCAGAGGCAAGGAGAAACAGTGAAGAAAACCTCTCTGTGTCTTTCTGTTCGTGCATGCGTGCACACACACATTGGGACAGAGACAGAAAGACGACTTTCCAGTTCCCATGAGGTTTGGCAATACTGCCTGTACTACGTTTCCCTGGGATTCTCTCCTATCGCTTCAAAATCCTCTCATACTTGACCCTGTTTGAGTGGTTTCTGTTCTCTGTAACCAGTAGACTCTGATCTGAGCAAGTTCATTTCCCAATACCACAAAGCTAAAGTAATACGAATGCAGATACTAACATTGTCTTAGTTTGGGTCACTTTAGCACAAATACTGCCAACAGGGTGGTTTCAACAACAAACTTGTGTTTCCAAAGTTCTCGAGCCTGGAAGGTCTAAGCTCAAGGTGCTAGTACGCTTAGTGCTTGGTGAAGGCCTTCTTCCTGGCTCACAGCTCTCTTCTCACAATGTCTTCTATGGTGGAAGGAGCAAGAGCTGTCTGGGGTCTCCATAAACTCACTAGTCCCATTCATGAGGGCTCCACCTTCATGACCCAAACCTCCCCCAAAAGGCCCCACCTCCTAATACATCACATTGAGGGTTAGGATTTCCACAAATGATTTTGGGGAGGGGACACAAACATCCACTCCCTAAGAAAAATATTCACGCTAATTACCTAATAAGAAAGCATTATTCCTATTCCCACTTCATATTTGAGATGGCTGAGGCATAGGCGAAGTCCACAGTCCCATGGTGGGCAAATACAGGGCAGGGTTCCTGAGTGGGCAGTCCAGAGCCCAGGCTCTTCACTTCTGTGCCATTCATCCCGCATCCCTGAAACTCTGTGTTGGGGGCCTGAGGCTGTGGCTCTTTGCCAATGACTCATCATATGCTGATGAGGTCAAATGTCAAGGTTCCCCAGGCGGTTCAGGGGGTCGGAGGCTGCCTTAGGATACTGACAAGTGTATAGTGCTCCGAGTGTGGAGATGGGCCTGTCACAAGCCCTCCCCACACCTCCAGCCCTCAGCTGCCCAGGATTTGATTGGCAAATGCAAAATTGCTCAAGAATATTGAGAAGAGGAAATACGTACTGTAAAATGCCAAAGGAGAGAAAGGCAAGGAGAGCCAAGGGTGGGACTCTATGCCAGCGTCACCAAGGGAAGCCTCGGGCAGGCTCCGGTGAGTTAATAGCCCCAGTATGAGAGAGGTAGGAAGGAGGAACCAGTGCTTTTACTAATATTCTCATTTCACCCTGGCCACAACCTGTGAAGTGAATACCCTTAAATTTATTATAGAGATGGGGAAAACAAGGCTCAGAAAGGATGAGTGATTCGGTGAAGGATATTCGGTGAGTAACGGCGGAGCTAAGACTCTAAATCCTGCGCAGTTCCATTTCAGATACGGTCTCTTCTGTCTGGTCTACTCTCAGTTTGATTTTACTTTACTTCTTAACTCTCAGATTAACAGCATATGAGCTAAGGTAGCAAATCTGACCCTAACAGTAGTTTGTTTTTACTATGAGCCTCAAATTGTGCCGTAAAGTGACCAGGTGTCTTACTCCCTAACGTAAAAGTCTCACATAAGCTCCTTACATGGGCACACGTTTTCTGAACTGAGCTGCTACAAATTTTTCAGCTTGTAAATTGAGAGCCAGGGTTAACTGAATCAGAAGTTAGCAGGTTTCCATACCCAACCAAGACTCGCCTCGCAGACAGACATAATAGGCAAGGAGGTCAATTAACTCAGATCTAATAGTATCAATTCCATCAATCATTGGAATAGTTCATCTTTTTTTAGGGTATCCATAATACTTTCCCTGGTTGCTATTTTTTTTTTTTTTGCAAGTAACAGAAATAGAATCTCAAAAATATGTAACATGGAAGGGTGAGGATGGAAATTTCTCTGCAAGATTTATAATGAGGAGATAGGTACTCCACATAAATAATGAGTCCAGAGTTTTTAGAGTGAAATGAGGTCAGTTATTTGTAAAAGATATGTCATTTCATACTTCAGCAGCTCTCTGGGACTTTAAAAATGCAGTGCACGGCCACGAGTTAACGCTTGTACAGGACCGTATATCTTTTAATCCAGCCTGAAAGTCAGCCCTGAAAGGCAGTGCATTTAACAGGGGACATCAGTGGCTCACGAACATTCAGGAAAAGAAGAGAACCTGCTGACATGAGTGTTCAGGAAAAAGAGAATGCAAAAAGAGCTTTTCTGACTTTTTTTTTTTTTTTTTTTTGGCAAACAGTGACAATGAAAGGAAAAGACAGGCCTGAGGAACGTTGGGGGAGGGGAATCACCAGCTCCTCAGAATAGGGTTTCTCCACTTCTGTGACCCCGATGTGCTTTCAGATGGAAGAACTTCTGAGATTCTCCAGTATCCACAGCGGGCCCAAACGACTTAAGTATGACTTTTAAGAGCTATGTTTTGGACCCTGTCCATCATGGTCCTTAGCCCTGAATCCCCAAGACCCTAAAGTTACCCAGCAGTTTCTTGGGAATGGGAATTACACAGAGTAAGTGTAGAATGTGAGAAAAGTATGTCTTAGCCCCAGGGAGCCTTACACTGAAATCTCCACCATACCGCAGACCAGCTGTGTGGCGATGGATGTGTCACCTGACCTTGCTGAGCCTCCGCGTCCTCATCCACAAAGCTCACCAGACAATGCTGCCCTCCTGCAGGGTTCCCTCCTCATCTCAAATCTTGACAGAAGAGTTTCCCTGAAGAATTGTGAGGACTTGAACTCATGGCAGGGAGTTTCTGGAAGACCATAAGAGGGCTTGAGACATCAGCTCTTTTATTGCGAGAAGTCGATACGTTCTTCAGGGTCATTTTTGGTTGCCACCCGTTGGTCAGAGCCAACACCAGAGCGTTTGTACTGGATATGGAGCTTGGATGTCTCCTGCTTCCCAAGGACGTTGCAATCTGCTGTTCACCACTAAGCTTTAGAAACGTTTTCACCACTGGGCTTTAGAACTTGGCCTTGCACCAAATGTGCCAAGCTCCGTCCAGCTGCTCAAGGTGAGCTACTCAAGAGCTGCATCCTTTGACCCAGGGGATCAGGTACAGAGTCCAGCCCATCCAGGGGCCCAAGTATAAATTATCAGTTGCAAAATTTCCTTTGTTCATCTGTTCTTTGGAACTCAGAGTCCATCCATCAATATAGCTGCTCTGTGTCAGGTGCTAGGCATGGGGTTGGGGAATAGCAAGGACAAAGTAGATCTGACCCTGTCCTCTTAAAGCCCATTATCTGATGGTTTGTGTTGGGGAAACTGGGGGGGAGGTTGGGGTTAGGGGCTACTGATAGATAGGCATTAAAGAGGCTGTTTAGGCACACAGACCTTGAGTCAGCCTGCTTGGGTTCAAAGGCCTCCATCTTCTGATCTGTAAACTGGAATGACCTGATCGAATTGTGGGAAGATTGAATGAGCTGATATATACACAACTCACTTAGAATAGGGCCTGGTATGTGGCAAATGTTGTGTAAATGATTGCAACAGTGTTGAGTCTTACCAAAGCCGATGACGGTGTGGTCTAAGGGATCAGGGAGAGGTCCGGGGAGTGTCGTTGCAGTTGTGACTTGAAGGATGAATAGAAGCAGGAGAAATGAATGGTTTCTGTCCAGGTAGCAGGACTGCCAAGGGGTGGCACTAAGGGGCAATAATGGAATCAGTTTGGTTGGTTGTTGTACCAGAGTTTTCACGTCTGAGAGACCACCAAGGAGCCAACACCGATGCAATCACATGAGGGTTTATTCAACAAGCTTAAGCTTGGGCCCAAGTATACCCAACACAGCGGAGTAGGGACTTGGACCCTGAGCTTAGTTAAGGTAGGGGTATTTATGGGTTCCTGTTACTAAAGCAGGGTGGGACTTCTTAGAACTAAAGTAAAGTAGGGGAAAGTTCAGCCCTTGGGCACAGGAGTCTTAGATGGCTGCCGGAGCTAAGATGGCTGTACTTATGCTAAGGCTAAACGTGAGGTGGGATGGCCTTGATTTTTCTCGGCCTCCACATGGTGTTGTTGGGTATGAATCGTGTTGCGAATTGAGTACTTTCTGTGTGCAGACACCATGCTAGACATTACACCTTCAGAAATGGCTGTGTGTCTGTACCTCCCTCAAGGAGCTCAATGCCCAGTAAGAGAAGAATGGCGAGTAAGAAAGCAAGTGTGGTTGAGTAATTGAGGCATGAACTGCATGATAGTAGCATGAGCTGCAGGCTGCAGGGGCACCAGGAAAGGAATAATCACTCAGCGTGTGACTTAATAATGGTTTCACAGACAAGGGGATGTTGATGGAGGAGCTGGTCGTCACTATGCAGGGAAGGCAGAGAAGGGCATTCATGCAGACCAAGGGGTTGGGGAAGGCAAAGGCCCAGAGACAGGACATAGCAGATACACCTGAGCATTAGTAAGGAGTTGCAGGTGACTGGGGCATGTGGTTCCAGGCGGTTGTGAGACAGGTACGGGGGTGTGGGAGAGATGAGGCCAGAGTGAAAAAAGGCTGGCTTGGTCATGGAGGGCCTTGGAAGCCAGCCTGAGAGGTTTGGATTTTATCCTGGAAAGGGTTTAGAAAGAGCACTCTCTTAGCAATGTGGAGAGATGAATTGGAGGCTAGTGAGATAGGAAGCAGGAAAGGAATCAGAAGGCTGTTGCCAAAGCTCAAGCAAGACAATGGAAGTTACTGAACCACGATAAGGGAATGCAGAGTGAAGAAGGGAATGAAAATCAGAGGTATATGCTACAGGGCTTTGTAACTGGGTAGATTAAGGGATTTCGCTACGCCCTGATGGGGTGACTGAGTGAATGGTGGATTACTCCACAGTGTAAAGCTGGTTCTCAGTGACCAGGGGTGGGCCAGACAGGTACAGACAAGAGAGAACATATACCCTCGAACGGGCACAGCTGTAGAGTGCAATAGTTGCCGTATTGGTTATCCGTTGCTATGTTACACGTTACCCTAAAACTTGCTGTCTTAAAGCAACAAATATATACATAACTTCTTTCCTTTCTGTATATATATTCTGCAGGCCAGGAATCTAGGTATGGCTTAGCTGGGTCCTCTGGCTCAGGGTCCCTCACAAAACAACAGTCAAGATGTCTGCTGTGTCTGTGATCTCATCTTAAGGCTCAACCAGGGGAAGATCCCGATATGGCTGTTGAAAGGCCTTAGGTCTTTTTTGGCTGTTGGCTGGAGGGATCGGTCCCTTGCCACAAGGGACTCTCCTTAGGGCAGCCTACAACATGGTAGCCAGCTTCTTTCCACAGCAAACAAAAAAGAAAGAGAACAAGATGCAAGTCAGTCTTTTTGTACCCTAATCTCAGAGGTGACGTCCTATCATTGTTGCTGTCCTCCCTCATTACACGTGAGCCCCCAGGTCCAGCCCACACACAAGGCAGGGGGTGGGGGGAGATTTTACAAGGGCTTGCCTACTGTGGCGGTGGGGGGGGCATTGGGTATCATCTTAGAGACTGCACTATTATATTTGCCTTGTGGGAATAACCACCCAGTATTGCTGGCGACTGATTTATCGAGAAAAGTTGTAAAACCCAACCTTGATGTGAAATCTTCCAATTTTTAAATACTAGCCATTCATTTACTTTTTAAAAAACTATAATGCTATCAGTCAAGTAGAATGTCTCTCCCAAGCATGACCCATAGGACACTATTATGAAACCTCCTTTATTAGGAACCACAGAAGGAGCAGGATTGGAAGGGAAGGGAGCGTTTAGGATGTTTCCCATGTCCTTTTATTTGGAAAACCAACTCATTGATAAAAGGGTGGGAGCTCAAAAAAATACAAAATATTTTAAGAAATAAAATGGTGAAAGCTTGAGAAGTACAAATGCCAATCATTTGATCCAGATAACTATATTCATATAAATTCTACAGTCATATTGGTAAAAATGACTTGTTTTCACTAACAGCAAGCCTTTGATCTCTGATCTGACAGCTGCATGTCTATATAAAATGAGACACTTTGACATCCACGGCTCTGATCTCTATTGGACAGGTGGTTTCCCGCACACTAATGGAACAGAAAGACAATTGAGCATTATTGGATAAGAGAGAATGTCCTCACACACAGGAAAACAGCTTTTTCCTTTGAAAAAAAAAAACATGATAAAGAACAGAAAATGACTGACAGAATCAGAGCTTCCCAAATGTCAGAAGAGCTGTTTCAGCTACACTCTGGCCTCTGTTGGGGAAGATTAGGATAGTTTTTAGACAAATATTGAACATACCTTAGATGTTAGCTGATTCAGGGAGGAATTTACTGGCAAGAGAAGGCTGCTCTTAGAGCATGGCAAAAAGCTAAGTTGCAGCTGAGACGGTTTGTATTCAAACAAAGCAAATTCCATGGTTAAGCCTCATTTATACGCACTCACTGCAAAGTGAGTAAGCAGGGAAAAGTTAGTAAGTGCATTAGTAAGCAGGAAAATGTTAGTGTGAAACTTTCCTTGCTCCTTCATTTGGCAAATATTTAGGGAGAACACATAGGCTAGATGCTGAGGATACTGTGGGGAAGGTAGTGAAGGTCACTTTGCCCCAGTGTTTTATAGACTGGAGGACAAGACAGATATTCATCTAATAATGAGAATAGACTCTGATGCACGTTGTGTCAGAGGAAGTTCAAGGGCTGTGGGATCCTCATCCCAAGGTGACTTAACTCGAGTCAGTGACATGGCGAAGACGAGTAACAGTTTGCCAGTTGGTGGTTGGGGGATGGGGGGCGAGACGTACCTTGGGCTGTTTATTATTTAAGTGGTAGTATAGGAATTATTTCTCACATATTTCATATGCAGCATTCAATTTTCCCTTCACCATCCAAATTATTATAAAACATGGTGAGAAAAGTCAGCTCCCATTTGTAGTAGAAACATGAAGTAGAAAAGAAGCATTTCTTAGAATACTAATAATAGTGGGCTATTGAGCCCCAAATGCAAATCTGATGTTTTCATTTCACTTCTTCTGTCACAGAGAAGAAACTCTCTAAAACCAGACGATGAGAGTAGACGGCTGGTGAGGCTGTGGAGGGACCTCATATAAATTGCTGCTAGGGGGATACAGAATTGCAGTTCTGGAGAAGGGGCAGTCACCGTCTGACCCAGCAATTCCACCGTTAGGTATGTACACGAGGGAAACGAGAGAACAAGTCCACATAAAACACTTGCACATGAACCTTTACTCATAATATTCATAATGACCAAAAGCTAGAAATAACCCCAGTGTCTATTGATGGGTGAATGGACCAGCCCCTGTGGTCTATCTGTGCCATGGAATATTATTTGGCCATGAAAAAGAACGACATACTGACACAGGCTACAGTGTGCAGGAACCTGGAAAACGCTACACTAGTGAAGTAAGCCAGACACAAAACATCATAGTATATGATTTCATTTATATGAAAAGTCTAGAATAGGCGAATCCATAGAGACTGAAAGTGGATAATGCTTGCTGAGGGCTGGAGGAGGAATAGGAAGAGAGGGGGCTGGGGTCATAGGTCCCAGGGGCAAAGCTTCCTTCTGATGCAATGGAAATGTTTTAAAATTGACTGTGGAGGGGCGCTTGGGTGGCTCAGTGGGTTAAAGCCTCTGCCTTCGGCTCAGGTCATGATCCCAAGGTCAAGCCCCGCATGGGGCTCTCTGCTCAGCGGGGAACCTGCTTCCCTTGCTCTCTCTCTGCCTGCCTCTCTGCCTGCTTGTGATCTCTGTCTGTCAAATAAATAAATAAAATCTTAAAAAATTAAAAAAAAATAAAACTGACTGTGGGGATGGTGGCCTATACCAGTTAGTACACTAAAAACCACTGAATTATGGTCTTCAGATGGGTGACTTTCAATGTGTGTGAATTTCATCTCAATAAATTAATTACACAATAAAAGAAAAGCCAAAAGAGCACACGCCAGGCACCTTCCCCTTCAGGTTTTGGAGTCAGTCCACACGGGCACACATGGGGCTCCCGGAGCTGATGCCCAGGACTGCTCTTCCCCTGTGAAGGTTCTTCCGTCGCTGCTTCTTTTCCTCCTATTCATTTTTCTTCTTCTTCCTCAATAAACACCAGGAAGACTTAAGTGTCATTCCCCCCCTTCTTTTCAACTCTTTCTCCACTAGCCTTTGGTAACGAATGAAAAGTACAGTATCTTTAATTTGGTTTGGAATTGGCTGTCTTACCCTTCTATACTATAACCCAATAACCTCATTTTCAAATTTTTACCACTGTTATTAACCATCGCCTCGTATTTACATTTCAGCCTTTTCCCCATGGCTTTAACCTTGCTATCTCTCCATTATTAATCTACAGGATTCAGCTCCATGGAATGGCTGGTAACTCATCAGCAAAGCTATGATTACATTAGCTCTCCTCTCCAGAGGCCCGGGGAAGGGATTGAGGTCAGACATGACTGATCTGATGATCCCAACTGAGCCAGTGACAGCAAACATTTTAGATGTTGGAAAAGCTATCTGGTGAAAATTCATATTGGTATTCATATGCAGACATGATCTAAGAGCGCTAAGTAAAAAAAAAAGAAAAAGTAATTTACAAAACCGTAGAATTATTTAGACAGCTATCTTCTCCTCCTATTTAACACAATAAAATTAAAATTTTTACATCTGGCTTGTTCAACAGTCTTGGCAAGTAACAGCAAGTTAGAGAATCCAAATGTCATAAATGTTTGGTTTTTTTAATGTATCCCATTTGTGGCCACAGATTTACCTTTCGACTAATGTAATACGTAGCTTAATATTAAATTGTTTGCATTCTATAAACACACACGAGATTGGTGGTGGGAAGTCAGCCAAGAGTAAATGAGGAGTTCGTGGGAAAATCTACTTACTTTCAAAATTTTGCTGGAGCTAATTTGCAAAGAGAATAACCCACATGTGGATTTTTGAGGGTTAGCTGTGTAATCCCCAAAGAGCAAAACACTGGGTAACGATTCCTATTGAGAGAGATTTACTGCCGGTTTCTGGGTTTGGGGGATTTTACATATATTATCTCAAATTCCTACAATAAATTTATAGGGTAGATATTATTATCCACATTTTCTAGATGCGAAGACTGAGGCCAACAGAGCCAAGACTCCATAGCCCTGGGCTCACTTACCTCACAACGTCGTCTCATTTGTTCATGCATTCATTGATTCTGCCATCATGTTAGCACACAAAAAATGGCCTGGATTATGGCATTGGACCAGTGGGGGACAATTCACCAAATAATTCAAAGGAATAATTTCAAAGATTTTTTTTTTAATTTTAAAGATTTTATTTATTCATTTGACAGACAGAGATCACAAGTAGGCAGAGAGGCAGGCAGAGAGAGAGGGGGAAGCAGGCTCCCCGCTGAGCACAGAGCCTGATGCAGGGCTGGATCCCAGGACCCTGAGATCATGACCTGACCCCGAAGGCAGAGGCTTAACCCACTGAGCCACACAGGTGCTCCAGTTCTGTGTCTTGATTGTAAGTAGTCTTAATGGCAAAGTTCTAAAAGGAAGGATTACATAGCAGAGGCCACCATCTATATAAAAAACAACAATTTTCCCAAATCAGAGATCTCAAGTCAATAGTTGACAGCCTGCCAGATGCTCTCGGTCAGACCTCTAACTTGCAGCTGTGATGGACGTCTCGCTCTCTGTGCTCGAGGTGCTGCCTTAGATGTTCATCTAAAAAGAGTCAGTCTTCTTTGATTTGTAAAGTTCAAAGGAAATTTGTGAGACCGGAGTTTACTTACATGCAAGTTGAATAATAGCACATAGGTAAAAGAATCTGGGGTTGACTCGTAAGCTGTGGTCCCCACCCAAATGGCAAATATTTGGGCCAAATCAGGAAAGCACAAGATGACAAAGTAGCAATGAAGGGAAGTGGACTGCGCAGGAATCTGGAAATGGACTTTGATGCCCTTTGGCTTTATTGTGTAATCAGCAGTTTAAATCAAGCCAAGACAAATAGTAGCAAAAGAAGTAATATTTTAGCTTTTGGTCTCAGGGGCCAGCTAGAAAGCCACTCAACTCCTACAAAATACAACCTTCCAAGTGCTTTTTTTTTTTTTTTTTGAGTCCAGTTGACACACAATGTACATTGGTTTCAGGTGTACAACACAGTGATACAGCTTCTCTGTGCTTTATGCTGTATTCATCACAAGTGTAGCTACCCTCTGCCGCCACACAACGCTGTTACCGTGTTACTGAGTGTATTTCCTATGAGGTACCTTTTATTCCGGTGACGTATTCATTCCTCGAGAGGAAGCCTGTATCTCCTGCTCCCCTTCACCTATTTTTCCCATCCCCTTAACCCCGCCCTTCTGGCAACTATCCATTTGTTTTCTGTATTGTGCTTTTCCTTGGTTGACTAGTTAGACTTGTTTTTTTAGATCCTATGTAGGAGGGAAATCATTTGTCTTTCTCAGTCTGACTTACTTCACTTAGCATGATACTCTCCAGATTCATCCATGTGATCACAAATGGTTATCCAGGTGGACGCAATCTAATCATGTGAGCCCAGAGAAGGAAAGGATCTTTGCCAGCCGTGGTTGGAAAGCAATGTCCCTATGGGGGAACTGTTGCAATGCTGGCCTTAACGATGGGGGAATGTGGCCGCAAGCCAGGGAATGTGGGCAGCCCCTACAATCTGGAAAAGGCAAGGAAACAAATTCTTCCCCAGAAGCTCCAGAAAGGAAAACAACTCTGCTGACACCTTGCTTTTAGCCCAGTGGGACCCCTGTGGGTCTTCTGACCCACAGAACTGTGGAGATAACACATCTGTGCTGTTTAAAGCCACAAGTTAGTACTCATTTGTTGCAACAGCGGGAGAAAATGAATATGGGAGAGAACAAATCAAGGCAATTAGAGAACCTGACTCCCTTGTCAGCACATCCTTCCACACTGTAGCTCCTTGGTTAAACCTGAAGCAGGATTTCTTGGTTAGGAAGAACATCTATGTAATCTCTAGCTTCTTAGACCAAAGTCAAAACCCGTTAACGTCCTTGTTACCTCTATTGGTTTATTGGATTGTTTCTTTGTTTTTATACTCAGTGAAAAAATAGATTGCATGTTAATGTCTTTGAAATTTATTTCATTGTCCCTTTTCTTTACCTGAGGATCTTTAGAGCAATTTGATTATTAATTAAAAGAGCACTCCTTTTATTATACAGAAATCTACCGACTAGCCAAGGGCTATTCTTACCTTAACACTGATGCATTTGGGACCAAAGAACACAAACCAAACAGAATTCAGTGCACCCACAAACTAATATTATCATTATCATCATTTTGACAAATAAAGACTTAGCCACTTTCCAATTTATTACTGCCATTGCTAAAAACAAACCTTGTGTACTTTCCATTATAAACTTGTTAAAATACTGTGGTCTGAGGGCCACGTGAACATAAGATACAAAGTAATAGCTCAAATTATCTTTCAGTAGATAGATAGGACATTTATAGTATAGACCTTTCTGGACCGAACAAAATCAAGTTCTCTTAAATCAGGTTGACATTATCTTGTCTTTGAAGAGCATCATCTATCCTTTACAGTAGATATAAAAGAGTAAAGGTTTTCATAGCTTATTATTTCCATGCACACTACCACGTGGAACTCTTGTAAGGATTCTTCTCTCATTTGCCCACTCTCTCTCCATTTTATCACTGTCCGCCATTGCCCCAGAAAGAGCGTCTAAACTTTATTCCCTGCTGCCAAAGTACAAATGATCAAAAATTAAATATCTAAAGACATACCTGTGCTGGAGCTTAGATCATTCATTTTGCCCTGTGAACTGCAGGTTTACCGTGAAGCAAATGAAACTTAAGCTCCAGGGCCTCTCTCATGGAGGGGCCCATCCTGTACGGGCAGCTTCTAGGGCTCAGGAGAGGATTTGGACACCTTCACACAGTTCTAGATGTTTGTGACCTTGGCCAAAGCAAAACACTTTCTTTGCAGTTGGTTAAGCCACTCTCTTTCCACTTTGACTTTCCATCTATCCCTCTGCTGTCGAGGGTGTTACTGTGGAAACCAGTTACGGGGATCTGGTTCAAGGAGGTTGAGTTGGGGCCACATTAGGTTCTGACTGAGTGGGACTTACTTATGACCGCCGTTAGTCGCCTCCTTATGTAGTTAAGCTATTACTGACCGATCTAGTGCAGAAATGACTCCTGGGTGTTCATCCTGCTCTTGAGCCAATTTATCAGCCTTCGTGACTTCAAAGACCAGGGTCAGAGCTCACTTCAGGATAAGACTATGTCCTGCAACACCTAGCCCTGGAAGTATGTGGGGAGTAAAGAGAAACAAGGTTTGCAGTGATCACAATGAATTTTCTGTGGAAAATTCCTCCGGGCATCAGATGTGTAAAATCATAAGCAGAGGATTCAGCTACCGTCAATGCCTCATCAAGGCAGAAATTCTCTCGCGTCAGGGATATACTTGATGATACATCATATACAATTATAAACTCTGAATACATTTTTATAGAAATCATCTATAATAGATTTTTGTACAATTCCCACGTCTCTGGCTCACAGTCCTGCGGCAGCAAGTACGTTTATGTGTGAAGTTACATGTTTTATGCATCCCATCTATCAATAATGAAACACAAATTTTGACCAACCATGCTAGAGGAAAACAACTAATTTTCTTTTCTCTCTGTAGAAAGCCGTGTTATAAAACTGATGTGGTGTGAAGAGGTGATCAAAGAATACACAGCCAAAATGTGTAAGAAAATAAAGCATCATAAAGTGATGAGATAATTAAAAAAAAACAAGAATGTTACATATTTCTGTATTTGGGGTATTTGCAGTGTTTATCGTCTCTCTAATATTTATCATTTGTTTTACTTTCTTTGTATTCTTTTTAAAATTATAACTTTTATTCCTAATTCTGTATTTATAATTTTACTCTTAGAGAAGGTTAAGTAAACTTCAAGCCCCACAAACCCTACATCCACTCCTGTACCCAATTCTCATTGTTGATAACCCAAATTTGGCAATCTGTGGTGACCTTTCTTGTTCATTGAAGGCCTTTGGTTTGTTTAACTTTCTTTTATACCTAAGCTCACTGGGAAAATAAGAGAAAACAAGCTAACAAAACACTATGATACCTCTGAGAACGAGGTTTACATTCTGAGCACAAGCGTCAAGGAAACATGAATGACCACCCAAGTCCTTTTCTCAATCTCTGCTTTTGGGGGAACCCAAAGTAAGAAACATGGCTGTGTTAGTTCGGGTGGGCTGTCGTAACAAAGTACCACAGGGTGGATGACTTAAACAGCAGAAATATATGGTTGCATGGTTCTGGAAGCTAGATGTCTGACATCAGTGTGTTGGCAAGGTAGCTCCTCCTGTGAGGAGGAAATCTGTCCCTTGCCTCTCTCCTAGCTCCTGGTGGTCAGTTGCTTAACCCCAGTCTCTACCTCGTGTTCACATGGTGTTCTTCCTGTGTGTGTGTCTTGGTATCCCAATTTTCCCTTTTTATAAGGACACCAGTTATGCTGGATTAGGGCTGCCCTGATGACCTCATCTTAACTAATCACATCTGTAAAACACGCTCCTTCCAAATAAGATCACATTTTGAGGTAACGGGGGTAAGGACTCTAACATGTTATTTTGGGGGGACACAATTCGATCCATAACAGTGTCTTAATTTTTTTGGACTTTTCTTCATGATATAACAGTAACGCTCAGTGCTGATGAGAATACAGTAAAGTGTTCATTCCTTTTGTTGCTATTGGGAATGTTAATTAGAACATTAGACACCTAAATCTAAGTTAATACTAGATTGTAAACTCTATAAGGTCAGGACCTTACCTGTCTTAGCCTTCACAGCAACTTCCGGTACAAAAATAAAGCTTAGCCCATAATGAGACTTCAACACATGTCTCCTTGTTTTATTTATTTTTTTTAAAAGACTTTATTTATTTATTTGAGAGATAGACAGTGAGAGAGAACATGAAAGGGGAGAAGGTCAGAGGGAAAAAGCAGACTCCCCGTGGAGGCTGGGAGCCCGATGTGGGAC
Organism: Enhydra lutris kenyoni; assembly: GCF_002288905.1. NCBI lineage: Eukaryota > Metazoa > Chordata > Mammalia > Carnivora > Mustelidae > Enhydra > Enhydra lutris. Next base: position 30,798,076 of record NW_019154087.1, read on the forward strand.
TTGATCCTGAGACTCTGGGATCATAACCTGAGCCGAATGCATTTGCTTAACCAACTGAACCACCCAGGTACCCTGTCTCCTTGTTTTAAATGAATGCCTGATCTTGAAATGCCTACACTAAAGGGCTATAGTTTGGTGATAGTTCAAATTCCCAGACAGAAGTTTTGTAAATATCAGAATATTGACTAAATGGATGGAGAGAGGCTGCCCAGCCTGAAAATCTATCCAAAAGAAAAATTAAGATCTTTCTTAAAATACTAAAATTTGTTGAATATGATGGAATTCAAACAACTGAACAGAAACTATAATTATACTTAACTGCATAGAAAACGTGTGTGTATTGGATACTCGGTAAGCCCCAAACAAGGTTTGCGATTCCTTCTCCAGCAGGAAATTGGTGAAAAACCTTACTCTAGCTAAATCTTTTTCACCTTTCAAATTTCATTTACAATTTCAAATCTCATAGAAACCAAAGCAGGATTCTCTGTTGCACTGAGTTAGGTTAGGTCCTCCTGTCATTTACTCACAGATTTCAAAACTTTTTTTGGTTAGTGCTTATCACATTTGAACTTAAATAACGATTTGTGTTACTGTTTCAGTCCTAGCTTCCCTACTCTTTTATGTGCTGTGAAAGCAGAGCTTTGTCTTTTTTACTAAGGTAACCTCTGATACTTGCTCACTACCTGGCATGTATTGCTGCCCAATAAATAAACAGCGAATCAACTAATAAATTAGTGAAAGAATGAGTGAGTGAATAAATGAATATTCATGAAATGTCACTAAGTGACCAGTCTCTAGTCTCGTCTAGATTCCTTTACTTTAGGGGTGCCTGGGTGGCTCAGTGGGTTAAAGCCTCTGTCTTTGGCTCCAGTCATGATCCCAGGATGGGATCGAGCCCTGCCTCAGGCTCACTGCTCAGTGGGGAGCCTACTTCCTCCCCTCTCTCTGCCTACTTGTGATCTCTGTCAAATAAATAAATAAAAAGATTTCGATTCCTTTACTTTAGGCATCCCCTGAATTTTGTTGATGCTCTTCAGCTTCTTTTTCTTTTTTAAAAATTTTTAAGAAGATTTTATTTATTTATTTGACAGAGGGAGACAGAGACAGAGCAGGAGTGGCAGAGGGAGAAGCAGACTCTCTGCTGAGCAGGGAGCTCCATGCGGAACTCGATCTCAGGACCCCAGGATCATGACCTGAGCAGAAGACAGACACTTAACTGACTGAGCCACGCAGGACCCCCCTTCAGCTTCTTTTTCTATACCAGTATTTGCAGGAATGTCATTTTCTTTCATTGTGACCCTCATTTCTCAGCAGAAGCCTGTTTTTGCTTTGAGTTTGCCCCAAATAATAGTCTTTATCAATTTCATCACAAAGGAGACTTTGTTTTCCTCCCCTAAGCTCTGCAAAGACGCCTACTGCGGCTTATTTCTTATCAGAGGCACCTCCCTTTTATTTGCCTGACCCTGGAGTTTTCTGGTCCTTTACTCTGGGTTCTCTGGGTTCCTGAGTCAGCAGCCTCTCTGTCCTGACCACATTGTAGGGATGGCAGCTAAATTCTTCTCCTTTTGGTGGAGAGAGTAACTTACTGATTGGGGTCAGAGCTACAAAGAGATCCCCACTGGACAGAAATATGCATGTGGTGAAGCTTCCTTTGTAACATTAAGAATTATTTCTGGGGGTGTCCGGGTCACTCACTCAGTTAAGCGTCTGCTTTTGGCTCAAGTCATGATTCCAGGGCCCTAGGATTGAGCTACAAGTCAGGCTCCCTGCTCAGCAGGGAGCCTGCTTCTCCCTCTCTCACTCACCCTGCTTGTGTTCCCTCTCTCAGTCTCTCTTTCTGTGAAATAAGTAAATAAAATCTTCAAAAAAAAAAAAAAGAATTATTTCTGGCTGTCACAGGGAAGGCTGTTTTCTAATTTAACTATTTCAAGTCCACTATCTCTGCAAAGCATTTATATTATTTCTATTTAAAGACCATCATAAATAATCATATCATTTATTTAAATAACAATTTTTTCTCCATATAAGGATTATTATTATTTTTTAAAGATTTTATTTATTTGTTTGTCAGAGAGAGAGAGAGGGAGAGAGAGCAAGCACAGGCAGACAGAATGGCAGGCAGAGGCAGAGGGAGAAGCAGGCTCCCTGATGAGCAAGGAGCCCGATGTGGGACTCGATCCCAGGACGCTGGGATCATGACCTGAGCCGAAGGCAGCCGCTTAACCAACTGAGCCACCCAGGCGTCCTAGGATTACTTTTTTAAGATAGTATATAAGTGGAGGTGCTGGGTCACTCATTAAGTATGGACTTTTTTGAGGGGGGGGTCTTGATACAAATTCAAAAAAAATGTATAGCATCAGGATAAACAAAGACCCACCCTCCTTACTGAACTCTTCCTGACTGTATATTATGATTTTTATTTTTTTAAAAGCTTTTATTTATCTATTTGAGAGCAAGCACAAGCAGGGGGACTTAAGGGGGGTAGGGAGAAGCAGACTCCCCACTGAGCAGGGAGCCCGCCACGGGACTTCATCCCAGGACCCTGGGCTCATGACCTGAGCTGAAGGCACACGTTGAACCCACTGAGCCACCCAGGTACCCCTGTATATTGTGATTTTTAAAGACAAATCTTTAATAATAGTATTGTTGAAAAATTGTAACAATTTATTGTGTTATTTCTTTGATTATTATCAAGAATCAACATGCTTGCATATGAGCTCACCAGCTGGATTTTCTCTTTTGGGTAATGATCTCTTTTACGAGTATTCTATTGACCTGTTATCACTGGGGCCGTATAGCTTTTCATATCAGTTTTCGTGAGCTCTTTTGCAGAAAATATGTTAACTTTGATATTTTATTGAAAACATTTTCCCATTTTAATATTTACCTCAAGGCTTTTTATGCATAGAATTTTCATTTTTATAGATTGAAATCTGCTAATCTCTTGCTCTATAATTTCTTCTGCTATTTCTTTTTTTTTTTTTTTAAGATTTTATTTATTTATTTCACAGAGAGAGATCACAAGTAGGCAGAGAGGCAGGCAGAGAGAGAGATAGAGGAGGAAGCAGGTTCTCCGCTGAGCGGAGAGCCTGATGCGGGACTCTATCCCAGGACCCTGAGATCATGACCTGAGCCGAAGGCAGAGGCTTAACCCACTGAGCCACCCAGGTGCCCTCTTCTGCTATTTCTAAGCTTAGGACATTTTCCCCCTTATAGTAATTTAATAAACAGATGTCTGTATTTTCTTTAAATGTTTCTATTATTGGAATTTTAAATATTCATTTTTTTAATCAACCTAGAGTTTATTTTGATGTGGAATGAAGTAAGAAATCAATTCAGTTTTCATTTTTCTAGACACTTGTCCCAATACCATTTATTAAATAATTCATCACTGCCCAATGGTTTAATATTCTTTCTTATGGTGTAATGGATACTTATATGAAATAGGATCAATCTGTGGGTATCAAAACCAAAATTTCTGGGTGCCTTGGGGGCTCAGTCAGTTTAGTACCCAACTCTTGATCTCAGCTTCGGTCTTAATCTCTGGGTCATGAGTTCAAGCCCCGTGTTGAACCTACGTAAAAACAAAACAAACAAACAAACAAAAAAACACCTGCAAATTTCCTAGACAAAATATTCTCAAGCACAGGCTATATTTTGTTACCTTGCTAAAGGGCACCAGCATGGTGGCTTGAAACAAGTATGCCAGTATGAAGATTGAGGGGTTCATTTTCATTGACAAGATCATAAAAATATTATGTCTATATCAGTTGTTACAAAAGATGTATGTGGTGGAATGGTCCAATATCCTAGGTGTGCATTAAACTTTTCTGGTATGTTTTAGATGATTTTGATAGTTAATAAAAACAAATCACTGATATTTTGATGGGAGTTATATTAAACTACTTATTTGGCTTCTGAAAATCTAAACTCTCCAAGTTTTTACCTGATTTTACCAGCTGCCTCCTCTCAGTCTTCTCTGCTGGATCTTCTTTTTTGTCCCAAACTCTAAATGTTGGTGACCCCTACACGTATCTCTGTGTGCATCGTCTCCACAGATGTCCTCATCCTACCCACTGGCTTTGCGGTCCACCTTTCTGCTAATGGCCCAAGACGTGTGCACGAGTCTCAGACTCATAACGACTGCCTGTTCAACATCTCCACGTGGAGTCTGATAGACATTTCAAACTTAATACAGTCAAAACACAGCTCTTGATTTCAGTCCCCACCTCCCGCTTCTTGTCCTGTCTCCGCCATCTCAGTAATTAAAACTCAGATCCAACCAGTTGCTTTAGGGGCCAACCTTGATCCCTCTCTTTCTCTCACCCCTCTTACCTCACTCATCAGCAAACCTTTTGCCATCTCCAAATAGATCTAGAATCTACTTCTGATTCACCTGCCCCTACCGACCCCAGCAGAAGCCCATTTTTTTCCAGCCTGAATTATGGAAATAGTCATTAACTGCTCTTAGTATTTCCCCCTCGTTTCTACCCTATGTATTCTCAGCACTGAGACCAGACAACACTTTCACAAGTAGACAAAGAGGCAGACAGAGTGAGAGGAGGAAGCACGCTCCCTGCCGAGGAGAGCTCCATTCCAGGACCCCAGGATCACAAACCAAGCCAAAGGCAGAGGCCTCAACCCACTGCACCACCCAGGCTCCCCCAGACAACACTTTTTTAAAAATGTAATTAAAGGGAGCCTGGGTGGCTCAGTGGGTTAAGTCTCTGCCTTTGGCTCAAGTCATGATCTTAGGGTCCTGGGATCAAGCCCCAAGTCCTGCTCTCTGCTCAGGGGGGAACTTGCTCCCCCTCCCCTTTCTCTCTACCTGCCTCTCTGCCTACCTGTGATCTCTGTCAAATAAATAAAATCTTTTTTAAAAATGTAATTAAATCACATCCTCACCTGATAAAATTTTTCCAGTGGCTTCCATCAGACTTAGGACAAAATCCAGAGCTTGTATGGCCCGCAAGGCCCTAGATGATCTGTCCCACATTACCTCCGTCCTCATCCCCTTCCAGTCTTCACTTTGCTTGCTCTGTTTCAACAACACCGACTTACTTACTGTTCCTGGTAGACATCACGCATGGCTTCATGTTTGGGTCCTTACATTTGCTATTTCCTCTACAGGAAACACTGTTCCTTCGCGCCACCACATGGTTCTCCAACTACACTTCATTCAACTCTCTCCTTATATGTTACTTCCTCAAAGGTCTTTCCTGACCCCTCTATTCTAAACAACATTCTCCTCCTTTCATTCTGTCTCTTAGCCCTGTTTTATTTTTATTCAACACATATTATTATCTGGCATTATGTTCTAGTAAGGCTTTATCTGCTGTGTCAGCTCCAGAAAAATCTAGACAGCATGTGGGCAGAGTCTTTGTTATTTACTCTCTGTATGGTTATTCCCAGGACCTACAATTTTGCTAGGCAGATAGTAAATACTTGATAAATACTTGTTGAGGGTTTTGATTAAACCTATATTATTTTGAAAACATTTAGGGGTGCCTGGGTGGCTCAGTGGGTTCAGCATCTGCCTTTGGCTCAGGTCATGATCTAGGGGTCCTCAGATCCAAGCCCCATCTTAGGCTACCTGCTCAGCAGGGAGTCTGCTTCTCCCTCTGCCCCTCCCCCCTTGTGCTCTCCCCTCGTTCTCTGCTCCTTATCCACCTTGTACTCCCCCATCCCCATCCTGCTTGTGTTCCCCCTGCTTATGCTCTTGCTCTCTCTCAAATAAATACAATCTTTTACAAAAAGAACTACATGTAATTATGAATTTTAAAAGTTTCTGACTGATTATTTCAATTATATTGGAGTGCTTTTGATTCCTATTTATCTTACATTCCCTGTGTTTAATAAATTTTTAAATTATTTCTTTGGGCTTACAGTTGTATAATGACTTCATCTCAAAATAAACAACATTTTATGTCTTCATTATTAATAATATACTTTAATTTTGTATCATGTCTTATTGCATTGGTTATAACTTTCAGAAAAATATTAAGTAATATTCCTTCTTTTGTACATATTAATGGAGATATCACTCATGTTTTAGTCTTAAATATGCTGGCTATTAGTTTTAATCTTATACTTGTTCTTATATTAAGAAAGTATTTTTTCTTTTTTTTTTTTAAGATTTTATTTATTTATTTGACACAGATCACAAGTAGGCAGAGAGGCAGGCAGAGAGAGAGGAGGAAGCAGGCTCCCTGCTGAGCAGAGAGCCCGATGCGGGGCTCGATTCCAGGACCCTGGGATCATGACCTGAGCCGAAGGCAGAGGCTTTAACCCACTGAGCCACCCAGGTGCCCCAAGAAAGTTTTTTTTCTATCTCTAATCTTAAAATAATGCCATTAGGGATGGTGTTGAATCTTATCAAATGCATTGTACATGGAAGCAATTATATTTTTTGTGTATTTGACATAATGATTTCATTCATTAGATTAATAGCTCTCCTATTATTTAATGTTTTCTACCCTCCTGACTTTGGCTTTTTCTATTACTGCAAAATGTAACTAAATATTTGTTTTGCAAAGTTGTAGGCATTTATATCTCTCGCTGTGTATGGCTGGATATTTTAATTCAGGGTTTTCTTGCTGCCCTTTCTTCCCTTTCTTATCTACCTGCCATTTCACTATTACTGCCAACCCTTATTATTAAATGCCGTTACTTCTCTGCTTCAGAGTCTTGTCTCAAAAATATCTTGCCATCTTCTTAATGAGTAAAAAGGACCTGGTGGCAAATATCCAAAGAGGAAGGTTCCCATCAAGTTGGGATAGCAGGACATTGCCTTCCATTACAGATAAAATCCCGTGGAGCCTCCATTGGACATTGATTAATGGGAACCACCATTTGTTGAGAGCCTTTCTTGTGTTGAGCATCTCACTCACATGTCACACAAATCCTAGGAACTGGATATTAATATTCCCATTTTAGAGACTGGGAAACTAAAGCAGAGAAAGGTTAAATAATTTGAACCAGCTCAAACAGCTGTTGGGTAGCCGAGCTGGAATTTAAATACAGGGCTTTTTCGTTCCAAAGTCCACTCTGTCTATATAGCTACAAGGCCCACAGGGCAGGGCTGGGAAGAGGCAATAGCTCCGTAAAGGGGATAAGATACAGCCATAGATAACCACAGCACAAGACAAGATTTAATGATTACTATGAAAGAAGGTCAGGGACAGCGTTTTTCATTATGCCTCAGATTCAGTCGGAGAATTCTGGAGAACCTCTACTAAGGAGGTGGCATAGAGTGGGGAGGGGTGTCTTGTAGAATGTGAGAGCCCTCAGGGCACATAAGTAGCAAAGCCTAGGACATATTTACAAAAGACAGAACAATGCTCTTTGGTGGGTGGATTGTGTTCATGCCGCTGTGTAATCCAAGATCAGGCTGGAAACTCAGGTTGGGTTTCTATTGTGGAACCTAAAAGATAGATGAAGTGTTTGGTTTTTTTTTGTTGTTGTTGTTGTTGCTGTTTTTTTGAAAGGTAGGCCGTGGGGTTAGTTATTTAAACAAGGGGTTAATGAAGTCAGATTAGTAGAGATCAAAGAGGGTAAAGATGGGAGAATGAGACCCCTGTGGCTATAAACAACACGGACAAGAAATAAAGGGATCCTGATTTGAAGCATGGCAGTAGGACTGGAGAGCTGGGACAGGGTTTAAGATCAGATACAGGGGTAGGTTTGTTAAGTTTGTGCAGATGGGTTGCTAGCTGTGCAGTGAGGGGCCGACTCAGATGCTTTTCAGTCACTGAGAGTCCGAGCCATTGGACAGACTTTGCCCCTCACAGATGGAGTGATACTGGAGGCAAGGCTGGCTGGTGGACAAAGATGAGGAGACACCCAGATGGAAGGCGGTTGTTTCTAGAGAGTTCGATTTGGAGTTATATGCCTAAAAATGATAACACGTTTTTCTTGAGAACAGCCTTAGGAAAGGTTGGAGAGCTGAAGTGAAGCAGAGATTCCCAAACTATTTACACATCAAAGTCACCTATGGATCGTTAAACACACACACAGGCACGCCCACACGCACGCACATGCACGTGTGCACAAAACAAAGCTGGAATAGCTGAAAAAGCTCCATCCTCACGTCTGTTGACCCAGAATTCTCAGGCGTGAAGCCCAGTGGTTGCACAAGGCGATCCTGTTGGGCAGCCAGAGCGGAGAACCACTGGGGCAGGGGCAAAAGTTGGCCGCGAGAAGGGAGAAGGAAAATGCTGTCGCTCTCTTTCCTAATCTGGAAGAGAGATGCACTCTCAGGATTTCCCTTTAAATTTCCTCTTTCACATCCCTCAAGTGTGTCTTCATTTTGCAGATTCTATCAATATCTAGTTAACACTTTGAGATCTTCTAAGATCACTTTAGCAGGCATTTATCCCTCTTCTTAAACGTGAAAGAATCAAAGGGTGCGAGGACTGAAAGGAAACTTGTTTTGTTTAGGGAGCTGCAGAGTGTCTTCAGTAGGGGATATGCTGCAAAATGAAATTCTGAATGAAACCCCAACATGTAAACTGATAAAAGTAATAGCATTTGGAGGCAGCCTCAGCCTGGAACCCACTTTTTCTCCCACTTGCCCCCAGCAGGGACTTGGGAGAGTTCTTCCACATGGAGTAGCCACATAATTGAGCAAAGGTGGCAGTTGAGTTAGGGTAGATCTCCTCTGTCATTATACAGTTTTCCCTCCTTTCCAGGGCATTGCCTCCCCGGCTACATCTCCCTAAACCTCCCCCTCCCATTCCAACAGAGAAAAGCATGCAGGGAGTTAAAGTACTCGGAGCAGCTTTGGTACAAGGTTAAGCGAGGGAAGAGCTGGCACCTCCCAGCTGCCCTGAATTATGCGGTTTATCTGGAGGGATCTCATTTATCCGAGCTGCTCTAGTTTCAGCTGTCTCTAGCGATTCGGAGTGGCCTGTGCAATCGTTATCTGGCTAACTCAGGGAGATAAAAAGCCTTGTTAGTTTTAAAGGGAAAGTTTCAGTGATTGAAATTTTATCAGCAGGGATAAGCGTGGACACACGTTTTTTTTCTTACACGTATCTGAGGAAAAGGACCGAGAACTAAGGAATTGTAATTGAAAAGGAGAATTGCGCGAAGTGTCTTTTGTGTATTTTTGTGACTGGCAGAAGAGGCTGCCTTGGGGGCATTATTTGGCCTCTCATAGACTTACTAATTATCCCAAAGCCATCTCCAGGCTGCCACCAGGCTCCTGGGGAAATGTTTGTCGCCAGGAAAGGAGCTACAACTTCTAAAGAGCTAAGATATAATTTTTAAAAAGATTTTATTTATTTATTTGACAGAGAGAGAGACACAGAGAGAGGGAACACAAGCAGGAGGAGGGGAAGAGGGAGAAGCAGGCTTCCCACTGAGCAGGGAGCTCAATGCAGGGCTCCATCCCAGGACCCTGGGATCATGACCTGAGCCAAAGGCAGCCGCTTAACGACTGAGCACCCAGGTGCCCTAAAGGGCAAAGATACATTTTTGACCAGAGGAGAGTTAACTCTGAATTCCTGTATCTTTTAAAAAATATCCTCAGAAACTTGAAGCTTTCTTCCCAGACAATTGCGTCCAGGAGGTTTAACTGTCCTACTTGTATTCAGGCTATTTATTTGTACAAAGTGTCTTTGCTGAGTTGAGTTGCTAATATTTGGTTGTATACTCATGCCTTTAGATGGGATCAGGAAAAGCCAGTCCATTTCTCCATTAGTATGCAGGAACATATTCAATCACAGATGATTGAATTTGTCTCTTGAAGGAAGCTTGGAGCACGATTTTCCTTTTCTTAATGCTATGTGATTCTACAGGCTACCATGTAACTCACCACTTCTTGTTCAGGTCTCAGAGAAAGAGTGGTTTTTGTCTCTAAATCATCTCCCAGTTCCCTGCAAGAATATGCATATCTTTCATTTCTGGCATCATTGCAAATTTTCTTTATCAATATTGTAAGGAAGGGCCTGGGCTTCGTGTCAGTGGGGGAGATTGTGCTCTAACTATATCCGTCTTTAATTTATGGTAAGTCAGCAGCAAAACTGACAGGATGGAATGTTGTCCCCAGCTGTGGGAACCTCACGTAGATAACTACAGTTCACAGGCACCCTACTTTGTATGGCCCCCCGGTCACAGGTGCTTATCTTAGTATCTAGCTGTAGCTCAGAGCCCACCTCACATGTATTCACATAGTAGTGCTAAAAAAATAAATTGGAAGTTCAATAAATGAATAATTCAGCTAACACATGCAGTTTTTAATATCTGAAAATTTCACGCTGTTTACATTCTTTTCCCTCAATCTCCCTCCTTCTTCCTTTGATTTATATCAGCAGCCAAAGCAGCTGTGGATGGAAATACATATGTATTAATTTCCTGATCCCAGCCTTTGCTCCTCCTCCTCCCTCTCCCCTCTGCCTTTGGCCACTCCTCATCCTCTCCAACTTCTGAGACCTCTGGGTTGGTGGCTGGTCATTCAGCCTTGTTGTGTTGAGAAGGAACTCCCCCAGCTTTGCATTTTGTCCTGGAGGCTGCGGCTAAAGGTATATAATCATGAAGATGACAACATGCCTTGGATTTACAAAGACTTCTCAGTGTACAAAGGCCACCTACCTTCATTGTCCTTGAGGATGATGAGGCTTGAACCTATACATGGCAACACACGCCGCCACCCTTCTCTCCCAGTCCCCCAGCTGGGAGACTCAAGGAACATTTTGAAGAAGGTACTGAACTCAGTATTTCCCAAAACTCCCTGGTGAAGGGCATCACCTGGGCACTTGTTAAAAATTCAGATTCCTGGACCCCAAATAGATCTCCTAAATACAATCATCTACGGAAATGGCCTGGACATCTGTGTCTAGATGAACAGCCCTAGATGATTCTTAACACCAGGCAAAGCTAGAGAACACTGCTGTAGAAAGACTTCTTTTGTTCTCAATGGCTCCGTGCCAGCAGTCCCGGGAGTACCCAGTGACCAATGTGCTGGGCGTTTCTATGGTGGCAGGTTTATAGCTCCAGAGTTAGAGCAGTAGTGAGGTGCTGGAGTTTCCACTGGGGCTCCGTTCTTGGTCCTGGAATGGTGATCCAGATGGTGGTGAGTCCTGAGGGACTGACGAGTTAAGAGAAAGGGACAGGCGTCTCTTAGACCCTCTCTTGGGGTGTTCGGTCTGACCTCGGTTTGCAGTTTGGCTGTGTTCTTTCTCCCAGGGTGGTTGCCTGGTCCATTAGTGTAACACTAAACAGGGTTGTCCCTCTACTTCATGAAACATCTTCCCTGTTCCAGACAAGGTCTTGGAGAGAAGAAGGTGGAGATGGGCCAGCGGGAGCAGGTAGAAACTGAAGTTTGCAAGTGGTCTCTGGGGTTGTAAAATCAAGCAGGGTGCTAGAATTCAACATACAGTGCTCTGGCTAATCCTAATTAATCATACTGAGGGACTGTAGTTCCTGTTCTGGACCTCAAACTTGAGTTTTCCATGGCGATATTAGGTGTTTGTAGGGCAAACTTGAACACAACATTTTAGATTTTCAAGAATCTTGTGCCTTTTTTATTTTTAGAGGATAAACAATCATTGAATTGAAACAAAACAAAAGTTAGCTTTTAGTTATCTATCATTGCTGTGTATTTTATGCCTAATAACTTAATTATGTCACTCGGAAATTGATGAGTTTGAAGAAACACGGAAAATTACATTGGCTATGGCTGTGAATCTAGGGATGTGAAGATGCTGGATTTATGTATGTTAATTTGATTCATATGCAAGTCAAAACACGCATATTTTTAATCAGCAGATGGTTTAATATGCTTTCCACACTTGCAAAAAATGAAAAGTACTGCAAGCTATTTTTTGCCTTGTCATTCATTCTGTCAACAGTATTTATTATGAACCTAGTGAATATGGTGCATTTGGGTACACAGCAGAGTTACAAACACAGTATAAAATATGCCTCTTCTGTCGAAGAAGAGTGGATAAACTTGAACACAGATTTTTCTTATTTTATGCTTTGACGAGTACTTCTCTAAGATTGAATGTGTCATGTGAACTTTATGGCTCAAGTAAGATCTCCTACGTATTTGAATTTCAGAGCTGCTTTATAGCTATTTTTTTTTTTACCTTCCATGGCCATTTTTACTACAGTTATTAAGTCATTCATTTACTTATATAGGAAATAGTATCGTGCAGCTAGCATGTGTAGCCAGGTGACATACTGTAAAGGAATCTATTCCTGCCTTCAACAGTTGGTCTATAGTCTAATAGAAAAGGTAGCTGATGGGAAGCCTGGTTGGCTCAGTTTCTGACTCTGGATTTTGGCTCAGGTCAGGATCTCATGGTCGGGGGATGGAGCCCTGAATGGATCTCTGAGCTCAGTGGGGAGTCTACTTGAGATTCTCTCTCTCTCCCTCTCCCTCTGCCCTTCCTCCCCACCCCATGCGTGCATTCATGTGGCTGTCTCTCTCCCTTAAGAGAAAAAAAGGGAAGGAAAGGAAAAGGAAGGAAAGAGAAAAGAAAAATGTTAGAAAAGATAGTTGAACTATTGAAATGAAAACTCAGGTTGTCAGCTTAGAGGGTACCTGTGCTCTCAACCACACATCCCCAACTCACCTCACGTGTTTTGGATTCTCACAGAAGGCTTGAGAAGGCCAGAGATCCCATGGAAGGAAAAGATACAGGTGGCTTTGATTGTGCATGAGAGAGGAATCCCAGCTTCCTGCTACTTCTTTCTGGAGAGTGCTGCTGCTCTCAAGTTTTCAAGTTTACTACGGAAGCTCCTTGTTTAAAGGAATGCTTGGGTAAATCGCTTGGTAAAATAGATACTTTTATATGCAATTGTCTCAGTTTATTTTTCCACTTCTATTAGATTTCCTAAAGTGAGGGCACATATAACTCATGGACTTAGAATGCATATGCTGGACATTTAATTTTGATCATATTTAGACTGGTGAGAACAACTTATCCTTTCAATATTTTGAACTAGTCCTCAATTTATTTAAGTGTAGACATTTTTGTTGTGGTAAAATATACATAACATAGAGTTTACCATTTTAACCACTTTTAAGTGTACAGTTAGGTGGCATCAAGTATTCATATGTCTGTGCAACCATCCCCACTCTCCATTTCCAGAACTTTTTCATCATCCAAACAGAAGCTTTATCTGGTAAACAACAACTCCCCATTTCCTTGTCCTGGTAACCTCTACTTCCTGTCTCCATGAGTTTGCCCAGTACTGAAATCATGAAATATATGCCCATTTGTGTCTGGCTTATTTCACGTAACATAATATTTTCGAGGTTCATCCATGTTGTAGCATGGACCAGAATGTTATTCCTTTTTAAGGCTGAATAATATTCCAATGAATACATAGGCCATATTGTTTATACACTCATTGGCTGATGGACACATGGTTTATTTTTACCTTTTTACTCTTGGGTTGCTATGAGCATTGGAATACACGTATCTGTTTGGGTCCCTGCTTTAAATTCTTTTGGGTATATAGATAGCTAGCAGGAGAATTGCTGAATCATATGGTACTTCTGTCTTGAGGAACTGCCAAACTGTTTTCCACAGTGGCTGTACCATGTGGTCAAGTATGCCTTTAAAAAGTTCTTCATTCAGAGTCGTGACCTCATTCAAATAAATTATTCAGATATAGGACATTCAGTCTTGATTAACTTAACTAGTTTTTGTTCCTAGCAATTTTATCCTAGTGCTACTACTAAGTGCTGCTACTACTACAGAAAAGAAAGAAAAAGAAAAGAAACAGTAGATCTGGAAGAGGCTTGTATTCATGGTCTGTACCGTATGGAATTATGGCACTTAATCCATTCTGACCTGAGTTCTTTTTTAAGATTTTATTTATTTATTTGATACAGAGGGAGAGAGGGGGAGAAAGAGAGAGAGAGACAGAGAGGGAGAAGCAGACTCCCCACTGAGGAGGAAGCTCGATGTGGGGCTTGCTCCCAGGACTCTGGGATCATGACCCAAGCTGAAGGCAGCCACTTACCTGACTGAGCCACCCAGGCGCCCTTGACCTGAGTTCTTACCTGTGTTTGTCTATTTCTTCCAGGTGTACTTTAGTCGCCATGTGCTTTAACAGGAGATGCACTCAATAAATATTTGTGGTTGAATCAATTGATCCTGCATAATAAACCTAAATAGATATCTGATGAATCTGCGAGTATCTGTTTCCTGTTTCTGAACATTAAGTTCAATGTTCCACCCATTATAGATTCACTGGATAGGGGTGTCTCACAGAAGCAGAGTTTTTAGAAGCAAAGAAAAAACCTGAATGGTGAAAGAGGCAATTACTGGATATGCATGCCTAGCATTAAATGGGGGCAGATTTCATAAGGAGTTGAATTATGCTTAACTGCAAAGTAATTTGATCTGGTGATGGATGGAAGGGTGAGGTTGGTTTCGTGTGATGGGAATGGCCTTTTGAGATCCTTTGGAGTTGGGAGTGACTTAGAAATGTAAGGGAACATGAAAACATGTTTGCCTTGTAAGAATGGAAACACAGACTGATGCCTGGTAGAAAAGGAAAACACTCAAGGGCTAGAGATATGGGGTGATGAGGTTAGAATCTTGACTGAAAACCACAGCCTGGAAATTGAGATGGCCTTGCCTCTGTTCTGAGAGAGGATTTCTTGGCACTATTTTTGGGCACTGGAAATGGAAGATATAATAGGTTTGCGTTTTTTCTCTGCAGAATGAGATCAATCACATAAAAATATTTGTTAATGAAGAAAATATATCAAAATATTGACAATAGTTTTCCTTGGAAATGTTGTCATGAGTGAGTCTTTAAAAATCTTTTCTAAATATTGTGTAATAAGAATGTTATTTTTGAAATCAGAAGTTGACGTTTTTCTCTGAAAAGTTCAGTTTTAAGAGGTCACAGAGTATTATTAAGACTTTTTTTGGGTCTAAGCCATAGAAATGAGCACTGACTAATTTAATCAGGAAGAAAATTTCCTGGGAAGAAAGAAATTAGCTATGGGAGCAGAAGGAGGGTGGAAGAAGCAGGAAGATCCCAAAGGTCTGAAGGGCTTCCTGGGTTCATGTCCATGCATTCCAGGTGGTTTAGTGTGTCAAAATGTAGCTTCCTCATACTTGCTCCCTCTGAAGGTGAAGGAAGGGCATGGCACCTTGATTCACAGGCTTAAGCAACTCTTTCCAAAGCAGGAGGAAATTGAGGTGGTATTTGCAAAAGAAAGAAAAATCAAATTGATGCCTGTTCTGTCATGTTTTGTAAAAGAATCTAACTGTACAAGCAGTTATTAGTTGAGTTTAAAAAGTGAAACAATTGTGTTGTACATATACTTGTTTAATCACATTTTTGAGACAAATGTACTTTCTTTTTCCATCTTCCTGGGGCTCTGAAAGCTAATCTTCTTTAATGGTATGTGTGGGTATAGGGTGAGAGGGGCGTGGGGCTGGTACTGTTCCTGGGGGTGCAACTGTTCACAGAAAAATATAACATTTTAATTTAATGTAACATTTTCAACCAAAGCAAGCACAACAATTAATCCATTAAGTATAATGAGAATACGTTTTAATTTTCTATTATGGCTCATTAAAAAAAATTTCAAGTTGACCTCATTTCACAATGGATTTGAGGTGGGATGACCCATTGTCTAATCAAGGTTCTTTGATTTGCAAATGTGAGGAGCCCATTTCCACCAAGCTAAAGCCAAAATGGGATGAGATGGAAGGATTCTATCTAAAAAAAATCTCATAAAGCTCAAACACAAGATCCACTTGAAGAACTCCAGAAGTAGAAAAGCCTTTAGCAGGGCGGGAAGCCTTTCAGAGGACAAAATGCACAACCAATCACGTGGCCCACGCTGTCCGAGACTGCTGTTTCTCTCAGCGTTTATGCTTCCTTCCTCTTTCTGCAGACAGAGAGAGAGAAGAGAGAGAGAGTTTGGCTTCCTCCCTCCAACTCTCCTAAAAACATCACTGCCATTTCAGTCACATGAAGGGATCCTTTTGCTACTGAATCCCCTCGAAGGAGACAGACTCTCAGGCAGGCCAGGCGGGATCTACACGCTCCCATCCACTGTGAAGTCCAAACATGGCTGGAGGTGGGGAAGTGCTTTGTGGTGGAGAAAGGCTGAGATGTGCCCTGTGTTATTTAAGAGAGATGGGAACAGTTGGGGAAGAGAGGAGAGGGGAGGGAAAAATAGAAAATGAGTGTTATGAGGGAAATATGGAAAGGCTGGGGATGATTTGGGAAGAGAAAATCCAAGGGCAGGAGAGAAGCTCAGAGGAGAGTGTTAAAGTCAGGGTACTCTCGGCTGCCTGAAACTGAAAACCCCTCTCACAGGGCCGCAACCAAGCAAGTCTCTCTTATGACAGGAAGTCCTGAGGTAGGCTTAAGTCAG
Source organism: Enhydra lutris kenyoni (assembly GCF_002288905.1). Lineage (NCBI taxonomy): Eukaryota > Metazoa > Chordata > Mammalia > Carnivora > Mustelidae > Enhydra > Enhydra lutris. Next base: position 30,814,439 of record NW_019154087.1, read on the forward strand.
CCATGCCACAATGTCATGAAGGCCTAGGTTCTCTTCAGTTTTTCTCACTCTGCTATCCTTGTACAGTCTTTACTGTTAGATTATATGTGATCCAGGTGTTGTATCCAAACACAATTAAATCCAAGGCCAAAAAGACACCATCTCTTAGATGTGAGGGACCTCTCAGCAGATTCTCCTCCTGTCTCATTGGCCAGAATTGTGTCACAGCCCATTTCTGAACCAAACACTGGCAAGAGCCAAGTTTGGCTTAGAAGGTCAAGATACCCCTTGGAGCCTAGCGGGGTCCTGGTCTTTCTGGAGCATATGTTGAAAGAGGAGGGACACTGGAACACTACTCAGGTTCTGAGAGGAAGGAGGCAATGGGTGAGGGGAGGTAACCAGCAACGCTGGCTGCATAGAAGGAAAAGAAAGGACTAGAGGAGCAGAGAGACAGAGAGTAAAAAGAGAAAGAGGAGGGAGGCAAAAAGGTGGACAGAAGAGTGAAACAGACAAGCTCATTAAATCTGGTGTCTTAATCTGATAAAATGTTGTTGTGGTATCTTGCTGTTCAGCTATACAACTATTAGAAGAACATGCTTTAGTTGTTCTCACTGCCATTTGAAAGGCTGATGAACATTTTGTAATTAAACTTATTAACCATTTTCAACTTCAACTTCAGAATTATAGAAGAGATGGCCATAGCAGTCTCTGGGGAGAAAATTATTCTCTTTCTTTTCTTTTTTTTTTTTTTTAAAGATTTTATTTATTTATTTGACAGAGAGAGATCACAAGTAGACAGAGAGGCAGGCAGAGAGAGAGAGAGAGAGAGAGGGAAGCAGGCTCCCTGCTGAGCAGAGAGCCCGACGCGGGACTCGATCCCAGGACCCTGAGATCATGACCTGAGCTGAAGGCAGCGGCTTAACCCACTGAGCCACCCAGGCGCCCCTTCTCTTTCTTTTCTTAAGATCAAAATTTATTGAGATGTGAAAAAATTGTGATGAAATAAATACAATGATTACTTAGTTGTTTAGTCTTTATTTAGTTATTTATTTAAAGATTTTATTTATTTATTTGTCAGATAGAGAGAGAGAGCAAGCGAGCGCACAAGCAGGCAGAGTGGCAGGCAGAGGCAGAGAGAGAAGCAGGCTCCTCACTGAGCAAGGAGCCTGATGTGGACTCCATTCCTGCACCCTTCCAGGGATCAGCCCATTATGTGGGCTGAAGGCAGCGGCTTAAGCGACTGAGCCACCCAGGCTTATAAAGACTTATAAGTAAGTCTTTATTTATAATCTTATCTTTGCAATTATAAAAGCAAAACATTAAGAAAAGTTAGAAACCAGAAACATGAAAGCAAAATCACACAACCACACAACACGTGACAATCCCACAGCCATATCTGTTATTTGGTGAGAACTGACTCCCAACTTATTTCATCTAATTACATAAAATTTCATAAAGTCATTTATTTTTCAAAACAGTTATATCATGTAAATTGTACACATTTCAAAAACAAACAAAAGGGTTTATTTAAAAAAAAAAGCAAGTCTCTTTCCCAATATATCTTTTGGTTTTCCAGTCTGCTCCCCAATCCCATTCGTAACATCTATTAGCAGTTTCTGAGTTTCTTTTATTTTCTTCCATAGATAACCTACCCATTAACAAGGAAATATATATATATACAAATCTTCCAGTCTCCTTTTCCAACATGATTTTTTTTAACAAAATGGTAACCTACTGCGCATGCTGTTTTGCACCTTTTTCATGTAACATTACTTTGAGATAATTCCATATACAGTGCCCTTGAAATCTAACATAATGTATTCACATTGCCACATACTCTTTATAATCATCATCCCTAATGGTTATAAAAGGTTTGAGTAAATGATTCATCCATTTGTTTAAAAAATATTTATCAAGCACCTGCCACATTAGCAAGGTGCTAGTGATTCTAAGATTAAAAGGAGATGGGGCACACCCTTGAAGGAGTCACAGCAGAGTGGAGGAGACAGGCAAGGAAACAAGTAATTACAGGTAGTTTCCCAGTGTAAAATGCAAGAATGTAGGAGGTATTGAGGGAACAAAAGAAGGAACCTTGAAAATGCTGGATGGGTGAAATAGGTGAAGGGGATCAGAGCACACTTACCGATGATGAGCACTAAATCATGTGTAGAGTTGTTCAATCACTTATTATACACCTGAAGCTAATATAACACTGTATGTTAACTATACTGGAGTTTAAAAAAAATGTTGAGGATGAATAAGAGGAGTCAGCTCAGCTCATAGACAAAGAGCAAGGAGAGTGCTTCAGGCAGTGAAAGCAGTGCCTGCCTCAGTGCACAGGCAGAGAAAAATGAGGCGGTATTGTGGTCCCCATCCAGGTGACTGCATGTATAGTCCCTGCTCCAGGATCTTTAAGCTGCGGCCAAATCTTCAATAAAAATAATGGTATGATGTACAAATTGCAGTATGTAACTTTTTCCACGTTTTGGAGTATTTCTTTGGCTAGATTCCCAGAAGTGGGACTGCTGAGTCAAAATGTAGGCACACCCTGACCTGGGACACAGAGCCAAAATGCTTTCCGAATGGATGGTATCCTTTCAATATGACACCTGCAATGAGTGAGGAAACCAGTGCCCCTTATCTTCATACCTTTATCATTAATTTGTTTTAATATCTATTTCTTTGGTTACTGGTCAGGTCAGTCATATCCACATCACTTCCTTCTCTTGCTTCGACGTTGAGAAATACTTCTAGTTAGAGGTTTAACAAATACCGTTTTCTTCTGTTACTGTGTGTAATTCATAAATACCCCTAGAACTTACTTTTGACATAGGAAATGGGACTTAAACTAGACCCTCCCCACCTTCCGCATAACTGATGAGTTATCTGAACTTTTCCTTCTCTGCTGATTTTTATTTCAAAGATAAATCCTGCTTAGAGATCAACTCAGTCATTTGGATCTAACTGGATCTAATTTCCAGTCCTTTTCTGGATTGCGTCACCTTTGCTTAAGGCAGACCTTTCCTCTGACTTACCCAGGAATCTGTAGGGACTGTTCTATTTATATATAGCAAGATTTACAATATGGCAGAAATAGGTTAGGGTAAAACTTGTATGTCCTTTCCTAATAGTAGGGAATGGCAGACCTTTTAAGCCTACTAGACTGGTGGTTAGTGTGCTGTGTGCTTTGGGCGGGTGGAGGCCACTTGGGGGTGAGGGGAGTGGTTCTATCATCCGAAGGGCAGAAATCCTTGCTAGCCAGTATCATAGTTCTGTGGTACCGAATGGAGAGGATCTCCTGACGCTTCCACCTCTGTGGGTCCCCCGGGACCTCAATATAGCTTCCATCCCTCTCAAGGCAAGCATATCTCAATGGGTGGTGGTTTATTGCAAGAAAAAGTAACTTCTCACCCCTCCAAAACTGGATTATAGGCTGTCAACTAGCTAGCTTATTTTTGAGAAAAGTGAGAGGTGGGTAACCAGAGAAACCCTATGCAAAAGGTTCTCAAACGTAAGCGTACGAAGTATCATCTGGGGGAACTTAGGAAACACGCACATTTCTGTGTCCAGGTTACAGGGGTGGTGCTGGAAAACTTTCCGGATCTCAACTCTTTCTGAAGCCTGGAAACAAACAAAAAACCACCCCATAGACATTTACACAGAGTTCTGAGCTGTTCATTCTTCTACCATGAGATACTGGTACCCGCTCGCCAGCACCTCTGAAAATGCTTCGAGGAGGAGGTCGGATATGCAACCAATGGGCACACGTTATCAGGTAGCACTCTCAAAGAGTTTCCAGCCACTCGTTCTATCCTTCCCCAGAGGTCACACCTTAATGGTTTATGATGTATAATACTAATTCCGATTTCCCAAAAGACCGCCTGGAACTTCTTCCGAATTGCTTCTTAGAGTTAGGAACCAGTCAAGGTCTTCGGCACTATTTCGTCTCCAGGGGCATTTGCTGTTTGTTATTGCAACAGACCCTAGGGCGAGGATCGTATCCAGGCCGGGACTCCTTTGAGCCATCTCTTTCCTCGTCCGCATTTCTGGGATGCAGCTCATTTTTCCCGCAGGTGGGGAGGTTGGGCTGGAGCCACACTTGGATTCCCGAGACGTTCCTTTGCAACCCTCCCAATGGGCTCCCCCCATTTCCCGTCTCTCTATTCCTCTCTTTTCCCCAACACCCCCCCTTCCCTCTTTGCTCCCAGCAAAGTCTTCGACCGCTCTCCGCTCCCGCTCAGTGGCCGCGCGTCTTCTCCTGTAACTATCCCATAGTGGAGGAGGGGGCGTGAGCGCGGTTACACCCGGAAGGGAGCTCGGCCGGGGGCGGGGGCTCGCGGGATCCGCACTCACCCAGCCCTCTCTCCCCCGAGCGACCCTCTCCCCCGCGTCCCTCCCGATACTGTCTGCCGCAGCGGGTGGTGGAGAGGGACCCACTGCTCATCAATCCCGGTCACTCCGGCGGCGGCTCCCAATCCTCGTGCTCCCCGGGCGCTCTTCCTCTTCCCTTCCGCCTGTCATCCTCCCCACCTACCCTGCTGCAGCGCTCGGGGGTCGGCGGCGCTCCGGGCTGGTCGGAGAAGGGGCGGGGAGAAAAGGAGCGGGAGGAGCGGAGAGCGGTGACAGGAGGAGGCGGTGCGGCTACGTGGTACCGCGGCGGCCCGGGAGCGCCCGAGCTCGTGCGCGGGCGCGCGTCTCGCAGAGGCTCGGGCGGCGGGCGGAGCTGCGGGCGGAGCGAGCGGCGGGCGGAGCGAGGGGTGGGAGGGCGCGCGAGCAGGCGGGCGGGCGAGGGAGTAGCGTCTTCAGCAGCATCTGCCGCGGCTGCGTTTGTCCGAAGCTCAGAGGCCGACGGACGGACCTATCGCCGGGCGGACGGACGCGGGCTCTCGCCTTGGGCTCGAGGCCAGCTTCGGCGAGGCTCGGGGCTTGCAGCGCGCGGCTTCTCCGCCAGCTCACGGCCACCCCGGCTCCGGCGGCCTCGACGCGCAGGGGGCTGAAGGTGCGGGAGCCGCTCTCCACCGGTCGGTCCCCGCGCGTCTCTCAGCCCCGGCCGCCGCGGCGCGGCCCGGAGCTGTGTCCCCGATTCCCTGCTTCCCTCCGGGCTACTCTGAGCAACGGTGCTCCCGGGCTCCAAACTCGGGCTGCCGGGGCAAGTGTCTTCATGAACCCAGAGGATGTCCGGGAAGCACTACAAGGGTCCTGAAGTCAGTTGTTGCATCAAATACTTCATATTTGGCTTCAATGTCATATTTTGGGTAAGTTGGAGCGCTTCTGGGGTTTCAACTATTGTGGCCGATCGATCCGCGACGATTTCCCCCCACGTTGCTTGCTGCTTTTACTTTTCGCAGCCCCTCGGGCGCTTGCCCGAGCTTGGAGAGGCATTTGCCTTCTGCCTTTCCAGCTTGCGCGTTGGAGAGAGAAGAAACATTTAATCCTTTTAGGAGTGGGAAGAGGTAAAAGAAAAACCGAGCCGGAAAGGGGGCACCCAGGCCTTGGGGTGGCTTTTTAAGGGGCGAATTGCAGGGATTCAGATGAAAGAAAGGGTTCGGCAGTTTGAGAAATGAGCAACCACACGAATTAGATTTGCTCCCGGTGGGATATGGATGTTGGGCAGAGCGTGGTGTCATAATAGGGAAGGCTAATCGGGCAGAGCCGACCCTGAGGTCCACCTTCTAACAAGCATCTGATTGGACGAGGGCTTGGCTCCGTGTTGCCGCGGCTGGTCTGTGCCATGCTCAGCGTGTATCTTCTTGCACCATCTCGGGCTTTGTGTAGGATGCAGATGCGGTGGTATATGGTTCTGTAATGTACACGTAAATAACGCTTCCTGTGAGCTCTTCCCCTTCAGCTGGAAGGCGCTCCTTTTGCATAATGGACTGGTCAGTGGGCGTGTGGGGTGGAGGGTTTTATTTCCATGTATATATTATTGTCCGGATAATAACAAGTCACCATCAACATGTTTCAGTGTGTTCGTGCCTCACATCCTCCTCTTCTAAGGAGTGACACAGAGCCGGCCGTTTTGGGGGAAACCTTGGAGCAATGCAAAGAGATTGTGTGAGACATGTTTTATTGGGGGTACGAGAGAGTGAATGCTTGAACGCAAGATTCAAACCACGCTCTGGCTTTGCTGGCACCACTGTGTGCTGGGCACCTATTGTAATTAGGCTGGGATGCCTACTCTTTTGTTTTGTTTGGATTCTTTTCCTTGATCTCACAAACGTGTTCAGTAACCAGACAAAGAGTTCACTAGGGCAAGGGGGGAGACAGTGGTCAAAGACTGTGTTATTCCTACCCACCCCTTCTCATCCCATCTCCTTCCTTAGTGGGCATTCCCCCCACCCCCCTACAAAGTAAAGATGGTGGCTGTCTGGGGGTGTTCTCCAAGTTGCTATTCAGTGTAGGTTCACGTATGAGATAAACAATCATCCAGCCGTCGATCAGTAATGCACAGCAGCGGGAATATAGGGCGTGTTTATTTTGATTCTTCTTAATTTTAGTCATTTCCTGCAAATATATTCATGTATGAGAATAGTTATCAACACAGCTCTTCATGTATTTTTTTTCCTATGCACATTTACCAAGCTATTTAAAATTTTTTTTTTCTATTTTCTGTTCAAGTATCTTGCGTTGGTTTGCATGTTTTGCAAAAGGAAATGGAGAGGTTTGGAGATCACTTTCTGTGTCAGAATGTCATCTGTCCTCAAGACTCATAAAGAGAATGGGGGGGGGGCAGAGAACACTAATAAATATTATATGTAGTAATTTACAGGCAGGGTTTTTGTTTGTTCATTTGCCTGGGTTTTTTTTTTTTTTTTTTTTTTTTTTGTCAGAGATTGTACCTGATTCCTGTGAGCCATCACCCCCTTCCTGCAATCAAACACTGCTACAGTGATAGGAAGAAGAAATTATTTTCTTTCTTTGCTTCTCTTTTTTTCCCCTTTGCTGGAAATGTTGAAAAGTGGTTGGTAGTCACATTTCTGAGGGAGGTATTTTGGTTTTATTGGAACTTGAAACTTTGTGACTTTAAGAGTCGGGGACTGCTGAACTGGGACTGGACCTTGTTGAGGTGGTGAGTCTAGGTCTCTTGATTCTACTTGAACACTTGGAAAAGTTGCACATTTCAGCTACCAGGCAACAAAAAGCACCCAGGGGCTTTCTATGCAGTTTCATAGCAGGAGGTGGAAAAGAAATAAAGGGATTTGGGCCTGTTTCCCTGACAGTTTGGTATAATTTTGTATGGTGTACAGAGGAAAATTTAGTATTTTCTGTGGATTAGGTTGTGGCAAAACCATTAGAATTGCAGAGAGCATTAAAGAATTGTGGAATGCTTGCAGAGAGAGTTCTGGAATAGAGCTGCATCTTGTCTGATTTTGAAGATCTTCATTTCTTGGGGGGAGTTTTATGGGAAGCCTGGAAGGAGACCTAAGCTGTAGAACTACAAAAGCTGCCCCAGGCAGAATTGTTAAGTAGAGGCCTTCGTTCCAAGGCTCTCCTCTTACTCTGCTTTTTACACTCCTTCTCCTTCCTTTCTGTGCTTAATGCTTTCCTCCCTGATGCCTGCCGCCGCCCCCACCCCCACCGGTGCCTTTCCTGTTCTGCTGTATGCTTCAAAATTATCCCATGTTTAAATCTCCCAGTTTATCAGTACCATGGTTTTTAGTCAGAATCAGCAGGACGGTAACCCTGACATTCGATGAAAATAATTCAGACTAAGGTGTTAATGACTGAAGTGCTGGGGTCAGTAACTTGGCAAATGCTTCTGTACAGTTGCATGGCTTTGCCCAATGCAGAATCACATCCTGCCAGTTCCTGCCAGAATAGCAGATTCAATGCCACTCTTAACATGGGTATGAAGAAGAGATTGATAACAGAATGGTTTCCTAATCTTTCATTGTCACACGGTGAGACGCTAGAAGAAATTGGAAGTACATTGAGGACCCTTGGAGGTACAGTTCTGGTAAAATAATACTGAACATATGGTATCACCAGCACTACGAGTTTGGTTCTCTTGCTGTTGAGTAATTTGACTCCTTGCTAGTCAGTTAACCGCCCTGGGCCTCAGTTTCTCAGCGTTTAAAATGAAGGAGTTGGATGAGTTATAAGTTTCTTTCTAGTGCTGGCAGAGGAAGTGTCTGTCGAGTTCCAATAGGCTAGGGAAGAATAATAACAAGAGATAGGCACTATATAAAATAAAAATAGCATATATTGGGACACTTGTTAAATTAGACTTTTTCTGTTACTGAGACTTGTCTGAAGATCAATTTTCTTCATATTTTTTCCCCTCAAAGATCCTTTCATAGAACATGCACACACACACACACACACACACACACACACACACACATCTTTCCCTAATTTCTTCTTGGCTTGTTCACTTGCTGGTATACTGTGCATTCTTCCCTGTCCCCACTGTGAATCTCAAATGTGGTCTTGTGAGTCATTAAATATATTTTTATTATTAGAGTACAGTTTTGTGTGTAAAATACGAATCCTTTTATATAATAGTTGTAACGATCTGAGTAACAAAGTCAACATCTTGTACAGATTCCTTTCTCATTAGTTATCACAGAGTGGTGGGGAAAATCTCATTTTCCCTATTTAGTATTGGAAGAACTCAAGCCAGAAGGGAATTGATTTTATTGAGGGTGTTACCATATTTGGACATTTCCTGGAAAACCCTTAGGCTGCTTTGCGGTGGGCAAGGGGGGAGAAGGGGAGTTTTGTTTTCAAGTCGCTTTTGGATCCTGAACCCCCACATCCCATCACCCACCATTAGTAGATGTTTTGCTCTGGGCTCTTTGGGATTTTGGTTCTAATTCTTAAGTGTTCAGAGGCCAGTAAGTTGATCTCATTCTGGTGTTGATCTGTTACTGTATAACAATCAACCCCAACATTTAGTGGTTTAAAACAAAACCAGATTTGACCAGGCTTATCTGGGCAATTGCACTTAGGGTGTCTTGGGCAGTTGTAGCGAGATGTGGCTAGAGCTGGAGCTGTCAGGGGTAGGATGCCCAAGATGGCGTCCTCACATGACTGGGAGTTGCTGCTTTCTTAGACCTCAGCCAGGCTTGTTGGTGGAGCCACCTCCAAGTGCCTTCTTACTGTCTCTGAGACTGGTAGAAGCTTCCAGCCAGTTAAGGCTACACCTCAGGGCTGGCCCCGTGTCATTTTCATCTGTTTTACTTATTAAAGCACACGTAGATCCTGCTCAGTTTTGAGCAGTGGTGAAGAAAGAAGTTCCACCTTTTGATGGACATATGTCAAGGTCGTGTGAATGGCGGCCATCTTTGAAACATACGTTCTGCTGCACTGAGCCATGATTTCTTGTTTATAAAGGAAGGATAACATCTAAAGGAATTGTAATTTCAAGCATTCAGTGAGATAACATACTACCCAGTACAGTGTCTCAGTAATTAACCAATGGTGAATATCATTGTTGATACTGCCTCTAGGCTTTATACTTTCATCCTGTACTACAGAACTTCTAGAATACTTTAGCATCATTACTACCAGGTAGTGATACTATCCTTAAGATCTGCCAAGGAGACGAGGCAAGTGAATGCAGTAAATTTAATTTTTACTTATTAGAAAAAAGCCCCATGGATCACTGGAAACCTTGAATGACTTGGGAAAACCAAGAATGATTTGGGAAAACCCAACTTGTTTTTCTCTTCTCCTCCCAGAAAAACGATTAGAACAGCCTTGGATACTTGAGGCCAAATTTCTCTTTGATGTGCTTTCAAATATTACATTGTATCTTTAAGTGGAGCTTTATCCTGGCTTCATAGCAGAATGTTGTATCTAATTTGTTTCCTCAGGGCTCAAATTCAGAGGGGAGAGAGATTTAGGGAACCTTGGGGGAGCATCAAGTAGGAAGCCTTATCTTATGATTCACTATAAATTGTAAGATGTTCTGGAATGACGATACATCAGCAGTTTATAAGTCATAATTTTTGTTTTAATTTGCTAGACATCTGTTAGCTTCGATGGCAACCATATGGGAGTCTAAATTGCCTTTTGAATTACAGGGAGATGGTAGGAAGAAAACTAAATATGGTTATGAAAGTGTCATATGGGAAAAGTGTAAGAAAGGTGTAGAGACCTCAGTGGGGAAAATAATTGAATATTGGACTTGCTTAGTCTGGCTGCTCACACTTGGGTCAGTGAGAACAGACACTGAAGTATTTACGTTTGATGATATGCTAGAAGACAGAAATGAAGCCAAGGTGGGGGAAAGTTGGAAAACCAAATGATGTTCCACCCACCATCAAATTGCCAAGGTGAGCTCATTTGGATGGATCACTCTGTCTCAGTATGTCCACAATAATAGTTAGCCCCTGGCAAAAGGTGAAAGCAACCTGTATTTTAACAAAGCTTTCTAATTATGATTTTTTTCTTCTAAGCATCTCACAGCATCTTAAAGCATATTGTGACATCTTCGTGACAGATGAAAAAATTGGAGCACAGAGATGTGGGGTGACTTTTGAGCTGTTGGAGAACATGTCAGGGTTCACTTTTGGAATATTTAATCCCCTCTAGTAACGATAGCCCTAGCTTCTCCTTTGAAACTTATTTTAGAAGATGCTTTTAATTTTAAAATAAAACATCAAGTAAGTCACTTACATCTGTTCATAATTGAAAAGTGATAAAGTTTTTGCATATGCCTTAATTAACACCACCCACTAGCACAAAGAGTTAGGATGAAAATGTTAAAGAATATGATTGTATAATAAACTATGTGTAGTCTATTGAAAATTCATAAATGAAAATTGGATTATTAAAGACAATGGAGTATTGAAGACACATGCTTCTTTCCATATGTAACCCTGATGACTGTCTTCCATTTCTAACTTCTGAATCATTATACTTCACATGATTATAAGAGCCTTAACTGCAGGGACTGTCTCTCCATCATTTTCATAAGCCCAGGGTCTAGCACACTGTCTGACACAGTAGGTGTTTAATAGATAATGGTGAAATGAAGGAATTACAAAATCATTGGAAAGTACCTAGGCGTCATCTCCTCTAACTTCCTATTCAGTGAAACATTTTCTCTGTGACGTCCTGCCAACCCGTTTAAGCAGGGATCTGTTTTTTGGACCACGTTTCATTTGTCCTTCAAGTAGATGTAATCTGTCCCTATAACTTCCATCCTCCTAATGTTGGTGATTTTTAATTTTTATTTTGAAACAATCTCAAGCACAGAAAAATTGCAAGTGGTATAATTTGTTTTTATCCTGAATCACTTGAGAAAAAGTTGCCAGGATAATGGCTGTCACACCATACTTGAGCGTATATTTCCTGGAAACTAGGATATTGTCCTAGATGGCCACGGGTACAGCCTTCAAAGCCAGAAAATTACCACTGATCTGTTACCATCGTCTAACCCTTAGACCTCTTTCAAGTTTCCCAGTTGTTCCAATCATGTCTTGTAAAGCAAAGAACCCAGTATAGAACACACATGATGTTTAGTTACCTCCTTCAGTCCTTCGCGGTCAAGATCTTGATACATTTGAAGATTATAAACCAGTCATTTTGTAAAATGTTCCTCGATTTGGGTTTGTCTTCCGTTTTCTTCTCCTTAGATTCAGGCTGCGCATCCCTGGCAGGAAAACCACAGAAATGGAGCTACGTCTGTCTCATTGCATCCCATCAGATGGCACTGATTTCTGTTTGTCCTATGACTGACAATGGTCCCTTGGTTAAAGTCTTGTTTGCCAAGCTGCTCCACCATAAAGTTAGTCTTTTTCCTTTTGTAATTTGTACATATTGTGTGACAGGTTACTTTGAAACAATGTAAATAGCCCAGATCTCATCAGTCCTCGTCAAATTTTCAATCCGTTTTTAGTAAGAGCTTACTGTTTCCTTGTTTTTTCTCAGTGTGTTTTAGTTAAGCTGTTGCTCTCCCTACTTGGATGTTGCAGTTGGTCCCAGGTTTGGCAGTCAGGGATGGTCTTTCTGTGCTGCCTCCCATGCCCATTTACTCCCATCATTTTTTGAGTACTTCTTTGCTTTCTGAGGAACAAGATGTTCCAACCTCATCTTGTAAGTTACTGGTGTGATCTATTGTATCAGCCATTTCTCCAAGGAGCTCTGGTTCCTTTGAATGGCAGATGGTATTTAGAAGCCAAGATGTGGTTGCTAAGTGTGCTCGTAGCTGTGAGGGTATCACCAGCCCTGGGAATTCTCAGTGGACAGAACTGTGGGATATATGTCTGTATATACATATATATGCATGTACATATGTTACATATGCATTTCTATATTTATTTATATTTTGAAACCATGAGTTCAGTGATAACTCACATTCCTCTTCGATACCACAGGGTTTATTCTAAGTTTTTCCTTTTTTATATTTATAAATATCTTCTTCAACGGTGAATTCCTGGCTCCCATCTTTCTTCACAATTTACTTATTTGACAAATTCTCCTAATATGTAGCCAGTCTTCCACAGCTCCCCTGTCCCTCATATGGTTTCCCTCCTTATATGCTGATGTTGCAACACAAATACCATACCCTGCCCCCCAATATGAACACTCCTCACTCTGATCAGGCTCTGATACTCTGCTCTGGGCTTCCACATCCTTTGCCATACCCACCTTTGCACAAAGACCAATCTTGCTTGGTCTCCAGTAATGGCTTTAGGATAGAATTTTTCAGGAAGGAGAAGGAGAAGGCCCTAGGTGACAAAACAAGACTTACCTGCCTTCTTGGTAGCCCTTCATTATTTAAAAAAGGGTATTTTGGGGGCGCCTGGGTGGCTCAGTGAGTTAAATGGCTGCCTTCAGCTCAGGTCATGATCCCAGGATCCTAGGATCGAGCCCCTCATTGGGCTCCGGGCTCACTGAGGAGCCTGCTTCTCCTTCTCCTCCCCACTCAAGTGCTCTTGCTCACTATCTCTGTCTCTCTCTCAAATTAAAAAAAAATTTTTTTAATTAACAAAAATAAAAAAGGATATTATGTCATTCCTAAAACTTCTGTTTTTCATCTTTAAAAGTTCTTAGTTCCTTCATGTATTCTTCCTGTATGATTTCCAGATTATTCTTTGCCCTGGTCGTGATACTCTGCCTGTGGTCCCATTTAGACACACTTCCATTACTATAGCAACCAGAATGGAACACATTCTTCACACACCCTTCCACCCATCCAGAGAGCAGTGGGCTGTCACCCTTGAACTTCCTCTTAAGTCTCTAGACCATGCTGAACCTAGAGGTAGAAGCCTCTGCTACTGCCTGGATTTGTGTTTGAGTAGGTTACTCTCGCAGATGATACTTCAGCTGCTTATCTAAAATATGGGGAAATAATTCCAACATCTCACAGAGTTGTTATCCAGTATTAATTGAGAGCATGCACGTGCTTCGTGAAAGGTAAATCTCTCAGTGCAAATAGGAGTTATTAACCTAAGCTAAAACTGTACAGGCTTTTCCTGGCATCCAGAGAACATGGCTGGCTCAAATTTCTAGTGAAATGAAACCTTCGCTTCTTTTTAGGTGAACTTCTGTTAAGCATGTCTCCCTAGGCTAAGTGCTCATCAGAAGCCCTAACCCTCCAGTTAATTATTTGAATTTAGATATAGCACTATTTATTTATCCCATTTACATATCTTAGTCTGGCCCAGTGGTTTTTAAACTATTGCTACCTGCCAGCCCCAGGCTTCCTTGAGGTGTGACTGGGGCCTGATGAGAAGGATCTGTGACTTCTCTTCCCTCCTGAGGATTCAGCCATTAGGGTTAATATTTTGGGATATCAGGAAGGATTTGGCTTGAAAAAAGGGGTCTGCTGCTCAAATAGACTATTGAAAACCACTGTTCTAGCCTTCAGGTGTTTTTGTGTGTGTGTGTGTGTGTGTGTGTGTTTAAAAGATTTTATTTCTTTAATAGAGAGAGAGCATGCAAGTGGGATAAAGGGCAGAGGGAGAAGCAGACTTCCCACTGAGCAGGGAGCCTGACACAGGGCTGGATCAACAGACTGAGCCACCCAGACGCCCTGGCCTTCAGGTGTTTTTTGAAGCTTGATGGTCAAGGCATGTTTTTTTTTTTTTTTTTTTTTTTTTTAATATTTTTTTTATTTATTTGACAGAGAGAGATCACAAGTAGAGAGGCAGGCAGAGAGAGAGAGAGAGGGGGAAGCAGGCTCCCCGCTGAGCAGAGAGAACCCGATGCGGGGCTCGATCCCAGGACCCTGAGACCATGACCTGAGCTGAAGGCAGAGGCTTTAACCCACTGAGCCACCCAGGAGCCCCTCAAGGCATGTTTTTACAAAATTATTCCTTGCATAGGTCCATCTCCTATGCGGGAATCTCTTCATGCCCAGAAGTCCCTTTCACTACCTAGAGAGTGACTTCTGTAAGATTTGTTGGTATTTCATCTCTTTATAGATATTGTAGCATAATTTGTAAATTTTTAGGAAAGTTTAGTCTACCCTCCAGGGGACCTGATTCAGTAGGTCCTGGATGGGGCCCTGGTATTGTATGTATGTATGTGTGTGTGTTTTGTTTTTGGGTTTTGTATTTTAAATCCCTGCAGGTGATTCTGATGCCCCGCTGACTTTTGAGACGCTCTGGTTTGTTGTTCTTGTCAGGAAGTGGCATCTCTTCTCATTGCTGTCTGGAGGGGACCCTCGGGGGAGCTGGGGGTGGGTAGTGTTGTGCTGTGACCGAAGAGTGAATGATTTCACCAGCACATGAAGCTAGTGTTCTTTGCCGATGAGAAAAATATAATGTGGCCTCTTTTATCCTTCATGGAATTTTTTATTAATCCAAAAATGCCAGTTTATTTTTAAATCTGAAAGTCCTGAAAACAAAATGAGAAAATCTCTGCTAAATAGAACCTCTTGTGCTGCAATTAGTATGCTAAAAATTAGCATCGTATAGGGAGAGAAGCTAGTTATTTACTCGACAGGAACAATGAAGAAATAGACATTCTGTTCTTTTGCCCTTGCTGTCCCGCACCCTTCAGGCAGGGGATTCCGTCTAACCGCAGGTGCCAGACAGTGATCTGTCCTTACCTTCAGAAATCAGCCTCCCTGCCCAAGGTGCTCTTCCTTCCAGCCTCCCTTTCCTGGGGCTTTCTCCTGTGTCCCCAGCCCTGAGTACCCTCATTCGGGGGTGGGGGACAGGGGAGTTGCTTTCTGTATCCCTGTGGCAGTTTCGTTGACTTCTCTGCCGTCACGCCATGGCAGGGACATTTCTTCTCTCAGATCCGAATGTGCAGCACTATCTGAGATTGCTGACAGTAAGCAACACGGAATACCCAAACCTGATGTTTGTCAGCCTACTCTAGAAAGAAAAGGTTGAATGTAGAATATTCAGTGTGCATAATGAATTGTTCCGTTATTTTCTTGACTTCTTCTGTTTCCATACCCCACCTTTAAAAAAAAAATGACATTATTGGATGGAATGCCTGGGTGGCTCAGTTGGTTAGGCAACTGCCTTCGGCTCAGGTCATGATCCTGGAGTCCCGGGATTGAGTCCTGCATTGGGCTCCCTGCTTAGTGGAGTCTGCTTCTTCCGCTGACCTCTCCCCTCTCACGCTCTCTCTTTCTCTCATTCTCTCTCTTTCTTTCTCTCAGATAAATAAATAAAATCTTAAAAAATAACATTATTTGATGATGGCTGGGCTCCTCAAGTGGAAGTTTGAAAGAAATAGAATTTGCAATAAAGTCTAAATTACTTCTCTGAAATGTTTTCCTGGGACATAGTTATCATGCCACTCCGGAAGGAAGGAAGGAAGGAAAGAAAGAAAGAAATAAAGAAAAAGAGAGAGAGAGAGAGGAATAAAGGAAGAAAGAAAGAGAAAGAAAGAAAGAGGCAGGAAGGGGAAGGAGAGGAAAGGAAAGGAAAAGAACAGAACCGGGGCACCTGGGTGGCTCAGTGGGTTAAAGCCTCTGCCTTCAGCTCAGGTCATGATCCCAGGGTCCTGTGATCGAGCCCCACATCGGGCTCTCTGCTCGGCAGGGAGCCTGCTTCCTCCTCTGTCTCTCTCTCTCTGCCTGCTTCTCTGTCTACTTGTGATTTCTGTCAAATAAATAAATAAAATCTTTAAAAAAAAAAAAAGAACAGAACCCAGGGTGGCATGCAAACTCTAATTAGCAAGGTATAATTTTTAAAAAATTTGTTTATTTATTTATTTTAGAGAGGGGGAGAGAGAGCGCAAGCACGAGTGGGAGGGGTGGGGCTGGGAGAGAGAAAATCTCAAGTAGACTCCACGTTGAGCAGGGCTCGATCCCAGGACTCTGAGATCAGGACCTCGGCCAAAACTAAGGGTCGGGCTGGTAACCAACTGCACCACCCAGGCACCCTTCAAGGGATACTTTTTAAGTAATGTGATCAGCAACCTCAATAACAAGGTGGTGTTTGGAAGTGGATGGCAAAACACTTCGGCTCCCCTCTCTGAAAAGACAAAGTGATGTTCTTTACCTCTTCAGCTACTATTTACTATTTAGAGAACGATTATAAGAGATAGGGCTCTCTTGTTGAAATTTTTTTTCTACGTTATGCTTGGCACTAAGTCTTGAATTTCTAAAAATCTGGAGGGAACAGCTGGTGCTCTAATAAATATTCAGGCCAGCTATTTTAACGCTTTGTACTTCATTAAGTAGTCCTAATAAAAGGGGAATACTTGACTTAAGCATTTCTCAAAGTATAATGTTTTGCTTCCAACAGAAATTTCCCCCAGCTGTTAATATTTCTCCCCAAACAGCCCTAAAACATAATTCTGCCAAGTAAGTAGTTCTAATCACTGTGGAAGCATCTAATGCCCCAAGTTTGTTCTCCTGCTTTGAGGTGTAGTCAGTCCTGTGAAAAATGGCCCAGCCCTCTAACTGAGGAAGACTCCACCAGTTAATTTAGAAATTTATAAAACGTCTTTATATGTGTCCGTATCAGAGAGTGATGATGAAGAGGCATCCAGACGTGGGCGGTCCAGCGCTGTGGTGGGAAGCGGGCGGAGGAGTCTGGTGTTAAGGAGCTTCGACTTTAAGTGTGTCTAATTTCTAGCCAGCTGTCCTCCCAGGCTCTCCTCTCAGGCTTGTGACCTCAGGTTATTTTAGAGACCTTGCAGGTCAAGGTCCTTCTCATCTGCGAAATGGCATTCTTTTCTTTCTTTCTTTTTTATAAGATTGTTTTATTTGTCAGAGAGAGAGAGAAAGCGAGGGAGCACAAGCAGGGAGAAGCCGGCAGCCCGATGAGCAGGGAGCCCAATGCAGGGGCTCGATCCCAGGATCCAGGGATCATGACCTGAGCCTAAGGCAGGCACTTAGCCTACAGAGCCACCCAGGCAGCTAATGTTATTAATAGGAGTATAACATCTGTCTTGGAGTCATGAGGATTAGAAGAGTGAATGACTGCTTGGAATACTCATAGGTATTAGCAATTATTCCTCTATTTTCCTCAATACCCATATATATATATATATATATATATATATATATATATATACACACACATATATATGTGTATATATATATATATTTTTTTTTGGTTGTTTTTTCTTAACTTCTTTCAGAACCATTAAAGTAATCTTACACGGTAATATATATTTTTTGTTCTCTGTAATGTTCTGCCTACATAAGTGCATTCTCAAAATAACTAAAGGGAAAAAAAGATCTAACAATATTCGCAGTGTTCTTTTCATTGTAATGAATGGCATGTAATTCTTATCAGGGATACAAGACCATGATTTTGCATCTATTGTTCGTTGTTAATTTTCCCCCTTTTCTTCACCCATTTAGATTCCCTTTTCATTTTCTTTGCAAAACCATATGGTCTTGTCTTCATGTTTTGTGCCGGGAAGGTGAGTTTCTGAGGTTGAGCTCTGGTGTTAGGCCTACCACCTGGCGGAAATCAAAACATTTTATTAACGTCTGTTGAACCTGGATATTGTGGAAATACCTAGATGGCTGTAAGTACATATTTTTCACATTTTTGGTATCAGAAGTCTGGTATATTTTGGGCATTATTTTACTCTGTATTTCAGACAAATTCTGTAGATCATGAAGGTGTCCTTAGAATTAATGCAGAAGTAGAATTTTGGCCTGACCTACCTGATCATTGACTTAATAAATGGGCCACCCATCCTGGTGAACAGGTGACCCTGTGGCTTCTCTGGGGCAGTGATGGGAGGCACCCGGAAAAGTGTTCTTTTGCCTCTTATGGTATCACCAGATAAGAAGACCCAGACTGTCTTAATTTCTAAGCATAATCTTCTCTTTAATTGGGCTCAACTCTGGGAGAAAAGTCCAGGGCATGCTAATTTAGTAGGTACAAGGAGGCTTTTCATTCACTCTTATGTGGAAGGTGTACAGAAATCCCCCAGCCCTTGAAGGGGGAGGAGGAAGGATGAAAGGGAGGGTGAGTAGAATTTTTACTATAGTATTCGCTGGTAAAAAAGAAGGATCTGTGCAGCATGACAGGATGGCACAGGAGCATGTTTAAGGCAATTTTAGCCTACCTACAACACGCTCAACACTACTGATTCAGATTATTGCACTGGCCTCGCGGTCCGTAGATGGTTAGTGAATTCCCATTGGCAGTCACTGAAGTTATCCCCTTTGTCATTCTGACCTATGCTAGCCAGTTCCCGGGAAGCCTGGAGGACGGCCACCTGGTAATCCAAACGGTGAACCCCAAAGTTCAGCCATTTGCAAGCTGTCCGCATGGTTTTGGACAAAGTCTTGTGTCACCTTAGAGCTTCTCAAAAAAATTTTTTTTTTTTTCTTAAGATTTTTATTTATTTGGGAGAGAGAGCATGAGAGCGAGCGAGCATGAGAGGGGGACGGACAGAGGGAGGAGTAGACCTCCTGCTGAGCAGGAGACCCAATGAGGGACTCAGTCCGGGGACTCCAGGATCATGACTTGAGCTGAAGGCAGTCACTCAACCAACTGAGCCACCCAGGTGCCCGAGTTTCTCAAATTTTAAGGTGTATTCAAGTCACATGGGAAATCTTGTTTCAAATGCAGATACTGGAGGCACCTGGGTGGTTCAGTCTGTTAAGCCTCTGATCTCAGGGTCCTGAGATAGAGCCCCTGCACTCTGCATCTGGCTCTGTGCTCAGCCCTGAGTGTGCTTGTCTGCCTCCCTCCTCCGCCCCCTCTGCCTCTCCCATGCCACTTGCAGCAGGCAGGCCTAGACCTGCTTTCTCTCCCTCATGAATGAATGAATGAATAAATGCAGGGATGCATACGTGCATGCATGCAGATTCAGATTCAGTAGGCGTGAGAGAGGCCAAAGATCCGGCACTCGAACAAGCTCACAGGTGAGGCGGCTGTGGCTGGTCCACTGATCTCATTTTAAGCTGCAAGGATCTAGCCCATTGCAAACTGATTCTTTTCTTTTAAATTGGTTCCATTTTTAAACCTTAAATACATTTATTTAAAAAATGCTTGAAAAATATCACTATTCAAATGCATACAATGACAATAATATGGCTTATTAACTTCTGGGTAGCGATTGGTGCCTGCTGGCAGGCCTGAGTCAGAAGCTTATTTTCCTTTGTTACCGTGGAGGTTAACAAGTGTGCAAAGTGTTCGACATCCTGGCATCAAATGGAGACTTTCTCCGTGACTAGACCAGAGGATTAAAAGAGAGTTGAAAAGGAAATTACTTTCGTATTCAAGATGATTTAATGCGGTATTCTAAAATTGTCTCCTGTGGCACCCCAGGTCACCAGGGAATCTCACTTTGGGGAGCATTGCTTTTAAGTAATTCGAAGGAAGGCATGCATTTATAAGCTAAAACCGATTAGTGAGATAGATGAATCTCTAGAAAACAGCTGGGAGATGTGTGGAAAGTTTCGCCTACTCCAGGTTCTGTTTCCTGTCAGGGAATAAAGAGATGAACCCAGAACCCCCCCTCCCCCCATCTCTGGAAAATTGCTACTTCTGGGCCCAGTGAGTAGTTACATCTAAGGTAGAAAAAGGAAAATGCTTTGGGAAATTGGATCTCAGGCTAATAGGAAGTTAACCTTAAAAACCGAGGAGCTCTATCTCAGTGGGGACCTTCAGCAGCTCTGTCTCCTCTTCCTTCAAGTTACTATGGATTATGTTCAGTTTGGAATGAGTCCATTTACTTGATGCATTTTTAAGAAAAGGGCACTTTCTTTATACTTTTCCACTGTAAAACAATACAGAAACCCTAATATACATTTTTTGAAGGAAAAGAAATTCAGCACAGTCCCAGTAATACTTTCTTTTGGTGCCATTATATTAAAAATGGAGACTCTTCCTCAAATACTTTGAGAGCAGTGAACAAACACCCCAAAACAAACAAACAAACAAAGCATTTTAGAGTTTCAGCTTTAGTCGCCTACAAGGATTTGAATTTAGCAAACCTCAGTTACTTTGTAAAGGAAAAAAAAATGTGCTTTTCCATCAATAACTTTTAAGGATTTCTTCTGACTCTACCTGCATTTCCCCCCTCAGGATAACATTTAGAATAAGTGTTTCAACATACAGTACAAATATCTTGTGAATAAACATCAATTCCACAGAACTGAAAAGAAAAAAAAAATCAATAGATCTGCTTGAGGCATTAGAAAAACTCTGTACTTTTAAAGGAAAGAGTTATAACGTTAAGTAATTGAAAAAAACAAGAACCCCAGATCCGTGCTCTTAGCTTTAACTGTTTTTGCAATGACCTTTATGTAGACAGAAATATATAGGTGCAAACTTTCTGGGCAGCAGTGTCATGGCTGGCGCCCTGCTTATCCGAAGATGTACAGCAGCGGCCGGACAGCAGTCATGGGAGAAACGCTACCTGGTATTTTTTTTTAAAGTCCAGTAACTGGGGGCACCTGGGTGGCTCAGTCGTTAAGCCTCTGACTTCGGCTCAGGTCATGCATGATCCCAGGGTACTGGGATCGAGCCCCACATTGGGCTCCCTGCTTAGTGGGAAGCCTGCTTCTCCCTCTCCCATTCCCTCTGCTTGTGTTCCCTCTCTTGCTGTGTCTCTCTCTGTCAAATACATAAATAAAATCTTAAAAAAAAAAAATAAATAAAAATAAATCTAGTAACTGGAATCCTAGGGATAATTGTGTTTATTTGGTACCAGTTCTTTTAGCTTTCTCTATTGGTTTTGGAAAGAATAAATTGAATGAAGAGATGGCTAGATGATATAATTATGTGTGGTATTTTCATTTTTTTTCCTGAGTCTGCAAAATTTAATAATTCCTAATGTTCTTCCTGTATGCTTGGAGAGTTTTAAAGCTGCTCTCCGGTGAGAGTTTGAAACAATTGCATGAAAGTTTGAAAATCGTGTTTTATTCCTCTTTTTTTTTAAGATACAGATCTGTGTTTCAAAAAGGAAAGGATGGTGTCCCCGAAAAGAGGATAGAAACATTTTATTTTTGTGAAATACATGTATTCCATTTAACTGTTGATATATTTGGATTTTTAAAATATCAGTGTATAGCAATATACATCAGTATGTATCCCTTGTGAATATAAATATTATCAATATATACCTTTCATGAATAATGAATATTGATCTGTGTTCTTGAATTTTCTTTTTGTAAGTAAGTATATGCTTTCTTTGGAAAAGGAAGAGTGATCTACAGGACCAAATGACCTCCAATTTTATTTATGATAAAAGACTAACGGTATAGTATAAATATGCAAACTAAATGAAAAAAATTTTAAGTGAAAAATAAAAACCAGAGATCAGTTTTGGTCTTCTCTATGGTGTAAATAGAAAAAAAAGGTTATGATTATATTTTTGGTTCTTAGGTGAAGACTAGAAAATGAACTCTCTGAGCTATGAAATGACTCCATCTTCAGTGAAGGCACCAGCAGATCATTAATTATTGCTCAGAATCTTTCAAAATGCAGTTTTTTTAATAGTGAGCTTTTAGTTGAATATCCTCTTCCTTGCCCCCCTTCTCTCTGTGACTTTAATTTCAGAATTGAGGAGACAGGGTTTTTTGCTTTCAGTGAAGGTGAGTGAATCTCTTTCTCACTCTTTAAAAAGGTTAACCTGCTGATGACAGAACAGAAGGTTGGGTTATTTTCAGCGGGAATGGCTGCGGAAATATTAAGTCGGTGTTCTTTGGTAGGTCTTTTCGTGCCCGGGTATCGGAACTATCCTTTTATTGGTCTTTTGCATCCTAATTATATCATCTTAACACATCTATGTTGAAAGGGACCTTAAAAATCATTAGGCCTCTAGTTTTTATCTCCCTTCCTCACCTTTTCCCCCCTCCTAATAGTAGAATCTTTTTCTTCTTCTTATTCTTCTCCAGCCAAGATTTTCAGCAGAGCCCCCAGGTTATAAAACAGGGAACAGCTGTAGTCCCCAGAGCCTAGCGTCTCTGTGGGCTTGGCCGGCCTCCGCCAAGTTGCAGGAGGGGAGAGTGTGCAGAGGGGACAAGGAGAGTCCTTGAGGATTTTGCGTCTTGCTGAGGATGGTGGGGAAGGCATCTGTTAGAATTTGTGAATTCACCTAGAATGAAGTCCATGTTGGCTTGTGCTGTCTGTAGGCTATGCACACACACAGTTGCCCGTTTCCAAGTGCTAGTGCTTTGACTCCGTTTGGTTCCTCTAAACCATTTTGGTGCAGTCATTCTGATTAACATCAACCTTGTTTATGTTAAGTAAGTATTCAGGTTATTTATTATGTATTACTCTTATGCTTTGGAATGAACAGACTCAAAAAGTTGGCTTCATATGGATTCCATATGTGGCTTTTAAGTTAGCAGAAACAAAGCCTTTCAATTAATTTGCACATAAAGTGGCATATTGAATAGATCAAGCTTGAGGGTATGGGTATTATTTAAAATTCTTTGTCATCTCTAATATTGTTCATTTTTCATTTAAATCAGCTCTTAGGTGGTTGAAGATTCTGTGGTGATAACCTTTATCTATGAATTCATAAAGGTCCTGTTTGGGTTTTCTTCATACTGAATGCAGAGACCCATGGAATTTATTTTGTTTTGTACTCGTAGCTCCAGATGGTCCCACATGATCTTTAAAAAATGGGACATTAATTCTTTGTTTCTATAATTTAACTTTGTCCTCCCCACCCCCATGCGAGTCAGAGAATACTGCTCTGTCTAGGGTAGTGGTGAGTGAGACTGAGTGGGTTCAAATTCTGGCCTTGACACTGAAGCTGGGTCATCCTGAACATGGACTCCACCACTCTGTACTGTTCCTTCTGGGGAAAAAAGTGTATCTACCTCTAGGATAAATGTAAAGGTGCACTGAGATGATGCACGTACCCCGGAGAGGGGCGAGCACTCAGTGAAGGCTGGCTTTGTCATCGAGTGGGGAGTAGAGGACAACTCGGGACAGGTGCAGGCTTTTGGTTCATTATCACCCGGGGTTGGTGGTATGCAGGAACTTCAACTGGCCCTGTTAGGGAAGTACACTCTGTGCAATAGGACTTCTCACTCATGGCAAGGTTTTCTTTGCTTCCTGTTGTCCTTCAGCCCCTGGGAGAGATTGTACCTCCATGCTTTCCTTTGGCAACTGGCTCTCTCTGAGGGTTTCTAGCCAGGACAGCTGCTCCATTCCCGTCTCTTCTGGACCCTAATTTCCTTTCCTGTTCAGCTGCAGCTGTCTAGCATGCCCACCCTGGCATGACCAGCTCAGCCCTCTGTTTCTTAAATGCCAGCATTTCTCACGTCTTGCCTACCGAGTCATTTTGAGGCCACAGACCTACCTTTTTTTTTTTAATGTAGTATGTGTAGAACATTACAGTTAAGTAAAATAACGTGTGTAGATGTTATAGGCATGTTAAAGGCATAAAATTTTTTATGCCTAGAAAAATGCCTAATGTATCGTAGCTATCCAATAATTATTAATTGAAATGAATTAAATCTAAGTTAATTTTCATTAGGAGCAAAATAAGCCTCCATCTGGGCCATCTGCAAAGATTTGTTATATACAAGTAGGTGTGTTTATGAACGGGTTCATTAATGTATAACTTATTCTGATGGCAATACAAGTTTTCTAGTTGAATTTATATTTACATACTTACAAATTTTTGTTACAAATGGTGTTTATGGACTGTTGGACTTTAAGGAATCTGGCTTTTTAAATTGTGTTTTTCACTGTATGGGATGTAAAAAGTCTAAGTCCGGCAAGAAGAAAGTTGCCTTTCTTCCCAAAGTTAGTGCCTTTCAGAGTGTGAACATTTGCCAAATGGAGTTTCGTCTCACTGTTTATCATTTTCTGAACTATCATAAGTGACTTTTCTTCTTCCAACTGTAGGGATGAAGATTCCTAGAACTGAAGTTTTGCCCAGACGAAGACCAGCTTCTATTCTGTCCATTATTTATTTCTTGTGCTTTTCTAAACATAGATAGGTTTCCAAAAGTGGAAGAGGCGAAAGAAAGGAGGAAGAGAGGCAAAGGTGGTGTTGGGCCATGTCTGTGTGCTTGGGGGGATTCCCAGACTGTGCTATTGGGCTAAGCCATTAAATTGTGTGTGTGTGTGTGTGTGTGTGTGTGTGTGTGTGTGTGTTTCAGAGTTCCTCTCCAATGAGGAGTCTGTTGCTTTTGTAATCCATGTCATGAGTGTAATGGGGGTTCCTGTGGAGACGCTGGGACCATGAAACCCATGAAGATCATCATCGACACTTAGGGACATGCCGAGGTTGTTGGGAGACACTCATCCACATTTTTCTTGTGCTTATGCACATCTTGCTGGGGGTGGGGGTGTGTGTGTGCCAAGAATGCTCTTTATCATCCGGGCCATTTCTTCGAGTGCTGTTTGCAGCAAGCAGTCTTGAAGGATGAGGTAATGTCTCTCTCTGGGACAAAGAGCAGTCTCACTTACTGCTTGTGATAAAGCAGCAGGTTCCCGAAAGCACCGGTTCCTCAGCTGTGACGCAGAGCGACAGCAGCACGTGCAGCTCCCATCTGGGCCCCTTGGTGCCCCCCACCATGGACTTTGGGATGAGAACAGAAGCAAACCTCATGCTCATTTTCTCTGCTGTGCTGTAACAGTCCTTTGTCTCTGACCCAGGTGTGTCGTGCTTCCAGGACATAGTAGCTGGTTAATTGATTACCTTGTAAGTAGGGTAAAACCAAGTAAGGCCAGACACAGGTGTGTTGTGTAGTAGGTGAATACTTACCAGTTAAATATATGCAGCTGTGTCCTGTTTAGAACCTAATTACTGGGGCCTCACCTACAAATACAAATAGTTAGCAAGGTGGTGGTGTTGTGCAGCTCCTCGGAACTTCTTCAAAGACCTGAGGAGGAGCTTCTTGCGTACCTCATGTCTATGCCACTGGCCTTGTGCACCTCCAGGGAACCAAGGGGCACCAAGGCATCTTGGCCAAGAATTGTCTCCTGAGTCAGGAAAGATGTAAAACTGACATAGGCAAGAGGTTGATCATGAGAGTACAGAGCAGCAGAAACCAGGAGTATGGGGTGGGGGGAGCACACAACGTTAGGGGATTAGGAGGACATCTGGTTCAGCAAGAAGGGAGACACGTGGGGAAGTCCAGGTCAAGGCCACAGGCCAGAGTGAAGAAGGCTCAGGCAGAGCCCATTTCAGAAACATCCTGCTTCTGCTGAATTGGACTGGGGAAGGAAATTTCTGCTTGCTTGTGATATTTGCCGAATGAATTGTTTTTCAAGCAGTTAACCAACCTATTGGAAAGTAACCCCGAGATCAGCTCTACGCTGGTTTAGACAATTTAGAGTGTTTATAATTAGCAGTCATGCAGCTGATGAAAGGCAAGTAATGACTATTTGTTTAGAACAATGTTTTTTTCCTACGTAAAATATCTGTAAAAGTGTATTTACTTGTTACCTGCAATATAGATTTGCTCTTTCCCCCATGGAAAGAATAGTAGGTCTATTTGGTAATTAGGCCTGATATTAAGATTCTACATGGAGAAAGGACTCTCAGGGCTCAAAGAGGAGATAAGATATTGAAACCCCACTCCTGTTGTTTCCAGTGTGAATCTTACTGGCATTTAATCAACCAGATCCTAAGTATTTTCATTCATCTAATGATATGTGAAAATTATTAACTGTCTGCAGCCATCAAAGTGAGATCCATGATGACTGCCAAAATCCAAGGATTCATGGATTAAGTAGAAAGTGCATGGATCAGGAAGTGGATTTAATGGGGAAATATCTGTTGGACTTGCCCCCGCACCCCCCACCTCCACCTTCCCTGAGGACTGCTGTGTATAGCTACATAGGTTGTGGACTGCACAACTCCTTGGGATGTGTGTGATGTTCCCTGGAGCTGTGTGATGTAGAGTTTTGTGTGCATCGGGTAGTCGTCTAAAGGTTTAACTTGTGGCATATAAAGTGGGTGATCCTTTTAAGTTGAACGGGTTCAGACATTTCTGCTCAGTATGATAAGTACCAGCTGTGCCTTTCAGACCTTGAAGAAGCTGGTGGTGATGATGTTGGTAGAGGGGGGGATAGGGGTTTCTCATGGGGAGTTGGGAGCTCCCTGCCAAGGGAAGGGTTCCTCAGTCTGACAAGGACTGCTCAGGTGCCTTGGGATCTTGCTGACAGGGCTAAAAAAACCTCAGACCAGGGTCATCTCTCCACCTGGGTTCACTGGCCCCAGGGAGACCAAAAGAGCTGCGGTTGCTGAACCTCTGTAACTGGACCCTTGAAACCAAGGAAATCATGTGTTTGCTTATGTTAATAAGTGAGTAAGCTTGATTACTCATGTTCAAAGTAATTAACCTTGTTTGTGAAGTGATAGTCTGTACTTACACTGGATTCAAGGTTCAAAGGTATTATCACAGTGAAGAGGCCGCCAACCCAACTTTTTTTGGTTAGTAGAGTTACTTTACTTCCTTTAAATGACATGTTTATAAACACACAGACACACACTGACACACACAGTGTTGCTAATTTAAACACACAGATTAATAGAGATCTTTTTGTGTATGGAAGATTATTTTATTGCACACTTCTGCAAGTAATTTTAGGGAATAAAAACCAGGTATTAACACAAACTTTTCACTGTTTAGATGCAGTTTCATAAGAAAGACTTGGGAGTGGAACTCTCCCCACTGCATAGAGATACACAGCTGTTTCCTTCTTCAACAGCCTGGTTCTGTTCTGCCACTCGGCTTGGGGACCTATGGCACAAGGAGAATGTCTCACATCCTTATAGCTAGGTGGAGGTACCAACCCCAGATGTGCTCCTTAGTCCCTACCCAGGTGAGCTGACAACCTCCAGGAAAGACTAGAGGATGTACCTGCCCCTCCCACAAGCCTTTCCCCTAGCAGAGGTCACTACGTTTTCTATAAAGGGATTTTAAATCGTGGAAGGCGGTGGGACCTGGCATCATCAGGTAAGGATTTGAATCCCGCGTCGATTATTCTCTAGCTTTGTTGCCCTGACTCCTTTTAAGCTTTTTAAGACCTTGTTTCATCCTCAGTAAGGTGAGTATGTTGAGAAACAGCTCTCGGTAGAGGTCCCACATTTTTTGTGCACATCTCATGAGCTGAGACACTGACTGCCTTTGTTCTGGGTTATCTTTTTAAGGATGTCTGTATAGTGATAAGTGTTGGAAATTAAATGCCCACAGGGGTAAAAAAAAAAAAAAAACCTGGGTTCCCTAAGTCCAGGGGCCCTCTCTTGTCCCGTTCACTGTGGGAGCCACCTTTATGTTGTCCTGTGGGAAGTGGTTCAGATGCTATGGTCGAGGCTCCTGCTGTGAGTAATAAACGATCCTTTGTCTCTGACCTAGGAGTTCCAGGTCTCCTGCCAGCACCCAGGAAACTGTGGTAGGCTCGTTTCTTAGCTTCTAGGGAGGTAAAAATCGTGGACCCTACCCTTTACTGCAAGGCCTAACTTAATCGAGTGTGCCTGTTTGCCCTGCCGCTTCTCGCCACCAGCTGCCCTGCCTTGGTTCAGGTCCTTACTGTTTCCCACGCACAGTATTGCAGCCCCCTTTCCTTCCCCAACACTGCCCCCCACCCCATTCTACTGCGGGGAGATTTCTCGAGTGGTAGATCTGATTGTGTCACACTGCTCTGGTTTAAATACTTAATTGGCTCTTAATTAGGATCAAAGCCCAGCTCCATCATAGGGACCTTGCGTAGGTCTCCCCTCCCACATTCATATTCTGTTCTCCAGCCATACCTGTGTGGAGCAGAGGGGTAGATCTACTTCACCATCATTAGGAACT
The DNA here is from genome assembly GCF_002288905.1 of Enhydra lutris kenyoni. Taxonomy (NCBI): domain Eukaryota; kingdom Metazoa; phylum Chordata; class Mammalia; order Carnivora; family Mustelidae; genus Enhydra; species Enhydra lutris. The sequence continues at coordinate 30,842,526 of NW_019154087.1, forward strand.
ATTTAGTGACATGGTATGCTGGGTGTACAGGGGTCCCCCTGCTCCCATCCCCTGTGGGAATCGGGTCTTGGGGACGAGTGGATCTGGGGCTCCTTTCCTGATTGTAACTTTGCACTTACCACTACTCTAAATGACCTTTCTGCCATTTCTGTCCATCTTCCAAGGTGTAGCATCTAGCACAGGGAGTTTTAGAGAAGAGGTTCTGAGTGTAAAGCACTTAGCTCAGGGCCTGATTAGCTGCTTCTGGTGCTGCTGTAATTGTTCCTTTTATAAGAGTTGGTGCCAGAGGTGCCTGGGTGGCTCAGTTGGTTAAGGTCCCACTCTTGATTTTGACTCAGGTCATGATCTCGGGGTCGTGGAATTGAGTCCCAGGAGGGCTCTGAGCTCAGCAGGGCGTCTCCTTGAGATTCTCTCTCTCTTTGCTTCTCTTGCTCAAGCTCAAATAGTAAATCTTAAAAAAAAAAAAAAAAAAAGTTGGTGCTAGAATTATAGGTTTTGGAAACTCAAACTTCCTCTGCCCCCACCCTAGCATCCGAGTGTACCCCATTTAGCTGTTTAATCCTTTAGCATATATTCTGCATAGATCTTTGGAAATATTTAAAACAATCATCAGAAATACTCCAAAATCTATTATAATACTGAAAAGGCATTTAAATCTCTTTTTTCAGGCCATTTGGATGGTGTCTATAGAGGGGTGCTGTAGAAAGCTCTTAGCTAAAGAGTATGGGCCTGGCTCTCAGGCTTTTTCAGTTTAAGTGGCTCTGGGCAATCTCTTTTGTTTTTTTTGTCTCTCTTTTCCCCCTTTTAACACCCTGTTTTTCACCTGATGGTCTTTGATACACAGCAAATTGTTTTCTAAAGGGCAAGTCAAACGTGGGTTTAAATGGTTAAAATACAAGCTGGCTATTGAGTTCTACCAGTTGTCGGATCCAACGGACTGTACTCTCTGTCTAGCTAGGTTTGCCGTTGAACCATCTTAAGCAACAGAGAGAAGATGGGCAGTCATCACGAACTCTCCCTCATGCAGCGATGACGGTGTCGTGTCGGCATCGCAGCTCCGTTGGGGGTGCTTGACCCTGTGGGCTTCTCTGGTGCTGATTCAGTTGGGGGGCCAATTCCCGCTGGTTTGGGAGGGCCTTGTGAGGCAGGGCCTAAATAATGGGGTTTCATCCCAGGTCTTGACAGAGCCTGGCTCCCAGAAGGCATTCCATAAATTGTTTTGAATGCATGAATGACTAAATAAGAAAATGTGAGCGTACTTAGTTAACTGTAAACCACTAGACAAATGGGAACCAATCCTCCCCGCCCTGTGCCTTCTCTGATGTGGAAAGATGTGGAAAGAAATGTGTGTGGGGGGGTGTCTGGCAGCGGCAGTTTGGGGTGATGGAAAATGCTTACTTCTATACTTGGCTTTCTCTCTGCCTGTGCCCTATTATTCTTTTGCACCTCTCCCCTGAAGGGTTAGCATGCGAGGCTGTGGAGGACATCCTAAGCAGCTTATCTCTGGACTTCTGGGCTCTGTTTTAGTTCAGACCTAGAGGGCTTCCCAAAGAATGGGCACCTTTTGTCTCTTCTCTCACCCCCTCCAGCTAGGGTTTATAATCTCTTTTATCTTTTACTTCTCTCCACCTCTGTTTGGCGTCTTCCTCTGAAGAGCGCTATCTTTGATGCCATCTTGCTCTCCAGGATCCTCTTTCCTCCCAGAGCCACACATTCCTCCTTTGTGTTTCCTGGATATTTTCTGGGACCACTTTCTGATTGAGTTGGGGTATGGTCGGGTAAGGTCAGGGGGTGGTAACTATGTATCTTTGAAAATTGGGACCAGCATCTAATAAAGGATTTCCCCCCCCCATTTGTGGACTTCTTTATATCAAACACTTCAGCATACGCTTTATACCACATTTAGTGAATTGGTTTTATCTCAAAGAATTAAGTTATTCAAAGGAAAAAGTACATATATATGCATGTCAGTTTATAGTATTTGAGTATTTGAAATGGAAACTTCTAGAAAATCTGGGATCATGGCATTCTTAGGTAGTGAAACTTAATAACACTATAATCCAGTCTTTGGCCCCAGTTTTCCTTTTTGGCTTATGTAGGACAGACAAAAGGTCCTTTGTACCTATCTCTTTATTTATATTTGTTTATTTTTTTATTTTTTTTTTTTTAAAGATTTTATTTATTTGACAGACAGAGATCACAAGTAGGCAGAGAGACAGGCAGAGAGAGAGGAGGAAGCAGGCTCCCCACGGAGCAGAGAGCCCGATGTGGGGCTTGATCCCAGGACCCTGAGATCATGACCTGAGCCGAAGGCAGTGGCTTAACCCACTGAGCCACCCAGGCCCCCTATATTTGTTTATTTATTTTAAAGATTTTATTTATTTGAGAGCAAGCAAGCAGCAGAGGGAGGGGGAGAAGCAGACTCCCTGCTGTGCAGGGAGCCTGATGTGGGGCTCCATCCTATCACTCCAGGATCATGACCTGAGCCAAAGGTAGAGGCTTAACTGGCTGAACCCCAGGCGCCCCAGTACCTGTCTTTTTAGAGATAGCACAATGGAGGGGATTTGTCACTCCCCACCTACTACTTGAGCTTTTGTGACAAATCTTGATACTTGAGTAGTAGTTGCCTGTGTGTGCTATCAGGGTCACTGAAAAAACTCAAAACCTTGTAAACCGGAGGGTTGGATACAAACAGAAGTTGTTAGTAATTTTTACTGTGGTGGAGCATTTTTACTTAAGTGCACAGGAATTCTTGGCTTGACATGGAAGAGGCTGGGCACTGTTGTATTTCAGATGTGTGATATATTTCATGAAAATGCAGTCCTTAGGGATAGTGGCATGGGGTGGCATAGCCATTGTAATCCAACTGATGCCTTTCAACTTACTGATCAGATTATCTCAAAGGGTGACTATTAATAATCTCTCTTTTTGTGTGTGTGTGTGAGAGAGAGAGAGAGAGAGAGAGGGAGTATATGAGGGGGTGGGAAGGGGCCAAGGGTTAGGAAGACTCCAGCGGACTCCAAGCTCAGCATGGAGCCTGAGGCAGGGCTCCATCTCAGGACCCTGAAATCATGATCTGAGCTGAAATCAAGAGTTGGACACCCAACTGAACCACCCAGGCACCCCTACCAATAATCTTTTTAAATTTTGTTCATCAAAGTGAAGAAATGGGATCTGATGTGATTTTATAGATTTTTAATCTAGAAAGGATTTGAGATTTGAATACCATCTCTACGGAGGAAAGGCAAACTTGATTAATCACTCAGAACTCTAATGACTTCAGTTGTATTATTGGGTGATACAACTGGAGAGGTCATGACAAACACGGAGAGAATATTGAGTTGTTTAGGTGAGTCTACCTTGTTTAGGTTGTTGAAGGACTCATTGATTTGTGGGTGAGGGAAAACTGTGGCAAGGTGGTTTGAGCACTTGCATTGCATTTTAACATCACGTTGCGAGGGATTTTTGAGGCTGTCTGAATAGGATTACTAGGCAAGCTTAGGGCAACTTAGGGTTGTATAAGGAACTGGCTTTGCTGTCTTATGTTCAGCGAACATAACCAGAATTTTGGCAGCTTCTGACCCATCACCAGGGTCTTCAGATGTTAACCTCTCACTCTTTTGCATCTGCCCTCATTTGTCTGCACAACCGTCGCCCTGTCCCGGGCTTTCATCCTCCTGACTGCATTGGCTGCCTGCTGTCTCTGCCTCCTGCCTTCTTCCCTGTCGGTGCTCTACCCTGAGCCAGAGAGGTCTTGTCTCATGTCTGTCTGATCACGACACTCCCACGCTCTGAGTGCCCTCCATAGCTTCCTGCTGTCCTTGCTCTAGTCTAATACCCTTTGCATTGTCTTCTCTTCCTCCAGTGCCCCCCCCTCCATGCAGCCGTATCCCCTACTTTTTCTCTTCTTCCACTCCATCCCTCTGGCCTTTATTTTCTCCCCGGGATGCTTCCTACTTCAGACCCTTTACATATGTTACTCCCAGAGCACATGGTTAAGCATTGGAATTGTCTGTCCTACCACCCAGGACTACTTCTGACTACCTGTCATCATTAGGTTAGGTCATTGTTGTTTATTTGGGTGATTATTTGATTGTCTGTATTGTGCACTCATCAGTCAGCTTCCAGAGGGCCAGGGCTCTGCACTGACTTTGACCTTGATGATAGCCTCAGCCCCTGGGGGCAGGGTGTTTAGTGTGCTCCACAGGGCTTGGTTTTCACAATAGTTTTGGTTTATGCTGGCAGTCTCCGTGTCCTAACTGACTAATAGGGTCCCCTTTCACTTGGAAAATTACTCATTTTGGATAATAGTGTACACAGTGATCCTTTTTAAAACCAGAGGATGGTGAATCACTCAGGTAGGTGGTTCAGTTTTCAGGCTCCTAGTGCAGGGTGGGAAGGGGTCATTGATTAAGTCTCATCCGGCTGAAGAGAATTGATACTCTTGAAACTCTGGCAGCATATATAGAGGTTCATTTTTTTTCTTTTTAAACATTTTGAAGAGGTTAAGAACACTCCCTTGGGCCCCTGGGATTTTAGAATATGCTGGTGGGAGGCGTTAAAGGCTGTTAAAGAAACCAAAAATAGACACAGGTAGCCAGGGGTAGGTACTTCTTCCAGTCAGAGGCTGACAGACTTTTAATTGGAAGGTGTTGAGGGTGTTTTCACCCTGTTGGGCCAGCAGACACGGTCCTTGCTGTCTTCATTCTAGCACGAGCTGGTCTCCCGTTGGCAGTGTGTCTGGGAGGGAGCTGGTGGGGAGCGCAGAGATTAATCTGGGCTGTGGTTTCCCTGACCATCTATAGTCCCTCCAGGAAGTCACTTGGACAGTACCAAGTGATGTTCTGAGTTACAAAAAATCGAAAAGGCAGGCTGAGGCCCTACTTTGGAAGGCCTGTTACAGCTCAGGCCCCCGGAGACTCCGTTTGCTCTTCTCTGACTTGGCGCCTACATGCACCTGCCTCGGGGAAGGCTGTGAAGAACGGAACACAAATAACGCTTTGCAAGGCACTTTCAAACTGGTGGCCCCTTCAGGGGGAAAGCGCTTTTTGCGACACTAGGCTGAAGATGATTTTTATCAGATGGCATAGCCTGAGGTCTCAAAACCACACCCGGGAAAGCCCCTCCCAAGCCTGGCTTCCACGCTGCGGTTGCGCGGAGCCTTGAAGCAGTGGATTCCTTCACGCTGGCCCCGCGTGGTGCGGAAGCGGAGGGACACAGCGGAGGTCCCGTGGCCCTGAGAGATGGCCCGAAAACAAAGCCAACAACAAATGCCTAGACGTAAGTGACAGGTGTGCGTTTGCTGAGTGTGGGCGCTGTGGTTTCCCAGAGCTGGGCGCACCAGCCCGAGTGTGGGAGGACCCACGCCCGGCAAAGCTGCACGAGTCTGGGATGTTCCGGAGGAGGCTGGTGATGGGCACTGGTAGAGTCAGCGATGCCTGCCGGGCTTTCCTGCCGGCTTTGGTTTGAAGGTCATGTGCAAGGGGTGCTCGCTTTGCTTGCCAAGTCGGCTTAGGCCAGAGCAGTAGAATGTGGGAGCTGTGCGGGCCTTGTGCAGATTTTCGCCAGTCCCGGGATGCAGCAAGGCGTTTGTGAGGTTGCGCTAATAGTTCCGTGTCTATGAGAGGCAGCGTTCAGATTGGCTCATGAGAAAGGTGAAATGAGGTAATCACAGTTATGTGATTCCCCCCACCCCACCCCAAGTTCTGGCATCTTGTGTTCTCTGCCTACCAGAAATATTCCAGCAGAACCGTGATAATGCCTTTCATCTGCTAAGCCGTCCAGATGGCGGTTTCTCAGCCAGTGAGCAAGAGGGAGCGTTTGGGATTTTAGGAGTAAGTTCATTCTCTTCCTCTGGGTGACCCGGTGGACTCTGGTGCATGTCCTGTGCCGAGCGTCAAGTGTCAGTGGTACCTGGTTGGAAGTCCTTAGCCCTCCAGGGCCTTTAGAGAAAGCACCTGTACCTTATCTTAAAGGGAGGATGTCTTCCAGTTCCCAGTAATCAACGACTGCTTTGGTAGAGCACTTAAAATGCTTTCTCAGGATACCTTCTGTGACATAAATGGACTCCAGGTTCCTTGAGGACAGAGGCTGTCCCTCCCTCCAGGCAGCACCCGAGCCAAGGGAAGCCTGGCTGTGCCTTTTCCTGCTGGCGCGTGGCCTTCCATCCCGGGCTGTATTCATAGAGTTCTTCCCCTGGCTGCCAGGTCCTCCCTTTACTCACTCAGTCCAGGGATGTTGAGTGAGCACGCGGGCCTGGAACTGTAGTACAGGATGGCGTCAGATGATTCTTGGACTCCAGGAGTTCTCAGCCCAGGGGAGGAAAGACTTACAGAGAAATAAGCTCAAGGGAAGTGGTGTGTAAGCCCGAGGCTGGAATGGTGAGGGAATGTTCCCCAAGAGGTGATGCTGCTATGTGTTTTGAAGGAGGTTCAGGGATTGGCTGAGCAGGATAACACTCGCTGTATTTTTTTATCCCAAAAGAGGGGAAGAAAACCAACTTGCTAGGATGCAGAGCTGAGCTTGTATTACGCATTCCTCTCTCTAGCCCTGTGGACTCATAGCCACTGTGCTAGTTCTCCGGGACCCCCTCCTTTGTCTTCTGTTCCCCTTCACTCTGAGGGTGTTTACAGCCTAGCCTGGGTGCAGCTCTCTTTGAACTCCCATGGTTGATATTCACAGGTTACCATTTAGCTGATCTGTTTTGTTCTGGGTCTAGATTAGAAACTCAGCAAGGGCGGGGACCACTCCCGCTCCATCCACATAAGCACAGTGATGATTGGTGCATACAGCAAGCATTTAGGGGGGGCTAGTGGAAGACTTGTATTTATTTATTAATTTAATTTAATTTAAAAAATATTTATTTATTTGACAGAGATAGAGACAGTGAGAGAGGGAACACAGAGGGAGAGGGAGAAGCAGGCTTCCTGCTGAGCAGGGAGCCTGATGCGGGGCTCTGTCCTAGGACACCAGGATCATAACCTGAGTGGAGAGCAGATGCTTAATGACAGAGCCAGCCAGGTACCCCTTTAATTTTATTTTAAAGATTTTTATTGGTGAGAGAGAGAGTGAGCACGTATGAGAGAGCACATGTGTGTGAGCATGAGCAGAGGGAGAAGCAGCAACCCCCCTCACCCCGCAACGCTGAGCAGGGAACCCTGAGGCAGGCCTCGATCCCAGAACTGAGAGATCATGACCTGAGCCAAGGGCGGAAGCTTCACCAACTGAGCCACCCACACACTGGAGGATTTTTGTATGTTATTACCTGCTCTGTAAGCGTGACAAGACAGTTCAGCTATGACTCAGGTATGAACAGTGGTGTGTTTTACTTGTTTTGTGGTTTCCTTTTTGAGAAAGCGCATGTCTGGTCAGCAGCATATCCTCAACTTGGTGTTCATTCATTTATGTCATTCATTCATTCATTCATTCATTCACTAGCAGGCTCCACGAGTGGGAACAGTCCTCTTTCCCTGCACGGAGTTTATTTTTGAATGCTGCATTTTTACTGCACTGGGGATTTATTCTTTTAAACTCTGTAATTGTTTTTGATAAACCTCTGTCCCTCGGATACTGGCTTAGAGCTAATTCTTTTCTATTAAGTACTTCTTAGAGTGGGTGACCGTAAACCGTCAGAGAAATCACCACTTTTATGAATGACTTTTGAGATTTGGCAGCAACTTACACGGATAGTAATGGAATGTGCTTTGAGTGGAAAACTCTAACGATAGACAGCATTTCACTCTAAACCAGGGGAGAGACGGGCATGTTTCTGACAGGGAAACATAACTTACCTACGGTTTAGGTCGGTGTCTCAAGTGATGCAAGGCTCAGCAGTACTGCCTGCCACATAAAAATTAAAAAGAAGCACTTACATGGGAGGCACTGTGTTAAGTGCTGCGTGCACCTCCCAGTGACCACACTGGGTGTCTGCGCTGCCCTTCTTCACCCGTTACTGAGGAGGACACTGAGGCACAGAGAAGCATGTGACTGCCCATGGGTGTGTCCCCCAAATAGTTCCTCTGGGACTGAAGATGCTCTGATTACATATGGTATGTACCTGGAAAAGGGGAAGTTCAGAAAGTAGTTATTCTTTTGACGGTTTAGGGTAATTATGTTTATTGTTTCCATTATAGATTGTGTATGTTTATTGCTAACTTCTTCTGTTTTTTGAAATTGTGGGAAAAAATATACATAACTACAGTCAGCGTTGAACTCATTTATGGGGGGGCTTCCAAAACAATATCACGTTTTTAATAAACTAAGAGACTTCTAAAGCATTCCTGTTTCCAAATAAAAGTGGTTTCAGTTAAAAATGATAAACTTTGGGGCACCTGGGTGGCTCAGCTGGTTAAGTGGCTGCCTTCAGCTCAGGTCATGATCCCAGGTTCTGGGATCGAGCCCCACATCAGGCTCCTTGTTGAGCTGGGAGTTTGTTTCACCCCTGCCTGTCATCCCCCTTGCTTGTGCTTGCTCTCCCCCCCCAACCCCCATTAAATAAATAAATAAATAGTTAAAAGAGAGAGATAGACTTTGTCACTTCACCAGTGATGCTGGTGAGAATGCCTTTGGAAAAATGTGAATGTGGTTTATACATAATAATGTGCTTTTTCTCTGAAGTCTTCTTAGAGCAGAATGTGTAACCTAGAGCTCAGTTTTGGTGTCCTAGCAAGTTGGCTGTCCTGTTGTTGCTGTTGGTTTTTCAAAGCTGGGGCTCCAGATACTTTTGCTTTGAGGGCCCAGGCAGAAAACAAGCCGTTGAGGGTTGGAGGCGGAATGTGGTAGGGAGTGATAGGGAGTGAGGTAGGGGTCAGCCATGTGTCTGCCCTGTGTATGGGGAGCCGCTTTCCTCCAGCTGATGGCTGACCAGAGAATATGCGGCCTGTGTGGCCAGATCTAGCCATTTTTCGGTTGGCACGACACATTCTTCCAGTGAAAAATTTCCCAACTTCAATACTTAAGAAGAAGATTCACATGGAACCCGTATCAGAGAGCATGGTGGGCCCCACGTACAAAGGACAGTAGAGGCCTTGGAAGAGCTCTGTATCCATCCTTGGACCCCCCTGCTGTGGCATTAAATAAATTCCTGCTGTCACGTGTCTGGTTGTACGGCACGCAGACGTATCCCTGAAAAAGTGGTACACAAGCTCATTTTGTTTCTTTGCTGTATTGTAAAACTAGCCTTGTACCTTACTATGGAATATCAAGGGCATTCGGATGCAACTCCTTTGTAGAGCCAGTAATCACTCAGTGTATTTGTTTTGTGTGTTTGTACTTCTGTTTTTAAAGTGGGGAATGCGGTTAGATACTGTATATTGGCGGAGTTAAAGAGTTCATGAGCTAGGCACGCTTTGGGTTACTCAGGTCCTTATGGTTGTGATGTTTGTTGTGATGAGATTTGACCCGTCAGGGGAGCTGTAGAAGCTTGGAAGAGTGTTTGGTCCCTAATACTGGTATTTGAATTCTAGGCATGTTGCCTGTATCTTCCAGTTTCCAAAAAATCTATGTCAATCTGTTTCTTTATAACCTAGTGCTGCTGCTGGTTGTTTTTTTTTTTTTCCCCCCTGTCTTGTTTTATATTCAGTCCTTCTCTGGCTCACAACAGCAATCCGGTCCAAAGATTTACTTTTTCTATTTCCAACGCTATCATTATTTTTATGTAAAAAGTATGCTTTGAGTTACAGCAGTTCATGGGGCTCAAGCTTCTACTCCGTAGGGAGAGAAGAGATGTCATTTGCTACAGAGTTGATACAGACAAATGTCCTGCCACATGCTGTGTTTCCACTGTAATCCAGGGGTTTATTTGTGTGACACTTAAAGAAAAATGACCATATTTGGGCTGACTCTAAGCCAAGACGATATAGGCCCAAAGTTTTTCTTGGAGGAGTTGGGGAGCAATGGGGATAGAAATATTTGGGAGAAATAGCCCTTATCCTCCTTACTGTATCCGTTGCATTTTCGTTTACAGATTATTTAATGCATTACATTTACTCCTATAATTCCATTTCTTTTGGGTTTCCTGAGCCCTCTTTTTTCTTCTTCTTTTGAAACAATTTTAAACTTGCAGAAAGTTGTAAGAAGACCGGAAAAGAACTGTATCCCTTCACTGAGGGACTCCCTTTGAGTTTCTCTAGTTATCCCAGTTATGTCCTTCACATCTTTCTAGCCTCCTTCAATCTGGAAGAGCCGCTCATTCTTGACTTTCACGATGCTGGCGTTTCACAGGCCAGTTACAGAGAATATCCTTCCTTTTCTTGGAGGGTGTTGTGTATGTCTCCTGCAAACCCCAGCTTGTGTTACTCTCTGTGAGGGGAGGTGCGGTGTGCCTGAGAGGACTTGGTGGCCTTCTCCTTTAGATTTTTCAACATTCCATTCATCCCTTCATTTGAACATTTATGATCTTCAGTCAGTAAGTATGGTTTGGTTTCTGTATGTCAAGTGGGATACCTTTAAGAACAAAACAGATTTAAAAAAATCCCTGATTTCATGCAGCTTACATTTTAGTGAGGGTAATAGACCACTAACAAGATAAATAAACAACCTAGCAAGTAGGTCGGGTTGTGATGGGTGCTAAAGACGACAGAATCAGGCAGGAGAGAGTGGGGCAGGTGTGGTGGTTCTGGGGAGGGTGGCCAAGGAAGGCTTCCCATGTGGGGGATTCTGGAACGAGACTCCCAAGAAAGGGAGGTAAAGGCCATGCTGCTATTCGTAGGAGGGCCATCCAAGTGGACGGAGCCTCGAGGGTGCAAAGGTCCTGCCTCAGACAGGCTGGGTGTGGGGGGAGGCAGCATGGTGGTTGGAGCCAAGGGAGAGTGGTAGGAAAGGTGAAGCAGGGGCTCCATCAGGGTTTGGGGCCACGAGGGTCATGAGAAGACTTGAGAGACTTTTGAGCAGAGACTTGACATGTGCTGACTTAGGCTTGACAAAGGAACCCCCTGTTATTTAGGGATGGGGATAGGAAGAAGGCTAGAAGCGGGGAGACAGGTTCAGGGAATAGAATAAACCCTTTGCATAGTCGTTTGTTCTGTATGGTGGTACGTGGAAGGGAATTAGTGGTTCTCAAACTTCAGGATACATCAGACTTATGTGGGCCATTGCCAAGTGATGCAGACTTTTTTACTTGGCAACTCGAATTCACTGGGTCTCGCCTGTATTGTTCACAGGTACCTGCTGGGGAGCGGGGGGGTGGTCAAGGGGCAGGTTGTGGGGGGGCGGGTTGGTCCTTGAAGCACAGGTTGATACAATAACAAGTGAGTTTGGAATGAGTGAATAATTGGTTTATGGAAAGCCCTTTAGAAATACTTAGACATGAAGTGTTTTCTACTCTTCTTGCTTTATTTTTTATAAACATATTATTCAACTTCCAAAAATTATGTGGTAGTATAAATTTTCTCTTATAACTGATTTAATGCCTAGAGATCTCGCTAGGGAAGAACAGTTTTTTTAAAGAGAACTGTATTTTGTAAAATAAACATAATACTGACATGCTATTTTCCTGCGTCTACACACGTGGTTTCAGAAGGAATGAATAAATGGTACTAATAGGATTCATTCTCAATGAAGCTATTAAGTGCATTCAAGAGGAAATTGGCTTCAAGGAGTAGGTTGGATGAAGCCATTAAAGATCTGAATGAGTATTTTAGATACAGATGGGTATTTTAGAGCTGGAATGGACTAGATAAAGCTTGACATTATATTGTACCAGAGGCTCATGGGACATATGTCAGAAGGAGTCCTGGAAACAGGGCTAAGTGCAAAGCATTAAGGGACTTGCCTCTTCTCCTTGGTGAATTAAGTTCAGTCTTGCATGGGTAATGTTGGGTTGAAGGCGATGATGAGTTGTGCCTTAAGTGTGATGTCGTGGTCAAGAGCATGGACTTTGGAGCCTCACTAGTTTCAAATCCTGCTCTGAACTATCAGTGTAACTCATAGGGAAGTCCTAGTACCCACTTCATAAGCTCATTGTGAGGGTTGAGGATTAATGACCACAAGGTATTTAGAATGGGGTCTGGCATATTGTAAGGATTCAGCAGTTACTGGCTTTTTCTCCCCTCCCTCTCCTATTTTTATTACTGTCACATTTCAGTGCTTTCAAACCATATTTTGCTTTCTGGATTACTCTACATCTTCCATGGTTGTTGTTCTGGGATGAGTATAATTATTGGTCATGTCTAGAAATATGCCCATTTGTGCCTCTGTTTATACAAAGAGTTTAAAGTATTAAGTGTATGGTATTTGTCTTTTTTTATTTATGACCATTGCTTTTTGGAAGTCGGTTGCCATCACTGATGTAACGTTAGGTTCCCCCAACTTCTCCTCCATAAAAGAGGGATGCTCATACTTGCTTCAGGAACATGTGGTGAGAATTAATGAGTAAGCTAATGTTTGTGGCTCTACCCCATTAAGTACTAATTAGCATTAGTTACTGCTCTTAGAGTCTCTCCAAGTACTGTGATCAGACTGATTCTTTGAACCAGGGGCTTCAAGAGAACTTTTTCTTATGTATTGTGGGAAGTAGCATCTGAGAACATTTGCTGTTTTATTACTCCCTATATCTAATAATTTAATACCTCCGCAACAACAAAAAACTAAGGTAATTCAGATAATGTGTTACAGAACTTAATACTTACTTAATAAGTAATACTTTATTACTTATTAAGTAAGTATTAAGGGAAGCTTTTTTTCTCTGGGAGATCACCATCTTTCATTTCTTACTTTCTCTTCGTTACACAGCAGTTACATCTGTACTTAGCAATAATGTTCTAAAAATTCCCACAGGTGTGTGAAGGCATAGTAGCCTTCAAGTACTATGAGGTAGGTAGAGGCACTACTAGCATCGCAGTTTCAGGGGAAAAAAAAGAATTGTATTTCAGTTCTGTCTCTCTAGAGGTAAGATTTGGAGTTTCTGTACCCCAGGACCTTTGTCCTTAAAACTGGGATAACAATGCCTTTGGAATAACATTTGTTAAATACCAGGCACAAATACTAGCATATGTGCCTGATTGTAGTGAATACTCACAATGATTTTATTTTTACAACAGCATTGAATTTGGTCATGTAACTGGAACCAATTTCATAGTTTTCATATAAAGCAAAAGAAGGTATCTTTTAGGGTCCTAGAGTCAATTGGATTTCTGCCTGACCTACACTTACCTTAAAGATCTAATTTCCAAACTTACTCTGGGAGGACACCTCTTCCATCAATTGACAAAATTAAATCATTCAGAGAATGTGAATATAGAGTGAATATGGGACTGTGTGTGTGTGATATTCAAATAAAGTAATTCAGTGTAATGCAATTTTGCATTTCCTGATTTTGTATTAAAATTGTGGGTCCCCAAAGGGGTAGGCTGACCAAGGACGTGGGTCTGTACCCCAGGAGGGGGCTGGGCCTGGGTGAGCCTGGCCTTCTGTGCTCCACTAAAGGCAGTGTTGATTTAACCCCGAGTCTTTTGCTCACATAATTACAAAGTTAAAATTCAATTCCTTGCAATGGAGGCCTGAAAGGATTAGCTACACTCTTGATTGATGTGTAAAGAGAGTTTTATAATCTCTGGAACTATGGCTTTTGAGGAACAAAATAATCTAAACTATAATTTTGAAATGGGGCAGAAGATATTATTATAGGTTTATTCTTAGGATTCTCCTCTTTTGATTTGTCTCTGTAATTAAATACCTACTTGTTGGCAGGGAGGGTGCATAGAGGAATGATTATTCCCTTGCTTTAATCGCTGTTGATTTCTTTTTTTTTTTTTTTAAAGATTTTATTTATTTATTTGTCAGATAGAGAGAGGGAGAGAGAGCAAGCACAGGCAGACAGAATGGTAGGCAGAGGGAGAAGCAGGCTCCCTGATGAGCAAGGAGCCCGACGTGGGACTCGATCCCAGGACGCCGGGACCACGACCCGAGCCGAAGGCAGCTGCTTAACCAACTGAGCCACCCAGGCATCCCCCAATCGCTGTTGATTTCTTAGTGATACTTTGGAGTGGTGTCCAACTGTCTTCCCTGGCTTTCAGACGCTTTGATGAAACAATAGGAACTTGTTAAGTACATAACCAGATTTCTTTCCACGCAGCTCCCTCCACGAGGTCTATTTTAAGTTAGTTAGGTTTGATGTCCAGACTGAAAAGCATTTATTCACCAAGGTCGAGGAGTTTAACTTCTTACAGATAAGACCGAGGAGCCTAAAAGTATTGCTCTGAACTACCTACTGTGTCTCCCTTCCAGAAAAGAAAAAAAAGAAAAGGTAGAAAGAAGTAAACGGAGGCTTATCTTCTTTGTTAAGGTGTCAGAATTTAGATCCTTTCCAGATTTCTGTTTCTTATTATAATTTGGTAAGTCTCTTGTTTTGGCTCTGTTACCTTCCTCTTTCTTACCTTATCACTATCCCAAATAGTTGATTATTTTGTTACATTCTACTTATGGTGCTCCTTTTTGCAGACTCCATATCCTCTACTCTACTGTTCATTTTTTGGGAGCTCCTGAAAGGTTTGGGTCAAGCTTCTCTTTTTCTGCACTCGGTACTTTCTCTTGAGTCATGCCTGTGGCTGCTGAGTGTCAAGCCCGAGTCTCTCCCACCTGATGTTTCCACTCGAATGTTTTAAAGCACACATCAAACCCACCAGTCCCATATGAGCTCTTGTTCTTTCACAGAAACTGGTTCCTCTTATTTTAAAAGCACAATTCTTACATTTACCCCACCTGCTTAAAACTTTACAGGGAGCCCTCAAACCTTGCTGGTGGGAATGGAAATGGTACAGCTGCTGTGGAAGACACTTTGGAGGCCCCTCAAAAAATTATACCTAGAGTTACATATGACCCAGCAGTTCCACTCCTAGGTATATGCCCAAGAGAATCAAAAACAGATGTTTATATAAAATGTGTCCAGGAATGTTCCATAGCAATGATATTCATAATAGGAAAAAAAAAATCAAATGTCCAAGTGATGACTGGGTGAATAAAATGATGTATAGATACAGTACAATGTATATACATGGCTCTTCTTATATTGAGGAGTGAAGGACTGATACATTCTATAACAGGGATGAACCTTGAAAACATTATGTAAAGTAAAAGAAGCAAGGCACAAAAGGCCACATATTGTGTGTTCCATTTATATGATGTCCAACACAGGCTGATTCATTGCAGGTTAATGGTTGCCAGGGCTGGGGCCAGAAGGGAACAGGATTTCCATTTGATCTATGAGACTGTTTTAGAATTAGATCGTGGTGATCATTACACTCTGTTTTGAAGATACTAAAAAAAAAAAAAAAATCACTGAATTGTACAGTTTAACATGATGACTATATTAGTTCCTGAGGGCTGCTGTAACAAGGTCCCACAAAGTCAGTGAGGTAAAATGGGGAAACTCACTCATGGTTCTGGAGGCCACAAGTCTGAGATCAATGTGTTGGCAAAGTGGTTTCCCTCTGAGGACCTGGAGGGAGAATCTGTTCCAGGCTTCTCCTAGCTTCTGGTGAATTGCTGGTGGTCATTGGCCTTCCTTGGCTCATAGACCGATCACTCCAGTTCTGCCGTCATCTTTACTGTGATATTCTTCCTATGGACACGTGTGTCCAGATTTCCTGTTTTTATGAGGACATGATCCTGTTGGATTAGGGCCCGTCATCATAACTAATGACATCTGTTACAACCCTCTTTCCAAATGAGGTCATGTTTTGAGGTATTGCTTTTGACTTCATATGAATTTTTCAGGGCCAGAATTCTGTCCATAGCAGTAACTTCTATGTTATGTGAATTTTACCTCAATTAGAAAAAACCCCAAACCAAAAAACCCTTAGGGAAATTTTGCTGTCAAGTAAGAGACCAAAGCCCTAAGAGTAATCTGGCCTTTGCCTCTCTCCTTAGCCTTTTCCTCTTTCTTACTCTGGGCCCTGGCCAGCTGCTGGCTTTCTTCCTGTGCCAGCCATGCTCCCTCTGACCGCAGGGCCTGTGCCTGTGAGCTGCTTTTATTTTATTTTATTTTTCCTTTTTTGCCATCCCCTTCCTTCTATTTGTTGGAAGCCTTTTCACCCTTCTGACCTCTGCTCCGATGTTACTTTCATGAGGGACTTGTAGTATAAAGCCGCCTCTTCTATACACTACCCTCGATTTGGTCATCTCTTGCTGTGTGACAGGGCACTCTGAAACTTCGTGGTGTTAAACAACAGCCATCTGTTACGCTCCTGGATTCTGTGGCTCAGGAATTCAGATACAATGTAGATGATCTGTCTGTCCTCTGTGATGTCTGGAGCCTTGGCAGGGAAGATCTCCACTGCATTGGGCTGGAATCCCCTGGGAGTGTCACCATTCCTGTGTCTGGTGCCTGGACTGGGATGATGCAAAGACCGGGCTCTGCTGGCTCTGTTGACCAGAGCTCCTATCCATGGTTCCTTGATGTGGCTGAGACGTCCTCACAGCAGGGAAGCCTCAGGATAGGCAGACTTGGTACAGGACAGTTTGGGTCTCCAAGAGTAGGTATTCTGGTGAATAAAAAGAAGCCAGAAACTGAATGGCCTCTTATGACCTAGCTTTGACAGTCCACAGCATTGTTTCCACCCCACAGTCTAATGGTTGATGCCGCCACAGCCACCTAGATTCACACGGGGGTGGGGAGAACCTAGATCTCACCTCTCAGTGGGAAGAATACCAGAATTTGCGGCTGTGTTTAGAAACTACCACATACTCCTCAGTGGGTGCTTCTTCAGAGTGCTCCCCTGTAAATCGCTCCCTTGTGTCATTACTGGATTCATTTCTGCCTTTTCAACTAGATGATAAGCTTACTTTGCTTGCCGTGGTATTCCCAGCATCTGATACGGTGACTGGCACATACTAGGTGTTTGGTGAGACGAGGAGATGGAAGTTGACTGGGAAGAGTTAGAAAAGGCACAACAAGGAAGGGTATCTATTTATGTCTGAAAAGTCCTGAGCTTGTGCAGCTGATCCAAGCACGTGGCCACTACTACATAAGCTCAGGGGTCCGTGGCTGTATTATTTCATCCTTGTGGTCTCCGTTGTTCGGCCATAAGTCTGGTTGCCTTGTGACTGTTGATGGTGGAGGAGACCTCTGAGAGCCGCTACCCATGAGAAAGCCCTCTTGACGCCTGTGGTAAAACATAGCAACATAAGTATAAGTGAAGCCAAATGTTTGCTGAGTCAATTCCCCATGGGAGAATAAACAGAATTAAAAATTTAAGGCTTAAACAGGCTAATACTAATAAAGTATATATGTGTGTATGTGTGTGTGTGTGTGTTTGTGTGCGCTCGTGCCTCGTGGTGCCTGTTGGGTGAAGACAGGAAGGTAGTAAGGGATCTAGTTTATTTTTAACAGACTGACTTTATCTGAGCCATGTGGGGCTGATCATATTTATTCAACATGACTTGCAGAATTTAGAATGAAGGTCTCCTTCCCATCTCCTCGGCTCCTCATTTCTTTGAAAAATTTCGAGTTGGAGGCAGACAAGCATACAACCTTGCTGGACACATGGTTCACTTGCTCCTTGGGCTCCGTGTAGCTGCCTGACATTTGTGCTACAGACTTGATAGACGAGTGCCAATTTCCCCTCCTTGCCAGTACATTTGCAGGCCAGTCGTTTACGCAGAACCTCTTAAAATGCAGAGGGATGAGAAGCAATATCCTCAAATGCCTTTTTTTTTTTTTTGAAGATTTTATTTATTTATTTGTCAGAGAGAGAGAGAAAGAGAGAGACAGAGATAGCGAGCACAAGCAGGCAGAGTGGCAGGCAGAGGCAGAGAGAGAGAGAGGCAGGCTCCTCACTGAGCAAGGAGCCAGATGTGGGACTCAGCCCCAGAACCATGACCTAAGCCGGAGGCAGCGGCATAACCGACTGAGCCACCCAGGCACTCCTCAGATGCCATTTTATTTGGGTGTGCAGAAGCAAAAACTAAGACCCTGATGCAGTGTGGGGGGATGTTAAACACACTGGCCTTGGAGTCCCATGGACCTAAGTTTTGAACTGTGACCCTGCCAGTTTTTATTGCTGTGATGGGAGGCAACTTAGTTACCCTCCATATGCCTCCTTTACTGAAGGTGGGGGAAGGGGAGATGATAATTTAGGTGTTGGAGGAATTTAGTGACATCAGATGTATAAAGATCCTAGTGCTGTCTGGCACATAGTGAATGCTCAATCAGTGTTCGTTATTAGGACTATTATTATGCAAATGCTACTGCTTGGGGTTTACTTGGAATTTAAATATAGTAGTATTGGAATGGCTTTCACTGAGCCCTCGATCTTACTCTGATTTTGCTCTTAATTGGAAAGTAAGTTTATGCTGTTTTAAGTTCAGGATATTTGTAGGTTATTAGTGCAATTGTTCTTACCTTGTCTTTAGTACTGGTAACTTTGCTTTGAAAAGTGTCTATTAGAAAATAGACATTCAAAAGGAAAAATGGTTCAAAATCCTAGGACTTGAGAAAGTTCAATGTATTTCTCTGCCTTTTTCTGACCTCAACCATTGTTAAGGCTGTCAGAATAAGAGACGTGGTGATTTCAGGATGTCTGGTTGAACACTGTTGGCTTCTGCCCTTTCTGGACAAGGGTCAGCATGGCCGGGGCCTCTGTGAGGACGCCTCAGTTCAGAGGGCTCTTGCTAGTTTCTGCTCCTGTGACCAGGGATGGTGGCAGATCCTGCCGTCTGTCACAAATTGGAGTTGGAGGAGGGAGGGTTTCGTAACAGATGGTTTCTTGGCTATCTGGGACCCGTCCAGCTTAAGCTTTGAAAATGATGGGCCAGACCCTGAGCTGGCACGGATGTGGGCTCGATTGCCAGATCAGGAAGTGAGGTCCCAGGGTGATCTCTTTGGGGCAGCTGCTGCTGCTTGGCTGGTGGGCTGGCACTGGCAGCATTGGCTTCCCATGGTTTGGTGAGGCAACTGTGTGTGGCACAGTAACAGCAATGAGGTGGGAAGTCTGGCCTGGAATCTGAGGTTGTAACCCTTTTGGAGCTCCTGGCCTGGTTTGGAAGGGGTGTGGGGCTTGCGCCACCTTTGCCACGGATGGAAACGAGTGAATGTGGGAGCCAAAGACCGATGTGTCCTGTGCTGGTCAGCCTGGCATTTCGGCTTGTGTGAGAGCACTAAGCAGTGCTGTGTGGGAGGGCTTGGCTGTCCTCTTTGACATTAGCTTCCGAAGACTAGGAGCTTATCCCAGAATTTGCTAACCTCCTTGGATACCTTTTTGGAATAATTAAATCATTCTTGGCGGGTATGAGTATTTGGCCTACCTCTTACTAGCTGGGTGTCCTTGGGTAAATTATTACTCTCTCTGTGCTTAATTTTTCTTATCTGTAAAGGGGCCAGACTGGATGATGTTACAGGTAGGAGATCTTTAAAGTCCAACTCTGATTAAATCATTTTATGTATCTTCATATGTATGCACAGTTTTTTGAGTCTAGTTGACACACAATGTTACATTAGTTACGGGTGTAAGACTTAGTGATTTGACAAGTTCATGCATTATGCTAGATTCACCACAAGGGCCTCTGCCATCTGTCCCGCTACATCGCTATTACAATATGTATCTTCATATATTTTGGTATTTGCTTCTTTGAGTAATGGGCCCCACAAATGTACTTCTTAAAGTGAGACATAAACCCTTTCTTTTGTGCTTCTTTTTTAAGATATGGTACTCTTCCATATCTAGTATTTAAGAATTTGGAAATCAAAGTATGAATCATTTTATGGAGAGAGAGACCCAGATTTTTGTTTTTTTTTTCACAGCCTAGAAATGATCTCATCCCATTTATTGTTGGGACGGTGCTAGATGTAATTGCTGTTGGGGAGGTGATGTGTAGGACACGTGGCATACAATTATAGAAGCGTAATTTTGCAATGGCAGTAGGGGCCATCTCGTCAACCCTTTCAGGTTGAGAGGAGCCTGAGACCCAGAAAGGTATCACCACTTGTCTCAGACTGCAGCTAGACCATGTGAGGGCAGAAGCTGTGCTCTATCCATTGTGACCTCCTCCTGCCTTTTGGGCATGGGGTCCAGCTGATTTCTTTATTAGCATTTGTCAGAATGACCTGAGGTAAAGATTGCCTCACATTGCCTCTCCTCTGACCTTGTTAGGTTCTAAAATGCCAAGTCACCCATACTCAGAAGAATTACTTCAAGGTAGAACAAACTCCAAGAACTTTGGGCTTCCTCTTCTGGATAGTCTGTGTAGACCTGGGTTGTTTCTCAGGAGCTGGCTTCAGGTCCTGGAAGTGTTCTTCACGAGAGGCCACTTCTCATCACCTCCCCACTGAGGGCTCTAATTTAAGAGAGAACTGGAGGCAGAGTTCTGAGGAGGGATACAAATTTGATGGAATGCAAGAGAAGCATGAGCTGAGTGGGTTGGGTTAGTTTGAACTAAGAAATCATTGTGAGGGAAAAGTACAACTAGAGGGTCTTAGGTAGTGTTTCTAGGTAGTGTTTGGATAAGGTTCTAATGCAGAGCTCTGGGAAATTGGTAACCTTCTCTAGACATTGTGTGTGTGTATTGTCTGAAGTGAATTCCACATCTGTGTCTTACTTCCTTTTGGTTCTCATGGTTCTACTTCTTACCCCTGTAGTTGTCAAAAATGCCCTATATGTTTCCTAGGACTCTTGCTGTCAGCCAGGTCTGGCCATTTCTGCCTTAATTCCATCACTTCTTCCTAATTGAAATAGATGCATTTACCTTATTATCTTCACTCTAAGACATTAACTTTCAAAAACATGCTTAGAATTCTGGTGGATAAAAGGATCGATGTGTATATTTAATGTAGTGCTTTTCTTTTCCCTAAAAGCACTGTTAAAGAAATCTCTGCATCTGGGGTGCCTGGGTGGCTCCGTGGGTTAAGCCTCTGCTTTCGGCTCGGGTCATAATCTCAGGATCCTGGGATCAAGCCCTCCATCGAGCCCTCCATCAGGCTCTCTGCTCAGTGGGGAGCCTGCTTCCCCCCCCCCTCTCTGCCTGCCTCTCTGCCTGCTTGTGATCTCTGTCAAATAAATAAATAAAATCTTAAAAAAAAAAATCTCTGCGTCTGAGAATCTGGAAATAATGAATTAAATGCTGGACTTTCTTCTTTTTTTTTTTTTAAGATTTTTATTTATTTACTTGACAGAGATCACATGTAGGCAGAGAGGCAGGCAGAGAGAAAGGAAGAAGCAGGCTCCCTGCTGAGCAGAGAGCCCGATAGAGGGCTCCATCCCAGGACCCTGAGATCATGACCTGTGCCAAAGGCAGTGGCTTAACCCACTGAGCCACCCAGGTTCCCCTAAATGCTGGACTTTCTTAGTGAAGAGAGAAGCTGAGGGGTTGCAAGCAAAGCTGTTAGAATGGAAGGGCCATGAAAACCAGAAAGGTGGGGGCATTTTGCTAAGCGAAGTGGAAAAGTACTGTATTCTGTTTAACCCCTGCAGGTTTTCAGGCTTGGGTAAATTTTGCACAGGTGCAGCCTCTCAAGAATTTTCAGGAAAGCCTGACACTAGGCTCTCCTGGTCCTGAGGCATGAAAACGTTGTAGCAGGTGTTACAGGTTCTGGTTACAGGTGACAGGGGAGCTGAGACTTGCAGGAATATCTAAGGATGCAAACTGCGTCCCATTTGCTGGGCCTCACAGGTCCTATGTTGACCGGTTGTTCTGGATCCAAGATCTAGATTGGGAACGTCGCCAGCAGGAGTTTGTGACGACTGTCTCCCTCTTTAAAGCAGCTAGAATGACTTAGGGGTCTCACTAAGTATCATCATCTTTGTTAAGCAGAACATCTAATTAAATTTTCTTGTCCTCTGTTGTTGGCCAGCAGGGCATAGTATGCGTGGTGCTGGGGATGCTGCTGGAGGGGTTGACGGCAAGGCCATGGAGTGTGGGCCTTATATTAAGTCCCTTAGCTATCTGCACCCGAGTTTATATATTCCGTCCCAGACACAAACTGGCAAGATTGAAAGAAGATGGCATTCATCATCCAAATTTAAATTTGTTTCTCATTAACAGATATTCTGCCTGTAGTGCACTGTGAATTAATATGTTTTATAAATCTTGTAACTGTCTCATGAAGAGCATAATTAGTCATAAGTGTTTGGGTGTTAGAAATGTTAATTTGTTCAATGTAGGTATTAAAATATCCTGTCAGTTCTTTATTAACGTAACTGGGAGTGTTAATATTGAGAGGGGCTCAAGCCTCTCTTGACTTCTGGAAGGCCCTGCTGAACCGTCTTTCCATTGGCTGTTCTGGGTCATGGGCTCACTTCTAGGCCAATCCTCTGTGAGTGGGGCCATTAGTTGAGCTGGAAAACTCTGTCCCCTGGGTACTGGGAACCGCCTGGGGTCTTGTCCTTAGAAAGTGCTGTGGCTGTGATGGGCTTGTGATGGAATTGAAGACGGGACTGTCTGTCTGTTCTGTAAGACTAAAGAGTGCGGCCCACGGCAGAGCTCTGATTGAGTCCTGAGATCCCCAAGTCTTAGGCAGCTCAGTGCCTCGTTTCTCTGCCTCCACTCTTTGTAAACCGCAGGCGACTTTTGAAAACCAAACACTCATAGAACTCATTTGTGCTTTGAGATATGCAGCCACTGCTAAAATGCTTTCTTAAAAATGAAATAATTGTGGGGTGCCTGGGTGGCTCAGTTAAGCATCTGCCTTCAGCTCACATCATGATCCCAGTGTCCTGGGATCGAGCCCCGTATCAGTCTCCCTGCTTGGTGGGAAGCCTGCTTCTCCCTCTCCAGCTCCCCCTGCTTGTGTGTCCCTCTCTCACTATCTCTATCTGTCATAAATAAATAAAATCTTAAAAAAAAAAAAGGAATAATTGTTGAAGCAGTTGGCAGTTGTTTTGGTAACATCTCAGAGCGAACAGGTCTATGAGAAGAACAGTTCCAGAAATACAGAGAGGATGAAGTGGTGCAAGGGGCCATTTAGTAGTGAGGTGAGGGCTGGAAGTGATAATCGGTTGTGCTGAGGGAGGGATAACATTGGAAAGTGCTATGAAGATGCAGCTTGAGTCAATGTTGGGGGATCTTTGTAATGAAAAACTGGCCTTGAGTCCTGACAGTGACAAGGCGTTTTGAATTAATAGACCTGCCTCTCCCACCTGACCCCCTCCCCGGTTTCTCATTATCAACCTGTCCTGTTTATGCTGTAACTACCATCTAAAGAGATGGTACACAGGGCTGGGTTGCTTCTGTCACTGGATTTGTTGCCTGGCCAGAGCTTTGATGTTTCTTGTAGGGACTAGAAAATTATATTGGAAAAGACTGGTGTGTTAACAGACTTGAGGTAAAGCAGTCTGGGACTCTGTCGCATTATGAGGGAAGGGAATTTGGACCTTGGTGTTGTGCAGAGACCACATTTACATTATTAGAGAGCACAGGATTATGGGTAAGATGGTTGCAACTACTGAACTAACCTAGTGGGTGTGGATTCCTGTTCACTCAAAATCCCCTTCTGATGTGCTTGTTGAAACTAATATCCTGGGTAAGTTTTATTATGATCATTTACGGTACAGTCAGAGTATCTGGAAATACAACAAGAGAGTAGAGCGTGGGCACCTTTTGTAAGCCTGTTGCTTTGTGGACAGATTGCTTATCAGAAACTGGGGCACTGCTGTACGTTTTTCTTCAGACTTCTTTCATATATAGATTGACTTGGTATTTCAGTCTGCTATTTTGCCAGGATAAAGGCAGGTTAGTACTCCCCTCCATAGGGCATCGGACATCTCACTCAGCTGTAGAATTTAGGAAAGTGCAGATGCTGGGCTTAGCCTGGAGCTGTTTGCCTTGGTCTCCAGCCCAGTGCCCATCACTGTCCTTTTGATGGTCATGTCTCTTCCACCCTCCTGAGTTCCTTCAGTGAATGCACGCCGAGCTTGGTGATTGTCACCGAGCTGGGTATGAAATGGGGAAAAAAACAGCAATGATTCTTAACTCCTTGGCGTGGCCAGGAAATAAGTACATAAATACTGCAGGAAAAAGAAATGTCTGACTTGCGGTAAGTGCTGCGGAGGCCGTGCGGGCAGGAGGGCAAGCCTCTCTGGGGAAGTGATGCTGCTACTCGAGCCGGAGGGATGGAGAAGACTAGCTGAGTGAGGCGAGAGGGGCTGGACCATTTCTGGTGGGGGTTTGGGGGAGATAGGGGGGTGGGGGGGGGGGGGGGGACAGCCTGTTGGAAGGCCCTGAAGAGGGATGGGGAGTGAGAGAGGAGTGTGCTCCTGGAGAGAGGGTGGAGGTCGTGCTCAGTCTTTCCCTTCGTGTTGTGCTTACCAGGTGACCTGCCTGTATTGCCCTTTGTGTATTAGTAGTGCTATTTCATTAAAAAGTTTTTAGAAAGATTTTATTTATTTAGAGCATGAGGGAGCAGAAGGGCAGAGGGAGAGGGAGAGTCTCAAGCAGACTCTGTGTGGGTGACTGGAGTCGAAATTAAGAGTCGGACGCTTAAGCGACTGTACCGTCCAGGTGACCCTATGAATGCTATTTTAATTAAACTTCTGTTTTGAGGTAATTATAGATGCACTGTGGTTGTAAGAAATACTTGGAGAGTTCCTGTGTACCCTTCACCCGGCTTCTTCCAGTGGCAACATCTTGCAAAATTATAGCATGATCTCACAAGCAGGAAACTCCTATTGATGCAGTCCACTAAGCTCATTCAGATTTCACCAGTATTGTGTGCATGTGTGCGTGCGTGTGTGTGGTATATTTCTCTGTAGTTTTATCATGTGCTGGTTCATGTATCTACCATAGTAGTCAAGGTAGAGGGCTGTTTCCTGACCACAAGGATCTCTTTCGCTGCCCTTAAAAAATTGAGATATTGACATATATTAGTCTCAGGTGTGCTATATGATTTGAGATATGTAGTGAAATGATCACCTCAGAAAACCTAGTTAACATCCGTCAGCACACATTTAAATGTCCCTTTAAAGGCAAAGGAGCCCTTGCCAGTTAACAACAGTGTCAGTGTTGAGGTCCTCTAAGCAAATTCTAGGGTGTCTGTTGGCTTTGTTTTCTGGGAGTTGTAATATGGATTTCACTCCAACATTACACAAACTGGAAGATTAGTTTAGCAAAAGAATGTAATTGAAGGATGCATCATTGTTCTTGTAAATCCCTTGATGCTTGGCCATTGTCTTCTAGCCTTTCATTCAGTGCTGTCAGTTGCTTGGAGTACTGGGCTGGAAGCCCTCACCTCCAGCCTGTCTCTGTAATGCTTGCTGCTTGCAGCTTTCTTGGTGTTTTTTGTTTTGTTTTGTTTTTTTGTTACTGTTGTTGTCTTTCTTTCACTCATTTATTTATTTACTCCATGGAAGGGAAATGGGATAGAGAATTCACTTAGCTTGTTCTTTGGAATAGAAAAATATCTCCGTTTGCAGTGAAGGAATTCTGGCAGATTTATTGACAGGTAGTGGTTTCTCTCCAGAATTAGGAAGCCCAGGAAGTATCAGATACAACTGCATTATGGATAATAGTGTCTTAGGTACTTTAAGTTTGGGACGGGGCCCTGTGTGGGGTTGTAAGGTAGTTTTCAGCACAACAGCCGATGATTTAGGGGCAAGAGAAGGCTGGATTCACTGAAATGTAGCCCACTCTCCAACTTCCAAGACCATGGAGATGGGTCAGCTTGGAAGAAGAGCAAGTCTTTTTCTATTTATCATAAAGCATCTTAACAAGCCATAGCCATTTCTAGGACCTCCCTAAGGTGCCATAAATGCTAGTAATGGCCATGCCTGAGAGAAGCCTCAGAGAGGTCTGGATCCTGCCTCCCGGCTCAGGAACACACTGCCCTTACCTGGTGAGATGTGATCAGAAGCGTGTTTGGCTGTCTTGACATCACACGGAGCCACCTTCCTTGTCTCTCCTGGTTACAAGTTTTTATTTTCAATTTTTAATTCCAATATAGTTAACATACAGTGTTACATTAGTTTCAGGTGTACAATGTAGCGATTCAACAATGGTATTACTGAGTGCTTTTCATGGTAAGTGTACTCTTTCCCCCATCCCTCTACCCACCTCCCCTCTGGTGACCATCAATTCCCTGTAGTTAAGAGTCTCTTTCTTGGTTTGTCTCCCCCACCGCCCTCCCCAGATTTGTTCGTTTGTTTTGTTTCTTAAATTCCACATTCGAGTGAAATGATACCGGTATTTTCTTTCTCTGACTTACTTCTCTTAGCATGATACCTTCTAGACCCATCCATGTTGTTGCAATGGCAAGATCTCATTCTTTTTTTTATGGCTAATATTCCTGTGTGTGTGTATGTATCTATATAAAATCACCTCTTTTTTTTTATTTTTTTTTTAAATCTATTCATCTATCAGTGGACACTTGGTTTGCTTCCATATCTTGGAATTAAATAATGCTGCAAGTAAACATAAGGCTGCATGTATCTTTTCAAATTACTGTTTTTGTATTCTTTGGGTAAATACCCACTAGTGAAATTACTAGATCCTATGCTAATTCTATTTTTAAATTTTTTTTTTTTTTTTTAAGAAATTCCGTACTGTTTGCCACAGTGGTTATCCCAATTTGCATTCCCACCAACAGCGCGTGAGGGTTCCTTTTTTCCCCCTCATCCTTTCCAACACTTGTTGTTTCTTGTGTGTTGATTTTAGCCACTCTGACAGGTGTGAGTGGTTACCTTGTAGTTTTGATTTTGCATTTCTCTGATGAGTGATGTTGAGCATCTTTTCATGTGTCTGTTGGCCCTCTGTATGTTGTCTTTGGAGAAATGTCTGTTCATGTCGTCTGCCCATTTTTAATTGGATTCTTTGGATTTTTGGTGTTGAGTTGTCAGTCTATATCTTGGATATTAACCCCTTATCGGATATGTCACTTGCAAGTATCTTCTCCCATTGAGAAGATTGTCTTCTCCCATTGAGTATGTTTTCTTTCTTTGTTGTTGATTATTTCCTTTCCTGGATGGAAGCTTTTATTTATTTATTTATTTATTTTTGGATGTCCCAATAGTTTATTTTTGCATTTGTTACCCTTCAGAGACATTTCTAGAAAAATGTTGCAATGGCCAATGTCAGAGAAATTACTGCCTATGCTTTCTTCTAGGATTTTTATGGTTTTAAATATTACATTTAGGTCCTAATCCATTTTGAATTTATCTTTGTGTTCGGTATAAGAAAGTGGTCCAGTTTCATTCTTTTGTCTGTAGCTGTCTAGTTTTCCCAACACCATTTGTTGAAGACACTGTCTTTTTCTCATTGCCTACTCTTACTTCCTTTGTTGAAGATTGACTGTATAATTGTGGGTTTTTCTGGATTCTCTATTATGTTCTATTGGTTTATGTGTCTATTGTGTGCTAGTATCCTACTCTTTTCGATCACTACAGCTTTGTAGTGTATCTTGATATCTCAGATTGTGATACCTCCAGTTTTGTTCTTTTTCAGGATTGCTTTGACTATTCAAGGTCCTTTGTGGTTCCACACAAATTTTAGGATTGTTGGTTCTTGTTCTGTGAAAAATGCTGTTGGTATTTTGATAGGGATTGCATTAAATTTGTGGATTGCTTTGGGTAATATGGACATTTTAACAATATTTGTTCTGCCAATCCATGAGCATGGAATATCCTTCCATTTTTTTTTGTGTGTGTGTCATCTTCACTTTCCTTTGTCTGTGTCTGATAGTTTTCATAGTGCAGGTTTTTTACCTCCTTGGTTAAGTTTATTCCTAGGAATTTATTTTTGGTACAGTTGCATATGAGATTGTTATTTTCTCTTTTTGCTGCTTCATTGTTTGTGTATAGAAATGTAGCAGATTTCTGTATACTGATTTTGTATCCTGTGACCTTATTGAACTCATATTTATGAGTTCTAGTGGTGTTTTGGAGGAGTCTTTAAGGGTTTTCTGTATATAGTATAATGCCCTCTGCAAATAGTGAAAATTTTACTTCTTTCCCAGTTTGGATGCCTTTTATTTCTTGTCTGATTGCTGTGGCTAGGACTTCCACTACTATGTTGAATAAAAGTTGTGAGATTGGACATCCTTGTCTTATTCCCTATTTTAGAGAAAAGCTCCCAGTTTTTCCCTATTGAGTATGACGTTAGCTGAGGTTTTTCATATATGCTCCTTATTATGTTGATGTGTGTTCCCTCTAAACCTCCTTTGAGGGTTTTTGTCATGAATGGAATTTGTATTTTGTCAAATGCCTTTTCTGCATTTGTTGAAATGATCATATGGTTTTAATCCTTTCTCTTGTTGATGTGATATATCATGTTGATTTTGTGAATGTTGAACTGCTCTTGCATCCCAGGAATAAATCCCACTTGGTTGTGGTGGAAGATTTTTTTAAATGTATAGTTGGATCTAGTTTGCTAATTCTTTTTTTTTTTTTTTTAAGGATTTTTATTTATTTATGACAGAGAGATAGTGGGAGAGGGAACATAAGCACAGGGGAGCTGGAGAGGGAGAAGCAGGCTCCCTGCTGAGCAGGAAGCCCATATGGGGCTCCATCCCAGGACGCTGGGATCGTGACCTGAGCGGAAGTCAGACGCTTAACTGACTGGGCCACCCAGGTGCCCCAATTTGATAATATTTTGTTGAGGATTTTTGTGTCTGGGTTCATCAGAAATATTAGCCCGTAGTTCTCTTTTTTTTTTTTTTTTGTAGCATCATTGTCTGATATCAGGGTAATCTGGCCTCACAGAATGAATTTGCAAGTTTTTCTTCTGTGTTTTGGAGTAGTTTGAGAAGAATAGGTACTAACTCTTCTTTAAATGTTTGGTAGAACTCATCTGTGAAGCTTTTTGGCCCCGGACTTTGTTTGTTTAGAGTTTTTTCATTACTGATTCCATTTTATTGCTAATAATCAGTCTATTCCAATTTTCTATTTCCTCCTGATTCAGTTTTGGGAAATTGTTTCTGAGAATTTATCCATTTCTCCTAGGTTGTCCAGTTCTTTTGGCATATACTTTTTAAAATAACATTCCCCAGGCGCCTGGGTGGCTCAGTGGTTGAGGCCTCTGCCTTCAGCTCAGGTCATGATCTCAGGGTCCTGGGATCGAGTCCCGCATCGGGCTCTCTGCTCGGCGGGGAGCCTGCCTCCTCCTGTCTCTCTCTCTCTCTCTACCTGCCTCTCTGCCTGCTTGTGATCTGTCAAAAAAACAAAAAACAAAAAACAAAAAAACAACCTTAAAAAAAAAATAAAAATAAAATAACATTCCCCTACGGTCCTTTATATTTCTTTGGTGTCAGTTGTTATTTCTTCTCTCTCATTTCTGATTTTGTTTTAGTCCTTTTTTAGGTGAGTTTGGCTTAAGGTTTATCATGGTTACCAGTTTTAATGGGCATGTTAATGTCTGTGCATATAAATCCTATTTGTAAGCCTTTGATATATTTAAAATATTTCTGCTTCATCCCAATGCTGAACTGGCATTTTAGCTTATCAGAAACAGTAGTATTCAGGTAGAATTCGAACCTAGTTTCATTCGGGGGCAGTATTTTTCATAGGTGTGTGCATTGCAGTTAAAATGTGAATCCTACTCATTCACAGAGGCTGTCTCACATAACTTGCCACAGCATCTGTACTTTGATACTACATTTGCTCCTTGTTATTAGTAAGATTGAGCAGGTACTTTTGTCCCCAGTTTATAACAGAGGAAACTGTGGAAGGGGGAGGTTAAGTGGCTTGACCCAAACAAATTAAATATTTGAGTCAGGGCTAGAAAATGGATTCTCTTCTTGCTGGAATTAATCAGGTTGGATTGGTCTCCTGTGACAAAGACACCCGAGAACGGTGGTCCTAAGATCATAATTCAGAGGCCAGAGTAGTCCTGGCTAAGGGAGGTGTGGCCTTCTTCCTTCCCTGGCCAGGTGGCTCCCCTTGCCCCCATGTCTCAGCCAGTGGTGTAGGTGGCTGTGTCCTTAACAAGGTGGCCCTGAAGTTGACACATCCCTTCAAGTCCTATCAGTTCTAGTGCTTGGAGCTCACCCAGCTTTGAGGGAGCCTGGGAATTATAGCCTCTACTGGGGAGGGGGGCACATGGCTGGTTACAAGTAGGGAGGCAAAGGAGCAATGGGAAGACGCCATAGTATGGTCTACCACATTAGTCACTGTCCCTTCTTAGTGCAACATTAGGGGGTGTGGGGACACTGGATGAGTGGTTAGCTAATGAAGATGGATAGTGAAGGGCTACCACAGAACATTTTAGGATGTTTTTTTACTGTGGCTCTAAATTAATCAGACCATGTTTATGTACATACGCTTGAATGTGCTTCTTGGGTCCACTTCCTTTGCTCTTTGCTGGAGTGCTTTGCTGTCCAGTTACGGTTGGTCCCTGTAAGGCTACCTAGGTGAGTCCAGCTTGTGATGAAGATCCATTTTTGCAGCTAACTTTGAACTCCAAATGAGCAGGAAGTTGATTTACCTGTCATCAGGTTTTAGAAGAAAGATTTTTGCTACTCAGAGTGACTGAGTGGAGCTCAAGAAAGAGAGGGCTGTGTAGGCTTGGGGAGTTTCCTGTACAGCGGCTTGAAATTTCTATTGCTCCAAAATTCTGTTAGGTCATTTCTATTGGATGTGGGGCCCTCCTGCTTGCTACTTGAGGGCAAGGTGCTCTTGAAGCCACAGAAATCAGTTAGCATCTGACTTAGCCTTCTGCCCTGAACCCTTCAGCTCAGGCTGGTTCTTGTGCTCACTCTCCCTTGGGCCCAGCTCTGTCTCCCCACTCTTTTCCAGGGTGGGAACCTTCCTGCCCCATTAAGGTAGGGGACAAATTGGGCCTTGCCCATCCAGGGAGTTTGGAGCATTAGGAATCCTCTGAATTGAGAGGGGGTGATGATGAACAAGCTGCTAGAAGCTTGTCCTTTAAGATGCCCATGAGTCCAGAGAAAATCTGAATAGAGTTGGGCTGTACCCAGATCTGGAGAGGATGGAGACTGGTTTGGGGGCCATGTTCATGAGGAGCTTCCTTCACTGCTTCATTCCTGTCCCTGAGCTGCATGGGCTGTTGGCTGTCACCCATGTTGCTCAGAGAACGGATTCCCTGCAAATACCTCCATGGACAAATACATCTCCTTGGGAAGACCAGCAAGAGGGACACATCAAGGTTTTCCTCCATCCCAATCATCACCTCTGCTTTTGCTCTAACCCTCCCTGTTGTGCCCACTTGGCTTAGAATGCACTGGGTTGGGGGTTCCTCCACTCTGGCCCCACAGTGGACTGACACAGAGCTTTGAAATATCCAGTGTTCAGATCCCACCCCAGAAATTTGAGTTAATTAGTCATGGGTAAGGCTTGGGCAGCAGTATCGTCTTTTTATTTCTTTCCCTCTCTTTTTGTATTCTCTCTTAGTTGAATTTGATGTTACAACTGGGGTTGAAGATCCTGATCTTCAGTTGGTGTTGGTGATTATTTTGTTCTTTTGCCTTTTTTGCGCTCCCCCCAACTTTTAACTTTTTCTTCAGGCCATTGTCATTGTGATTTCCTAGTCTAATCCTAATTTGCTACATAAAACCCTCTACATTTAGGTCTTAACACAAGGGAGAGATGTAAGCTTGGTCTATGATAAGAGATGCCTTGCTCAGTAAATAGAAATAAATAAATAAAAATAAACAGAAGTAAATAGAAATAAATAGAAATAGAAGTAAATAGAAATGAACAGTAAATAAAGGAGAAATAAATACCATTTACTGATAACTGCAACTTTATCCAGGGGAGCAACAAAAGAATTTAAAGGGAGTGGTGGGAAAAGAAGAAACAAACATGTATTTTTGAGGGTGACTACTAAGGTTTTGGAGCGAGGGGGGGAAAGTCCTCAAAGGCAAATCACAGAGAAATATCCCGGGGAGAGACTGATGAAGGAAACACCATGTGGATTTTTTTTTTTTGTGAGTAAAAATAGGGCACTGCATTTATTTCCTCTGTAACAGTGGGCACTTGTTTTATATACATACAGTTTTTATTCCCCCCCCTCCCCCCACCGCTCGGAGAGGAAGCATGCTGCCACTCAGTACTGGAGAGGGTGAAAATCCCAGCTTTTGGTTGAGGTCTGGAAGCCTGGCTTCTTTATCTTGTCACTTGCCAGTGTTGGGATCTGCACTGTCACAGGAGATTGGTCCTCTAGGTGGCAATTCCCTGGGGACAGGCACGGGGGTGGGGGGAGCCTGTAGCTCTGTGTGGAGCTGCCCTGAGGGGCAGGTTGGGCACAGGAGGGACCCCGCGTGGCTGCCTGCAGTGGAGACTACCCTTGTCCCCATCATCTCTGTAGCAAGAAGGAACCCATATGGGTCTGTGACGGCCTCAGAGTTCTGTGTCAGACCTCGTATGTGTGTATGCGAGGGTGTCTGTTGCTTTTTAAAAATCAGAATCTTGGGGCGCCTGGGTGGCTCAGTGGGTTAAGCCGCTGCCTTCGGCTCGGGTCATGATCCCAGGTCCTGGGTTCGAGCCCCGCATCGGGCTTTCTGCTCAGCGGGGAGCTCAGCTCTGCTTCCTCCTCTCTCTCTGCCTGCCTCTCTGCTTACTTGTGATTTCTCTCTGTCAAATAAATAAAATCTTTAAAAAAAAAAATCAGAATCTTAA
The DNA here is from genome assembly GCF_002288905.1 of Enhydra lutris kenyoni. Classification (NCBI taxonomy): domain Eukaryota; kingdom Metazoa; phylum Chordata; class Mammalia; order Carnivora; family Mustelidae; genus Enhydra; species Enhydra lutris. The sequence goes on from NW_019154087.1 coordinate 30,875,015, forward strand.
AAGGGGTTCAATGGACTCTAAAAGGCAGCAAAGGCTTCTTATCACAGGTAGGTTTGTGTGCCAAGGGGGTGTGGGGTGGCTGCATAATGTAGCAGAGAATCCTGTGGGTTGAAATAGGGTTGTTTTTGGTCATTCATTCACTCTCCACCAGCTTATGTCTAGTATGTTATTCTATAATGAATAAGGCTCCACAGTTATAACAAAGTGTATATAAACTTGAAGGCATTACAATGTTTCTTAAACTATGCAATCTGATCACAGGCAAAAAGTATTTAAGCAGAATTGTAACAAAATGTATATGTAGACACCAGGACTAATACAATACAAGTAAATGGTCAGAACCAAGAGAAAGGAGAAAGGATGATATCAAATGAGCTGGGCTATTGAAGTTGTTGCAAATGAGCATCACAATGAAATCTGAGCTTCCTGGAAGACATGGTAAAAAGAGAAAAATGGTGAGTATTAGACTCCTTTCCTTTCCTTTCCTTTCCTTTCTGTTCCTTTCCGTTCCTTTCTTTTCTTTTCTTAGAGTTCTTTAAAGAAAGCACATGACTTCAGTGGGTGAGGGGTTAATGTCTAAGATTTTATGGCCTGTCTCCATGTATGTGCCATCCTCTGCACTTTTTACCAAGCATATGGAAATGTTTTTCTTGCGACTGCTTTCTACTTCAACAGTTGTTTTTTAGGGAAAGTCTTTGTGTGGGATACTTAGCTAATGGAATCCCAGCATGTGGTTCTCTGAGCTTTCTCCCCCATCTTTCTGAGAACTTGGGTGTTTTAGTTGCCAGGAATTGTACTAGCCAGCAGTGCAGGATCACACCCAGAATGTGGGTAGTGAGGAGGGCGATAGTGTGCTTTCCTTTAGGACCTCCCTGCATCAGTGATGATCTTCTGCTATGGTAATTTGGGATTCTGAGCAGAATTTCTTTTGGGATGGAGGGCCCTCTCACCTTGGGGAGCTGAGCTGAAGGAAGGTCCTTTGCTGTGGTCCATCTGCACCTCGCCACTTTATGAAGAATTTTTTTTTTTTTAAACCTTCTTGCGAAGCACATTCACTTCAGGACTATTCATAAATGCCTCATAAAGGTGAAAATCTATTTTTTAATTTGGAATGAGACTCCTAGTAAAGACTCTTTAGACTCAAATTACACTTCCTTACCAAGCTTCTTCATTAAAAAATAGTCATAAAAATTTGGGAATAGAAAAGACTTTTTATTCAGTTTCTTATTTCCTTTCATATGTGTTCAGTGGCTGTGTAAACCTTCCCACTTGAGCCATTGCTAATAATAGCCATTATGCTGTGTTTGAAAACTAAAAACAAGGATCCCAATACAGAAATACTTCAAAATAGATTTCCTGGATAATAGTGTTTGATCTGGAGGAAAAGGTAGAGAATGAGACGGGCAGTGGAAAATGTTTAAATGCTGTCATAGGTATATAGAGAATTCTTAAACACTGTATCTCCTTTACAGCATTATCCAGAAATCGTATGCAGTACAGACAGATGTTTCCTTATCTTCCTTGAGTAGCTTGTGAGGAGAGTCTAATGCTTTGGCAGGTTTTGTGGCCTAAGTGTTTGGTGTTCGTCCTCTTTTCTTTACAAGTACAAATCTGAGCGTTGACCTTAGAGAATGGGGTAAAGCTAGAATTGGACTTGATGTGTTGCTTTACATAATGAGGACTGTTTCAAGGGTATGGGTAATCTGCACAATCAAGCTTCTTTTGGCCCATTTGCGACTGCATCACATGAATATAGTTCAGTAGATTTTTCCTTTGATTCGGAGAGCCTATTTAGGACGTCCTGATGTAAAATATAGACTGTTGTGATGTGCATGATTTTCCATGCTCCTGATTGCCCAGAGCAGTTGAGACCGCTGTACCAAGAGATGCTGTTCAGTGAGCCCCGCGTCAGGTGACTGGAACACACTCTGCACACTGCATTCCCCGGGGAGAGCTGCAGTTGCTTCTGATGAGGGCAGCTGCGTGAAGTCCAGGCAGAAGAGGGGAGCCATAGGGAGACGCATACTCTACAGTGGCCCGTGGCTTTCCTGAGCAATCCTAGATAGACAGCCAAGCTCTACTACCAAAAAACACACATAACTCAAAGTGGGTGAGCTTTAAATAGCCACGTGCATACCTCCAGTGTTAGACTGTTTGGAAGTCCTTACAAACTGACTCCTCCTACAGTTATTCCCGGGGATGAAATATTCTGAGGGATGGACAGTTTGGGGCTGAACTAATTAAAGGCTGTGTAAATACAAGGCATTTTAAATTAGAATTATAAACGACCTGCAGTATCTGCACAATATTTTGCTTCAAAATTGTATGCTTGCTGTCCTGTGGGCATTCTTTGGGCTAAAGACTCAAGAGCTCTCCTGCTGGAGGGCACAGTGAGAGGCAGCTGCCATGCGTGGAAGGCGGTGGGGGACCAGAGGTCCGTTTTAGCTTTTCTCACCTGCTGTGGTTGTAAGTCGGTGGCCTTGTCCACAGGTCAGTCCTGGCACCAACTGTGGAAGGGCCATGCAGCATTCTTTTCATTGAATTAATTAGCATTCTCACAGTTGAACCTTAGCCAAGTGGTTCCTTCATAATTGGCATATTTCTTCCCTGACATGCTGATAACCCAGTTATTGCTTCAAGGTTATATTAAAATGGTTTATTTGACTCTTCCAAACCTTAGGATTTATGATGATGTCAGCAGACCACCAGACTTTCTGAAATAGTTCTTTGCTTTAACAACAACAACAACAAAAAAAAAAGAAAGAAAGAAAGAAAAGAAAAAAAAAGGAAAGGAGAAAGAAAAAGAAAAAAAAAAAAAGAAAAAAGCCCCCAAATAAAGAAAATAAAAAAACCGAGAGAGAAGCATAAGTAATAACTAAGGGGGACAGAAGAGTTGAGGAATGCTAGCTCGATGTTTCTGCAACAAGCCGCCTAATATCTTTGAGCCTTGGTTTCCAAATTTGTACAAAAGGCATGAAACCTCGTTTTAAGGTTGTATTAGAGATTAAGTGAAGAGTCCTGTGAAGTGTACAGTTGATCCTTGAACGATATAGGGGTTGGGACACGAACCTCCCTCCCTCCACAGTCAGAAGTCTGCACATAATTTTGACTCCCTAAAAACTCAACTGCTAATAGCCTGCTGTTGACCAGAAGCCTTATTGATAACATAAATGGTTAATTAACAAATCTATTGTATGTTATATGTGTTTTATATTGTATTATTATAATAAAGTAAGCTAAAGAAAAAAATGTTATTTAGAAAAATCACAAGCAAAGTACTATACTGTACTTATCAGGGGGAAAATGCTTGTGTGCGTGGAGCCGTGCAGTTTAACCATATTGTTCAAGGGTCCGCTGTACCTAGACCAGAATATGTCCTCAATAATTACTCTGTTTTCCATTTCCTTTCTTCTGGATTTCAAGGATAGTTGTAAAACTTCTTTACACATTTGGCAACATCACTTTCTCTAGATATAAGTGTCCTGGGCTGGTTCCAGTTCACATATCTTGAAAATTAGAACCTCAGACTGCATATGGCATTGTAGAATGAGTCCCACTCCTGCTTAGGTGATGGCAGGGAGATGACTTCATGTTTCCTACAGGCCTTATTCCTATTAATACATCCCATGTCGTGTTTGCTATTTTATGACAGTTCATTGCTAATTCATCTTAGTTCCTCAGTTCCAGAATGGCATGGTGTCAGAGACACGGTAACTCTGTCATTTTGACGAGGAGATGTTAAAACAGCTTTCAGTGTAAGAATCTGCTTAGCACTGGGGCACCTGGCTGGCTCAGTCGTTAAGCATCTGCCTTTGGCTCAGGTCATGATCTCACGGTCCTAGGATCAAGCCCTGCATCGGGCTCCCTGCTCAGTGTGGAGCCTGCTTCTCCCTCTCCCACTCCCCCGCTTGTGTTCCCTTTCTCGCTATACCTCTCTCTGTCAAATAAGTTAAAAAAAAAAATCTGCTTGGCATTACAAAGCAATCAATTTGTGGCAAAGAGTCTTCAAAAAATTCAAGAATTGACTAAAATAATTACCTTTATTTGTTATCAAGACTAGAACATATATGAAGCTTGAGCGATTGGTGATGGAGAGAGTCCTTGTATGAACAGTGTTTTGGCCTCCTTTCCTGGAGTGATGATGATGAATTTCTCTGTGGCCGCGGCACCCCTTACCTACAGAGCACCAGGACCTTACTGCGGGGCTGCATGATTAGACGTACTAATATTCTCCTTTTTTCATCCTGCCTCACCCCGTTTTTATCCAGCTGCAAAGGTTAAGTTAGCCTCAGACTGGGTAAAGGAAATGGCAGGTGATGAGTGTCATAGTTCAGAATGACCAGATAATTCCAGAGATTCAAGAAAGGAGTTGTTTCTCAAGTGCCTATTAGGATTGGGCTGTCTTAGAGTCTGCGTGAGCACAGCAGTGATTAGAGGAGTTTTGTGGCTTCTCTAATTGCTCATGGTGGGTACTGGTCTCAAGCTCCGGAGTAAGTCATGGGGAGGTAAGAAATCTTGAGGAGCCCATGTGGGTGGACACCAGTTCCCTTTTCCATGGCAAAGGAGAGTCGTGTCTGTAACTTGGCATGGGACCCATCCACCAAAGCAAATTGGACTCCTTTGGTACATTAACTTTATATTGTTTAATTGAAACATTTCTTATCCATTTGAAAGTGTTTGTTCCAGTAGAACTCTGAGATGGTTGCATAAGCCAGATGTGTTTTGTCCGTTGTCTGGCTGAGACGGGAGCCCTCTGGAGAACTCTGTTCATGAGAGAGGAGACAGAAGACAGAAAGCCCAGTGGTGCTGATGTCTTGAAGGCACTGATTTTGTCTGTCTGCCATGCCCTAGTGTGAGCTGGCTGATAGTGGTTTTAGGCACAAAATCTACTAACAGACTAATTCTGAGAGCAACGTTGCCTTTATGCATGAGTTTCTGAAATCTGGTCTTTTACAGTTGGCTCATGGCAAATGTCCTTTGTCAGCCTCGTGAAAGCATGTGATGTTAACGATATGGCTGGGAGATTCTTCAGCTATGTGCCTGGTGGGGTGCCCAGTCTAAAGGAACCAGTAGTAAAACCACTAAAGATCTTCTTTGAGCGGAGACAGCCGCATGCCGCTTACCAGTGACCTACCTTGCCACCTCCGAGCTGCCGTGACTCTGGGTTGTAGTGTAAAAAGAACATGAGAGTTTCTGAGAATTTGTGAGTTCAGACGTATAGAAGGAAAGAAACTGAAAAACAACTTTGGGGGACAGAGAATATGACTCCAGGTCTAGCCTATGAACACAGTGAACTTCCTGTCCTAAAATGAAAAATAAATGTTCCCTGCCTTACCTCCTATACCCACCTCTCATTCTCCACTTCATTGCCTTGCCATGCGTCGTACATGTTAGGGCCTTGTTTGGAGTAAGAGCAGTATTGTAGGATTGTCAAGACTGCTGGCTCTTTAACCTCTGTTTGAACATCTTCATGTACAGTTATGACCAGTCTTTGATGCAAAAGGTCCACTTAATCAGATTGCCTTTCTCATCCCTAAACACAGAGCAACTAAACAGAGGGCCGGAAGTTTTGATTTGCAGGAGGTGACAAAGGAGAGGAGAGGAATGTAGTTCTGGAGACTGGCACGCTTTGGAAGAGAGACGGGCAGTTCTGTGGCTTCGCTGGGGATTTGGAGTAGGTGGTGGCAGGAGGCCTGTGAGTACCTAGGCGGCCGTGGTGATGGGGGCTGAGGGAGAGGTGTGTAAATGGAGCTTTGTCAGAAAGAAATTTTGAAATGGGCCAGGTGTTTCTGGTTTTCTCAATAGAAAAACAGGGAGGAAATTCTCAGATAACCACCTCTTAGACCACAGACCTCCTTTTTACCAGCTCAGTGGTGATAGTATCAGGCAAGCAGCAGATTGAAAAGACATCTGTAGGTCAGTTTCTAAACTTTACCATTAATTGCAGTGTCAAATGGTACAATCCTGTTGGAAAAACATTTAGTAGCTACCAAAGATAATGAAAACATATTCATAAAGACTTGCGTGTGTTTATAATAATAAACACAGTGTTACTCATAACAACTGAAAACTGGAAACAACCTTGGTGTCCATCACCCAGTGAATGGTTAAACCAGTTGTGCTATACAGAGGAATACTGTAGGGAGTACTACTATAAGGGAACTTTTGCAAGGAGGTGGGGGTATTCTGTATCTTTATTGTGGGAGGATTCCATGTGTATATGGTTGTCAAAACACACTTAACTGTACATTCAAAGTGAGTATTTTAAGTAAATTGTATCTCAGAGTTCATTTTTTAAAGTTCCTATTAAAAAAATAAAGACATTGTAGCATTTCTTGGAAATATTACTACTAATTATGACCCTGTTTCTATAGGAAAGTATTACTTTCCAAGTTTAAAAAACCAATTAAAAATAACTTTTCTACTCTAGTCTGTACAAAATTAGGGATTATCAGCACTTTACTTTTGGTCCATTTTGATTCTTTTTAAACGGCATTTTGGGTTATGTGCTAATTTCAGAAGGCTTTGGGGGACTTTTTTAAGTATATGTGTTAATAGGATTTTCCTGTAGATCTTTGACAAACTTAACTACTCTTAACTATTTAAGGACTAAACAGTGTAAATAACATAACAGTGGTACTTTCTGGCACATTTTCCTCTTGTCTTGCCTTTGTTTGTTTGTTTTGTATCATCTCTTCAGTCCCATTGCTCCCACCTTTGAACTTAGCAAAACGGATTACCATAGACCTGAAATTAAGAAAAAAAACACCTATCACACAGGAGAGGCCCAGCAGAGCGAAGCTGCTGATTTCTAGGGGGCTGCTGTGAAGCAAAAAACCAGAGACGTAGATTTTCCCCTTGAGGCCGACACAGATATTTGAGGTTTACCGAGTTACCAAAATGTGTGTTCCTTCTTGGCTTCCCAGGTCCCTGCACGGATGCGTGTTTACTTGGAGAGTCAGCTATCTGAAGAACTCCTAGTTTAAGATCTCAAAATTTCATAGCTATTATCCTGTCAAGGTAAACCTAAATTTGATGAAACCCGAATTAAAGGGAATTAACTGAAGAAATCAGTATCTTGTATATTTGGCGTGTCAGACCTGAATGGAAGGGGTCGTTCGCTTTCCAAGGGGGCTGGTCTCCTTTTCTTGGATGGGGTGTTGGGGTCCAAGACCAAGTTCACCCGTGTTGTCAGAGTCTTTGTGACCTCTAGAGTTCCCCTCCTGTTCAGAGCCTTCATCAGGGTCCCTCCTCTTCCTTCATGCTGGCAGCCTGGCTAACAGGAACCACTTCACCCTCGAGGGGCGTGGCTTAGGTCATGAGTAGAAATAGAACTAGACTTGGAGTTTGACTCCTGTTCAAGTCGTGCCGCTGGCCAGCACTGTGACCTCGGGCAGGCAGACTCCTCTCTTGGGCCTCCGTTTCCTCATCTGTAAAATAGGGATATCCACAGTATTCTACAGATAATTGGATGAGATGAAAGAAGTAGCGGCATCTGGCATTGTGCCTGGCACATAGTTGCCACTTAGTAAACAGGAGTTCGTTTCCTTGCTGGGCCATTTCCTGGCTCTGGTCCATACCACATAGATTCTATGCCTGGCGGCACCTCGTACATTTTACAGAAAACTTCCGTGATGAGAATGAGGCCAGAGGTGTTTGTGACCACGTGCAAGGCTCCTTTTGACATGGATGTGGTGCACCTTTCTTTCCTGGTCCACTGTACGGGGTGTGACTGGAGTGGACTGGTCCACTGTACGGGTGTGACTGGGCTGCCGAGAATCCAGCTGCCGGCTGAGGCTCATTACCTGGGATGGCCAGGCAGGGGAGAGGTGTGACTGTGTAAATGACTCCGTGTGCTATTGAAATTACTCAGGAGGTTCTTAAAGGAAAAAGAAGAGGAGGGGCACCTGGGTGGCTCAGTGGGTTAAAGCCTCTGCCTTCAGCTCAGGTCATGATCCCAGAGTTCTGGGATCGAGTCCCACATTGGGCTCTCTGCTCAGTGGGGAGCCTGCTTCCCCCTCTCTCTCTGCCTGCCTCTCTGCCTGCTTGTGATCTCTGTCAAATAAATAAAAAAAATCTTAAAAAAAATTAAAGGAAAAAGAGGAGTGGGGGGAAAAAGCAACCTCTTTCTGTGGCAACGTTTCCTTGATAGGCTTCTGGTGACACTGCAACACGAGATAGATACTTTGTTTCCATGTTTTACACCTTGGTCAGAGAAAACACTCTTAACACAAGGTAATGAACGTTTTTGTGCCCTGGTAAAGTATTGGTTATTGGTAAAAACTTAATGACATCATTGGTGTTTCCGTTCTGAGCCTGATTCCGGCTGTCTGTATGTGGATGGCATAGCTAGTACCCAGTTGTGGGTCTAGGCAGTTGCAGAACGGAAACAATTATCCAGCTGAGGTAAAGAAATCCTGCTAAGGAGGAAAGAAAGGCGCCCCTCACCCTCTTGTCAATTACTCCAAATTGGTGTTTATAGGGAATTAAATTCCCTGGTAATTGCCCTCTCTTGTTCACCCTCCTTTGTCTGTTCAAGCCCTCATCAGACGGTTTCCCTGAAAGTCCTGGGAATATTTCCGGCTTCTTCTCCAAGTCCAGCTGTTAAACACCCACATTGCAGGGCTTCAGTGGTACTTCAGGCCAGGATTGGTCTTTGTTTGGCGGGAGGGGGCGATTAGTTAACCCATAAGAAATAGTAGAAGACAAAAATACTCTTGCCTCCATTGGCTGACCGGTGTTTGCTGTTCAGGAATTCACAACGCAATGGCCTACATTTGTCTGGTATTAAAGATGATGTAGGTCTCGTTCGTTTCCAGCATGGACCAGCCCAGGGTGGACATTCTTCCCCTGTGGAGAGCCTTGAGGGGGGAGGTGTTGCAGAGTGAGCCCAGCCTGAGGGGTGAGGGTGGGGTGATGGAGTCTAGTCCAGAGCTGCCACCCTTCAGCTGGATCATTTTCTAAGCCTCGTACCTATTGTGGGCCTCCCTTTTCTCATCTGTAGAATGTATTGGTAGCTCGTTTTCCAGCCAGTCTTCTATGGGTTTTATCAAAAAACAGATGTGACATTTATAATGACACGTTGTCAGTGAAGCCACCTTAAAAAACAAACCACTCTGCAAATACAAGATGTTGTTTTATTTTTAAAGATTTTATTTATTTATTTGAGAAAGAGGGCAGTGTCAGAGGGAGAAGTGAGCTCCCGGCTGAGCAGGGAGCCTGGTGCAGGGCTCCATCGCAGGACTCTGGGTCATGACCTGAGCCAAAGCAGACTCTTAACTGACTGAGGCAGCCAGGCACCCCTTTAAGAGATTATTAAATATAAACTTGGTGACCTTATTTCAGAGTTCACGTTAGAGAAACAACATTTGCAGTCTTCTGGGAGCACACAAATGATGGGAAAGCTTAAATTTCCCTTTTGTGGGGCTCTGTAAGGATAGATCCATATGTCCCAGGGACAGCTTCTCTCTCTGAATATCCTTACGGAACTTTCTTTGGCTTTTTCTCTTGTGTCATCTTCATATTCTTGGCCCTTTATTTTCAAGCATTGGGAATAATGGGAACACTGGGAAGTTTTTATAAACCATGAGGATAAGTGGAAGAACCTATGGAAGAAGAGATTCTTTAGAAACTAGGCAGCAGTAGTTTTAAAATCCCTTTTTTCAGAAGTGTGATGGACTTAGGAACAGAAAAGAGCTGTTAACTTAAAAAAAAAAAAAATGACGTTAACACCCAGTACTGCCCTTTCTTTACTTAGTGAGACATATGGTAAAAACAGATTTCTGTGATCCTCTGCAGCCTCTGTTTCTGGTCACCGTGTTCATGTGACATTGGCACAGTTGGCTCATTTAAAAGTCTTGGAGGCCTAATGCCTCTTTTATTTTGTCATCCTGCAGACCGTGATAAAATTAATTCCGTTTTAACTTTCGGAAACACAACCACTTCTACGAAATGGGAAAATGAAAGGACTCTCAGAAGTGGGACACAGAGCATACAGTCGGCGACACGGACCTCACGGGCCTGGGCTTGGTGGGAGGACAGGTGGCCATGGGTCTCATTGAAGAACTCCACAGGACCAGGTGGGAAGTGTAGGGAATGCCTTCAGAGAAATGACCAAAGAGGCCAGTTATTATTAGAAAACTTGGAAATGTCGGGCTTTGTGGACTTGGGTCCATAGGTCATGGTGTCTGTGGAGATGGCCAAAATGCCTTGCCTCACTGTGGTCTGAACGGGAGGAGATTGTTTCCAACTTGCTTGCCTCTCTGCCGCCCCTCCTAACCTCCTTTAGAATAGCGAAATACATGTTTATTCTTCATCGAGCTGAGCAAAAGGCAGACAGCCGAGGAAGAGACTCATAATTAGGCCTTTTTGGAAGGTGTGAGACAAATTGGCAGCATGGCTGCCTGGGAAAACACAATGGGTCTTTGTTTGCAACTGAGAACACTAGAAATCATGGTGTCCTGGTGCTCCAGGGTTCTGTAGCTCTGGGGAGCCTCGCCCGGCCTCTGCCAAGCCAGGCTTTCTAACTGGATTGCCGATACACACAAATGTTTCTTCATCTCTGCCTGTGACCTTCCAGAGCATCTCTTTGTTTTCGTTCCTGCGGTCCTGGGAATGGACTCTGACCATCCCTATGCCCCCACCCTCGGAGCCTTTCTTCACTTTTCCTTAAGGGCAGCCGGGAAGCCGCCCTCAGTGGCGTGTGTGGTGGTGGCCCCATGTGGGGGCCATCCAAGGATATCTGTCAAAGGAGAAGGCTGCCCTCCCTCAGCCCCTCACCCTTGGCTTTTGGCCCCCTCTTCCTCCCAACTGCCAGGGCATTCAGTTCCCTGCCTTTGTCCAGGGGCTGGACAGCACCACCTCCTTGGCTCCCCTTTTCCATTTGGAAGCCAAAGTCCCTCCTCCAACTGGGGGACTGTGAGTTTCTTGTGCGTGCCGCTGGCTTGGTGGGAAGATCAGAATGGGGATTCTAACCGCTTGTGTGAGGAGTTGGCAACCGGGCATGTGCTGTGCCATTGTTGGTTCCCTGTCAGGGAACTCTGAAAACAAGTGTCTAGAATTTGACTCAGTGCTCCAGGACCCCCTTTCCATTCTCCATTGAGGCTCTCTCAACAGAAGCTGCTTTTCGCTTGATTAACTGCAACCAACTCTCTTTGGACTTTTGTGTTTTGGAAACCACATTGCCAAAGGAGAATCATCAGGTCTGTTGTAAAAGCCCTCAATAAATTCCTCATAAGATAAAATGGAGAAGAAAGAATAGAAGGCTTTAATCTATCTCCTTGCCTATTAGTGAAATACTACTGGGTGACCTAGTTCATCTGCATATTAGATGTGTTAGACCTATCTGTGTGTCCCCTCCCTCCCCTTACGTTGTTACCTTGGCAACGATGCCCTGGCTTAGAAAATTGCAGGAGGCCTGCTGCAGCTCTGAGAAGGCAGTTAATGGGAAAATGTGGGATTTTTCCAGGGTCTTCGGTGGTTAGTGGAAAAGAGGGAGCAAGGAAGAAAAATAAAAGAGATTCACTCTTCTCGTAATAGTTCCAGAATAGTACCTTTTAAAATGAATCGGAAGTGGTTTTACCTCAATTTTAAAAGAAAATAATAGTACAGCCTCTTCTAACGTGAGACTGCCTTTAAAGAAGAACTTTCCTGGTCCATGTGGCTGCACTGGCATGGGAGGGGTCAGCTGCCGTTGGACCCTGGATTCCACACGTGCCGTCAGGGAGCCTTGACGCTCACCGCTTTGTTTAATATGAAGCACCGGCTCTTCCAGATTGTTTCGTGGTGTCTTATTTTGTCAGGCCAACATTTTCAGGAGACTGAGAAACAAGATTTAAAAATAGGATTTAGTCAGCGGCCGGAGAGCAAAACTGGCTCGTCTTCTAAACTGCATATGTAGTCTGCATGTCGGAGCCTTCCTTCTCGATCTTCTACAGCGTCTCCTCTCACATTTGAGATTGGTGTCCAGAGAAGTAAAATAAATCACCCGCGACACACACCTGGTTTGGGGCACTGTCTGGACTAAAGATAGATTTCTGGAGTCTAGGTCTAGTGCTTTTTCGACATCCGTCCTGACCTAGAGAAATCACTTTTGCTCTGACCTCTCTCCAAGGAAGGGTCAGGTGAAGGAAGTGTGAGAATGCTGTTCTATTGAAGCTGGCCACCAGTCCATTTGCTTGGGAAATTGTGGGAGGAGGAGGCACTGTGACCTCAAATTTTAGATGTCTTCATGTCGGTATTTGCTGTTACTCCAAGGAAGCAGACTGAGTCTGGAACCTTGGGCGCTCTGAGAATAAATTGTCCATGGTGTGCCTTGACATGACTCTCTTGGTACCTCCATCTTTTCTGAAGTTGAGTTTATGATGCTTTGCAGGGGTGATAGTCCTATGGCATGAGGAGGCAGATGTCCATTAGGCTTTTCCTCTTGAAAACTTGGGACAGGGCCAAGTTAGCATGGGGCAACCACAGAATTTTTGAAAAGAGACTTTTACCAGGAGCCAGTTTTTTCAGTACGATACAGGATTCTTTCAGGTGGTGCCTTTGATCTGGAAAGCCCACAGGTAAAAGTAGAAACGGGGTGTGTCTTCTCGAGCTCCTGTGTGTTCGCTCCTCACTTGTAAATATGTTTTCTCACCTGTGGGTGATTTGTTCATTCAGTCATCTCAACGGTTGTTGAGCTTGCTTTGGGTGCTTTTGCAGTACGACAGTGCTTGGGAAGCAGAGTTGAGTTTTACACACGATCTCTGGCTTCAGTGATACTTGGGCGTATATGCTTGTCCAGTGACTGGAAATTTTAAATAAAAAGAGATGTGCGTTTTGACTGCGTATATTTAATGTTGAAGACTGAAGAACGTTTTCATAAGATGGCAGTAGTCCAGTGTCCTAATTAGGAAGAATAATCCAGGAGGTGCCCTGTGAGGTCTCACCACTCATTTTCCTCAAGACAAGCTCATGTGCCACAGGGTCTGGTGGGTCCCGTGGCCTTTGGCTTGGGGTGGGGGGGGGGGCGTGTATTTTGAGATTGGAGGGTGGGGCTGGGGGCTGAGAGGGAGCTGGGGCCAACTGTGGCAGATTCCAGAGTCTGTAGGTGTGTATAAATACCACAAAGACCTATTGACTATTCAGTGGAAGTTGGTTGGGAATTGGGGAGCGGTGAAGCCGTGGGTCCTGCAGGTACAGTATACAGAACACCTGCCATGACCCAGGCTCCCTGTGAGGTGCCTTACACGTGTTCTCCCATTCACTCCCCTTAATGCCCGAGGGTGGGCTGCTGACGTATTTCCATATCACAGATGAGAACACTTCTGTTAGGAGAACCGGCACCACAGACAAGGTCATGTGGTTGTGTGAGGGAGCGTAAACCCGGAACTCCCTGCTCTCTTCCTGCTCTCCTTACCAGCTCTTGGCTTCACACAGTGTGCTCTCCCTGAAAATTTGTCAGGACCATGGGGCTAATTTTCTTCCTCCTTTTTAACCATACATGCCATCTCTGGAGACAAAATGAAGGAAGTTTATACTGCTATATTAAGAATAAAAGTGGAAATCCTGGGACCAAATGGGTAAAATGAAGTTAGAAATGAAGGGAGTCACATACATAGCCTTGACTTCAAGCCACTTTGCCCACATTATTTCAGTTGACAGGTTGGATTTGGGTTAGGGCTGAGGGGATGGTGGAGGAAGAGGGTGGGCGACTTCTGGATGAACACTGCGTTTTGTGTTCTAGACATCAGCAGATCTGCTGCTCCTCTTTGTGGATACCAAGAGCTGTGTATGGTTTTGTTCATGCAGGGTATTCACAACTAATGGTGGTTATTTTCCATCTCTTGGGGGTACCACGCACACTTGCCTTCATTCCAGGTACTGGTGCTTTGATATAGATCAAACCAACGTAATCTCTGCCTTTGGGGAGCTTGCACTTCAATAAGGGGGCACATTAATGACAATATACAGTTGGCCCTTGAACAACATGGGAATTAGGGGCACCAGCCCCCATGCAGTGGAAAATTCATGTATAGCTGTTGACTCCCCCAAAGTTTAACTAATAGCCAAGAAGCCTGATAACATAAATAGCCAATACACACATATTTTGTAACACATATATATGTGTTATACACTCTGTTCTTACAATAAAGTTAGCTAGAGAAAAATGTTAAAATCATAAGGAAGAGAGAATGCATTTACAGTACTGGGACTGTATTTATTAGAAGAAAAAAAAAATCTGCCACTAAGTGGACTCATGCAGTTTTAACCCGTGCTGATCAAGGTTCTGCTATAGTGGGATTAGTGCCGGGGACGGAGTGATAAAGAATATGGTGTGAATTCATCTTTGAATTTTAGTGATGTGGAAAATAAGCTAGTGGGAATATATTTTGGACTTGATTTTATAAGGAGCTTGAGGAACTTCTGAAGAAATTATTCTGCAGGATTGTCTACCCCAAGACTTGTGATTTTAAGCTTAGTGTAGAGATCACTGTGGGTTTCTTGTTGATGAGGCTTCTGGTCACATGTGTGTGTGGCAAATCAACGTGTGGTGAATGCCGTCCTGCACTTATTATCAGAACTGAAGGCAGATCTCTTCTGCGTACTTTTCCGTTGCATTTTCTTTGTTAACTGCATGTGTGGTGTGTGTCGACTTTTCCTTGCAGGTTTGCATGAATTTGGTCCCAGACAGCATCCCAATCTGAACCAGATTACTAGTGGTAATCTCTCCTAAGTGACCTCATTGTCTATTTGGTCTTGTGAAAAATAGTGTCATTTGGTTTTATGCTGTGGGTCCCTTAGACCAAAATCACATTGATAGGTGAGACTGTTGGCTGCACATGTTCCTTGGAAATACTTCTAGTGCTCTTCTGAAAAAAAAAAAAAAAAAAAATCAAAGTTGGTTGGAGCTGAAGGCAAAGGGAAAGAATTACCTTTTCCTTTTTAATGCGCTGTAAAGTATGTGCTAATGATGTAATTACAGTATATTAGGATGTTAATACAATAAATACAAAGTTAATCCATTTTGGATTTCATTGTAGCCTGTTGTCCTTGTTTGTGGAGTAATGTGATTGGGACAGAGTAATTAATACCCTACAGAGGGATTAGCAGCAAAGATTGAGAGAAAGGCAAGAGAGGAGAAAAGGAGGAGCCTACGTGGTGGGAGTGCAGAAAGCTCTGGGCACGGACGTCCTCTGTGAGGGTGATGTTGAGCTTTCCCGACTCTGCTTACCGATGTCCACATCTGCTGGTGATGGTCACCTTTGTTATCAGGGTAAAAAGACGAGGAAGGATGGAGTTTTGAGGTGGACCCCCTTCTTCTCTGTAAGCAGTTTGGGATGAGGAATGATGTTCCCGCCAAGCCATCCGTGCTCTGTTGGGCTTTGCTGTGTCTTCAGAAAGGTTTTCCCATCTCTTTAATTACATGTTTTTGTTATTTTGTTATTAAAATATCTTTTTTGTCCTCATTTGTTCTATACAAATCTTAGAAAATGAGAGCCAAATCAGGAGGAGTTCCTCAAAACGAGTACTCGTGTTTATAGGAGAGCATGGTGGGACTCTCAGGGCCAACAAATTGTTCTAGTAAAATTTTTCTTTCCCCTTCTTAATGGTTCTGGGGTTTCTGATGGTCAGCCTGTGTTGCCAGATTGAAGTCATTAACTTTGACCCCCATAGGAGGGATTTAAGAAGAGGCATGAGAAAGGAGAGAGTGGAGATGGAGGCGGAGTCTCTCATTTTCCACAGAAATTACGGTTGGGGAAAACTCCCGGGACGAGGTGACATGCTTCCTCGCGGCTCCTGCCGGGGCAGCAGAGACAAAGGTCTTTCTGTACCTGTGTGCACGTGGCTGACGTCGTAAATCTTAAGTGACAGGGTTCTCATTTTTAGTGGAAAAGTAGGCTTCGTGTTATTAAAAATTCTGTGCTTTGGCTTTAAAATCAAACAACTCCATTTGTTCACAAGTGAATTAGACAGGATTTCTAGTTTTCTTTTAATTATTTGTGCCCCAGTGTTATTCATGGTTCACACTGGCTTTCACGGTCATCATCTCCGTGATCCGGTGTCTGGCCTCCTCCTCTCCTTGACTTTTCTCTGGGCAGCCTTCTCTAGGTTGCACTGCTCTGTCCAGGAAAGTTGAAGAAGCATGTATAGATGGGACTCCCAGCCTACCTGGAAATCTGAGCGGGGGTAGTTACACCCTCAAAAATCTTTCAGGTTTGCCTCAGGGTAAAAGAGGTGAGGCAGACAGCTCAGCCTCACTAGAACTGAGCAGTTTGGGTCAGGAGATGTTTCCACGGACTGATGCATGGGGTCAGGTGGGCTGGTCTCGGCATCTGGCTTCACCAGCCCCTGTCCGCACGAGCTGATCATAATGTGAGGTCACCACCTCCCATAGTTACTCAGACTTCTTGTGTAAAACCTTCATCCAAACGTGTATCTTTACAGTTGTGATGGGCAAGAGCTTATTTTTCTTAGAGGAATAGTTCTGTTTCACCTAGTATTTCTGTTTTCTCTAGGCAAATAGGTATGAAAGTTTTTTGTTTTTTTTTTCCTAGTTGAAACCAGGAGAGAATCAGTAATGGGGAAAAATGCTGTTGTGTAAAATGAAAATGTCACAGAGCAGATCTCTTAGCCAGTCATCATATATGCATATACATTCTCTTGTAGGATGATTTAAATATCCTTTTGGATCTAAAAGATTTTTTTAAAAACCTAATGTGGCATATAAATACAAGTGTGTGAAAAATTTCACATATACTCTCTCATAAAATTTCCCGTAATTGCAATGAAATAATTAAAAAAAATTTTTTTGTGTGTCCTTCAATTGTTTATGGAGATCTGACTTGAATAAATATAATCTGGGAGCTTTTGGTTTCTGCAGATAAGCCCAAATGCCCTCTTGATGCTGCACGAGGTGGCTGGGGTTAGAGTAAGTCTTGAAAAGCGACATGGGTGATGGAGAGTGATAGCTGCATGGGGCAGCCTTGATGTCAGAGTACATTCTCATAATGCAGTTTTCCTGTCTTTGTTATCTTACAGTTTTACTGGGAAAATGAATCAAAATGTTATTTCAAAGAAGCGTTAAAAAATTAATCAAACTTCACAGAAAATGGAGCTCTGGCCTTTGGTTAAACATTCATTGACTCTGCTTGTGCTCTTGGGCTCCCTTGCTTTCTCTTAAAACAGAATCCTTTCTGCAGAGTTGCATGGGTTGTGCTGCTAAGTCTTTCTCTGATGGTTCGCTGGTTTAGGGCTCCAGAGATTTCAGGGGGCTCCTGGCTCACGTGTGAAATGGGGCAAAGGTTTATGGAGGTTGAGAGCTGTCTTCCTTCCTCCGACCAACTGAGGTTGTGGTGGTTCTGCTCTGGGAAGAGCGACAAGCATGGGGATGCTGGAGAATGCCAGGAGGAACTGGGAGCTTGGAGGGAGCAGGGCAGGTGGGGGCTCCCTGGGTACACAGGGTTTGTGGCAGCTGACTTTGCCCTCTCTGAGGACGCAGGGGTGGCGGCGGTTCCACGTGAGCAGCTCTGTGTGAAGGAAAGCTGCTTACCACCCCACTTCACCCAGCACATCTCCCTCTGTCCTTGACGTTTCTAATCACAGGACAACCGTCAGTGTGATGGGGTATATACAGGTGAAAGACAGACCATCCTTCCTCTCTCTAGAAGCATTCAGCTGGCATGTCGTGGGGAAGTGTGCTTTGGGGCAGGGCCCTGCTCTGCTGAGAGGAAGAGACTCCTGGGATGGCCAGAGGAGGCCTCTGGAGGAGGAGCAGAGAGCTGTGCTGGACCAGGAAGGAAGGAGGTGGCCCTGTCCCGGAGAGCGTGGGACCTGAGTGATTTGCTATTTCTTCCCTAGTCGAATGGGACAAAGGCAAGAACTGGAAGAATATTCAGGTGTGGGCAGGTGCGTAGTTTGTTCCTGCTTTCAGATGCTGTGTGCTGGGAGGACCTTTCTCAATGCTCGTATCTTCCTAGAGCTCAGAGGTCCTGTCTATTCTACGGAACTTCACATCCTCTGCGGTGAATTTCCAAAGTCTCTAATCCAGAGGGCGTGATTTTTCTAAATAAAGGGCAGACTATTCTCAGCTTTCAGAAAGGGAAGGGACTGTGACTGTTTTGTTTGCATCCTGTCCCTCAAGCCCAGCGCAGGGTTTGGCATATTATAAATGCTAATAAATACTGGTGGAAAGAAAGGAAAAATCTAGGGATTATTGTTTGGGAAAGGGCTGGGAGGGAAATTCATCTCTTGAGTAGGTAAACCGAATTTATTTCTGGGATTATTTTCTTTTCAGGGGTAAGCATTTAGGGGCATGGTGAGTGAACTTTTTCACAGTACGTTGGCTCTTCAGCGATGATGGGGTTTTCAGCTCCTGTTTCAAGTTCATGCCTTAGCGGGGAAGGTCAATGACACTTGGGACTGCCTCCTGACCACACAGCTTTGCATAATTGATTAATTCCACATAGATGTTTGCATTTCTTTCGTAATATAAATTTCATTTTCTAATTAGCTATCCAGAATTAGTAAGTGCCAGAAAACAGGATGTGTGTTGAATCTTACAACCTTGTGATCTGGGCAGCTCCTCTAGAAGGTGTAATTAATGATCTTGAATCTCTCAGGGCATTCTTAGTTCTTGAATTGGTAAACAGGTTTCTGAAAATAGCTAATATTTGTTGTTTGCCATGTGCCAGGCACTGAACTGAGTACTTCATCTGGTTATTCCTTTGATTATCCTTTTATCCTAACAGACCCCCCTAGGAATTAGCTCTGTGAGTATCTCCATTTCTAGCTGTGGGAACTGGTTCACAGAGAGGTGAAGTCAATCAGCATTGACACAGCCAGTAAATAACACATTTGGATGGGAGTCGGAACAGCTGGGCCCTGGAGCTAGTGCTCCTGAGGGCTGGGTGGCCCCTTTCTCTGGGGCCGTCCTATTTTCCTTGGCGCCTCCTGACGTCTGTGCTCTGTTCTCCTGAGATTCTCGTCAGATGCAAACCGGTGTGCGTGGCCACAGGACCAGTCTGAAAGAAAGTACCATACTAACCTGGGTTAAAGACCCTGGCCAAGCCCATCATTTGCTTGATGATCGGTCCTGATCACTCAGTGCGTTTGGAAGTCGATTTTGGAGCAATATGGTGAGGGAAAGGTGTGTATTTTACACCAGCAGACACGCTTGGGTAGGAGAGGCCAGATGTTGAGACACTTGGAGTTTGAGTGGAAAATTAAGGATTCTGGTTGGCACACCTGTTGGAAAATTTTAAGAGCAGTAAACCTTTTAAATTCAGTACCTCAGTGATTCTGGAGTAGAAGGGACAGCCCTTCAGTACCGTGTGTGAGCATTGTGGCTGATGGGCGGGGCTGCTGCTGCTGCCTTTCTGTTCATAGAAATAAGAGAGAAGGTGAATTGTTTTATAATTCAGTTTTCAATTTTGGTTTTTATCTTAAAGTGGAGCATAAAACCAGTTTTTAATCTCCATGAATATCAGGGTAGAGGACTAAATGAAAAGCAATAGCTAAGTTTATGCTGGAAGAAAATCTTTATCAGTCATGACCTCTCTTGAATCAAAAATGTCTAGGTAATTAAAGATAATCAACATATTCAGATACTCTAATCTGGTGGGTGTACAATTGTTTTTTCCTTTTCAAATTCTTAAAAAATTATTTATTTTTAAGATTTTATTTGTCTCAGAGAGAAAGAGAGAGAGAGAGAGAGAACACACAAGCAGGAGGGAGCAGCAGGCTCCCCGATGAGCAGGGAGCCCAGTGCGGGGCTCCATCCCAGGACCCTGGGATCATGACCTGAGCTGAAGGCAGAGGCTTAACCCACTGAGCCACCCAGGTGTCCCTCCCTTTTTTTTTTAAAAGGCAAAAATATATGGATATTGTGGACTTGGCAGTATAACTTTAAGATTTGTGGCATTACAGAGAGACTTTTGAGTTAAGTAATTGGAAGCTTTAATAAGATAGAAAAGTAGGTGTGTGCCCATAAACTGAGGGAGATAAAAAAAAATACTGTTTATTTTCTTATAAATCATGTGAAATCGAGAAGGTGAGAGAATACTCTAGGCCTCCAGAGAAAGGAAATAACTTTTTTTTTCTTTTAAAGAAGTTGGGTGGGCATGGCTTTGGATACACTATTCAGGATATTGTACTGTGGTTTCTAATGAAAGAGGGAAAAGTTCATAAAATATTGTGTGAGGTCCTGATTATTTAGAAAAGATTTTATACCATAGGGTCCCCTTCCCCCCAGTAATTGAGATATGTAAAAGCTTGGGTGTTATTTCCTGACCCTCCTTTTCATTCTGAAGAAAAGCAGCCCATGGGTCAACCCCAGTGGCTCTGGCTGGTGGTCACCCAGTCAGTAATCACAGATACCGGGCAAATAGAGGAGAGAATAAGTACAAGGAGCTGGGGAACAGTGGTTGCTGGGAGGTTGCAAACTGTTGAGGTAATAAGGTATGTTGAAGAGCTTAGAGGGGAAAGATGAGCATTTCTGTTGTCTCATTGGAAAAGAGACTGACAGCATGGGCTTGCCCTTCTTTTTAACCGCCCCCCCATCATCCCCCCAAATTCGGAGAACCTTTATGTAACTATGAGCATAAGAGAGAGGAGTATGTGTCTGTAGTGCTTGTCTGTGCTAATTTATTTATCTTAAAGAAATTTTACGTTTTCCCCCCAATACTTGTGTATATATATATTATACTTCTATTTGTGCTTCTTTTTTTTCCAATTTACCATTCCATAGTGAGCTTTCCTCTGTGTCACTAGATATTCTTTGAAAAGGAGACTTTTTTTTTTTTTAAAGATTTTATTTGAAAGAGAGAGAGAGTGTGCATGGGGTGGGGGGCAGAGAGAGAAGCGTACTCCCCGCTGAGTGGGGAGACCGATG
Source organism: Enhydra lutris kenyoni (assembly GCF_002288905.1). Taxonomy (NCBI): domain Eukaryota; kingdom Metazoa; phylum Chordata; class Mammalia; order Carnivora; family Mustelidae; genus Enhydra; species Enhydra lutris. The sequence continues at coordinate 30,895,884 of NW_019154087.1, forward strand.
CGGGACTCAATCTTGGGACTCCAGGATCATGTACTGAGCCGAAGGCAGTCGCTTAACTGTCTGAACTACCCAGACGCCCCGTGAAAAGGGGACTTGTAAGCTCTGCCTCCCTGTGGCTTTGGAGAGCGGATTTGTCCATTGCCACTTGGCGCTCAGTGTCCCAGTGTCTGCTCTGTTTGCCCCTCTCAGTTCCTCTGTGCCTCCAGCTCCCACCGGCTTCAGCCAGCTAACTCTTAGTCTTCATTGTCTTCTTGTTTTTTAGATGGATTTAAATAAAGCGGAAAGTGGGGGGGGGGAATGTATTCCATGGAGCAGTGGGTGTTATAAGCAAACAATGAATCATGGAACACTCCATCAAAAACTAATGATGGACTGTATGGTGACTAAAACAACATAATAATAATAAAAAATAAAGATTGTTTTCACTGGATTACAAAAAGTGGGCTTGGTTGGGCAGAACCATCTCTGACCTGTTTAGTACGATTCTCATTTATTGTGTGTCCATTGCGGGTCTGGCCCCTTGCGAAGGACCCTTCATGCTCTTGCATAATACTCATACTTAACCCTGGCTTGGAGATGGTTTTCTCATTTTAGGAAAGATGAAACCAAGGCTGTGAAAGTAAGGTATGAGACAGGGCCAGGATGGGAAGCTGCGTCTATCTCTGCGTCCTTTGATCACACTACCGTTTCTTTTCATGGTGACTCACTAGGCCATTGCCACGGAAGGAGGGGGAGAACTCTTGGTCAGGCACATGATGAACCAGCACAGCCTGTGCTAAGGACTACCGTGTCCCTGTGAGACTGCAAATACAGATGGTCCCTGGATTCAGGATTGTTTATGATTTTCTGGCTTTACAATGTTACTAAAGCAATACACGTTCAGTTGAACCCATACTTCAGATTTTGAAGTTGGACCGAATACTATCTCGTGAAGCTGGGCAGTGGCAGCTGCTGTACCTCCCAGGCAGCCACGCAATCCCAAGGATAAATAACTCATATAATTCCAGCCACTTTGTTTTTCACGTTCAGTACAGTATTCAGTAAATTACATGAGATCGTCCACACTTTATAATAGAACAGGCTTTCTGTTAGACGATTTTGCCAATGTGTAGGCTGATGTTAGCAATCAGAGCATGTCTGAGGTAGCTAGGCTAAGCTACGATGTTTGGTAGGCTAGGTGTATTAAATACATTTTCAACGCAGGGTATTTTCAACTTACAGTGGGTTTATTGAGATGTAACTCCATTTTAAGTTGAGGAAAACTCAGTACACTCTAGGACCTAGTCTTAAAATCCATTAAGTCTCTGGCAGAATGCTCTCGAGATATCTGAGGAATAACTTTAAAATCTCAAGAGAATTCATCTTCTGTTCCATGGATGCATGTAAAGTAAATGCTCTGGATGGAGAACAGAAAATAGCCTTTAACAGAATTTCTGATCTGTAAAGGAGGAACCCTGCCAATCATTAATAGTTGGTAAGTTTACAACTCCAGTTCCGTAGGTGCTAAACCTTTAGATGTTTGAGAGCTTGGTGATTTTGGTGACAAGGGTTCACTTAAGGATTAATGAGTCAAGAGATCTAGAAAGTTAGAATTTCTCTTTGTACCAGTTTTTGTTCAACGAATACTTTCCCAGGCCACATGGAGTCAATCGCCTTGTAGGAAATTCTTGGCCTTTCTTTAAATGATGAAATTGTGGCCAGTTTTGTAAATATAGTTTATTCTTGACTCTGTAAACCATGGGTCAGATTAATTTTACAATGCCCTAAGGGAAGCGAGTTGATGAAGAGCTGGTTTCTCTGCTTTTTAGCAGTGTTAATGACCCACTTCCACCAGGAGATTCCAATGTTCTTGAGTTGTCTGAATGCTTTAGTGTTCCCTGCCATGTAATTTTAAACTACATGTAGGCACATTTTTGGGGATAATTTTTATTCCTATTTTGCTTAAAAAATAAATGAAATCAGACCTAAAACCTAGAACATTTTGTGCTGCTTATTCCAATTGTTTAGTCATTGGTGGGTGATAGGAGGAGAGGAACAGAACTCAACAGTTTGAGGATTCTTGCTTTCAAGTCAGAATAGTATTTGATGACTTTTTAAAAAAAGATTTTATTTATTAGAGTGTGCGAGCAAGCTGGGGGAGGAGCAGAGGCAGAGGGAGAGAATCTGAAACCAACTCCGTGCTCTGTGTGGAGTCCAACTCGGACGCTTGATCTCAACCACCCTGAGATCATGACCTGAGCGGAAACCAAGAGTTGGGTGCTTAACTGACTGTGCCACCCAGGCGCCCCAGATGACTGTTTTCTGTATGGTTTCAAAACATGATTCATTTATCTACTTTAAAGCAGAGTTACTCTGACTGAAAAGTTGGTGTTTGATGACTTAGAGTTACAAAATGCCGTAGGCAATAGAGAGGAGGAATCGTTTAGAAGACATATTTGCTTATGTGTGTGTGTTTGTATCACTAGGTCAAATGGTAGAAAAGAACTAAAATTCTGGGCCTCTGAGCCTGTTTACCCCATGTCTCCTGAAGAACCTCTTTAGACATTTCTAGAAATGATTTACTTGATTTGGTAGCCACACACAAACCATGAACAAAACCAAATAAAAATTGTTGAAATTAAGAAAAAAATGTGCTTTTCTGGTTGTGGTTCTGTGCGGTAAGGAACTCTTATCTACACCTGCAGCCATGGGGGTCCATGGGCAGTTCTTTGGGTGCGAGAATGTGGCCACACACGGAACGGTGGCCTCGTGGAGGTGAACAGGTTGCCCCTGAGAATGTTGAGCCTTGCGTGCTGCATGACGAGCTCCTGGAACCTGTTCTGCTTTGGGCAAGGAGTGGTTTGCCAGGGTGGACATCTGAGTCTTCATGGAGGGTGGTGGTCATATGGCCCAGATGTATGCAGTCAGGCTCTGAAGCCCAGGTGGCCTAGGACCAGAAATAACGTGGATGAGGCTTCCAAGGAGAGCAGTGATGTCCTCATCTAGTATGACCGGACCCTGCTGGTACTTGAGCCCCATTGCTGCAAATCCCCAAAAGTTTGGAGGTCTTGGTGCCCATGCTTGCTACCAGAAATGCTACCCATCAGCCCATCATGAGGATCAGGGTTCACCTTCATAATAAACCGTGGTCGTGGGGAAAAAAAAATTTTTTTTAAATGTGGTGATGGAGAAGGAAGTATGTGTTGCCAACAGCCCACAGCCCCTCCACCTTTGGAAAAATGGGTTTGTAGCATTTTTCTAGGGGCAGAGTGTATGTTACTTCAGTGCAGTCCTTGATGAAAACAACATATGGTTAGTTTTATGAGGACTTAGAGACAGATGGTGACCTATGGGCTAATTATGCAGTAGGCAAGATTCTTTAAACAAATCACTATGATTGTGACATGGCTCTGTCTCAGGAGTTAGACAATCTGGACTGTTTATTGTCACGTGAGGTAACATGTTCCAGGTGAATGGGGAAAAGGTGCTACACGAGGGAAGTATATGTACAGCTTCTTTTCCTCTCTGTATTCATTTTAGGAGCTACAGGCAAAAAAGGGAGGCAAGGGGCTCAAAGAGGCAGTACCACAAGCCGTGGCTTCTGTGAGGGTGGCGTGACTTGGGGCGGCCAGCTTTCTGGAGGGCTGTTAAACATCACCATTTTTCTTTTCATTGCTTTGAATGGACCTCTTTCTGAAGTCCTCCTTGCCCTCTGGAAACGTAACATCGGGAACATAAAGCTATTGACATGAACGGGCCAGCCATTTTCCACCTCAGAGCTTTCCCATGGGCTTTCAGCCCTCCTGGAGCGCCTGTTTGCTGATAGCCCGGGATTCTGGTTGCCCAGCTCATGAAGACCGCCTCCCTGCTCTTTCTCCCTGACTAGGGCTTCCTTCCTCACACTGACATAATTTTTACTCAACTATTTGCTTATGCTATTCCCTCTCCTTCCCCAGATGTAAGCTTCACGAGGGCAGGGGCTTTGGTCCGTCCTCTGCTGTGACCTCGACCCCTGGAACAGTGCGGGCACGTGGCACTACTTAGATACTTGCCGAAGGAAATCACCAACGAGTTAAAACTCCTAGGCTTTGCTCTGTCTTGGTTGTATTCTGGTCGGCTGTCCAAATTGCTGCTGGGCTCCCAGTTCTTGTGTTCAGTCCACTGTGGTGTTGACGTCTTCTCTGTGTCCCCCGCTTCCCGGCAGACTTCCTTAATGGCAGAGATCTTGGTGGTTCACCATTGTGCCCACAGTGCCTGGTGATGCTTGATGGTACTTGTTTATTAAATGTATAAACAAACTAATTCAACCAAGGGAAAGAGTCACTGCCCTGAGCTCTTTTCTTCAGACTCCTGTGCTATGCAGTGGAGGGTTTTATACCCATTTTACAGACACTCAACGGAGAGAGACAGCCATGATTTAAATCCACATGTCTGACTTGTCTGACTTCAAGGCCTAGCTCTGATATATTGATAGTTCCTAACCTTTTTTTCTTTTGAAAGATTTTTTGTTTATTTATTTGACAGAGAGAGAGAGAGAGAGTCAGAGAGGGAACACAAGCAGAGACAGAGGAAGAGGGAGAAGCAGGCTTCCCACCGAGCAGGGAGCCCGATGCGGGGCTCTATCCCAGGTCTGGGATCATGACCTGAGCTGAAGGCAGACGCTGAATGACTGAGCCACCCAGGTGCCCTAGTTCCTAACCTTTTTAAGTACAAGGACCTCTTTTCTGTTGTCAAATTTCCCAAACCTCACACGATGTATTTTAATTTTTAAAAATTTCTTATTTTTAAAGATTTTATTTTACTTTATTTGGAGCCGTGTTAGGTTTACGGTAAAATTGAGAGGATGGTATGGAGATTTCGCATGTACCCCTGCTCTCAAACACGCATGACCTCCCCCATATCAACATTACTCTCCAGAATGGCAGGGATGAACCTACACGGACACGTTATGATGCCCAGAGTCTGTAGTTAACCTTAGGGTTCACTTGGTCTTGTCTATCCTGTGGGTTTGGACAAATGTAGAATGACACCTATCCATCATTATAGTGCATATATTTTTGTTTATGTGATAGAATGGAATTTTATTATACAATTTTTGGAAGTGTAATAGTACTTTTATTAATGTTTTAATTACACTGACATTATAAACTTGAAAAATAGTTGCTCCACTCTATGGGAAGCCTTCTTGTGTGTGACCGTTCTTGGTGCTCCCAGGAGCTTGCCGGCCCTTTGGAGATACTGTCGTCCCCCCACCCCCACCCCAGCAGCCCTGTGCCCACCTGTCACCACATCGGCCCACCCGCTGCCTCCCCTCTGTCATAGCCACAGACTTCTGGGTGGGTCCCTTTCTTCCCATACCCTTCAGGATGTGATGTGTCCTCAGCTATCCACTCTCACTTTGTCCCTGTAGCCCGGGGCCAGCCCCTCTCTTCACTTCTAATTTGTTGCTTTCTCCTACGTCTCTGGTTTGAAAGCCGGGTGATATAGCCTGCTGGAATTCGCTGGACTGGGGAAAGTGGGCAGGTGGGCTCCGAGTGAGCTGCAGGAACTCCTCCTACCTGGGGTTTGGTCCATTGTGGTTGGCTCTAGGCCTTGGGAGGCCTGATTCTTGGGCCTTCTGAGGTACTGACAGCCATCACCCAGGTACTTGTATGTACTAGCCAGTTTCGCTTGGTTCTGTGGGAAGACGGTTATGGACTTAAAGGGGTAGAGAGGAGGAAATGCAGAGGCAGATGAAAATGCTTTGACCTGGTCAAGGGTGAACAAAGGGAAAGTCGGCATCATGTCCATGCTTCCTCAAGACCCTCTCCCTCTGTCCATGTCCCTTCCTCCCTGGCTGTGTTCTGCCTTCTCTGGCTGTATTTTTCTGTGTCCCTTTTCCCTCTGTGTCCCTCCCTCTGCTAAGCTACCCTGGCTCTCAGCTGGTTCAGACACTGTATTGTGTTTCTTCATCCATGTGTTTTCTCCTTCTGACCCTGTAAAGGGCTAGATTTGCATTTGGGATTTCTGTATGCTTCTCCACAGGCAGATTAGGGGTACAAACAAGCTGCTCCAGTGGATTCTTGCCTGTCTTCAGTGGGGGAATTTTAGTTTTTGTTGTGCTGCTTTATCGCAAACCATAACTAAAATTGCTTTCATGTGGGGGTCTCTGGATGGCAGCCCAGAGTAACCAAGTCCCACCTAGCGTATCTCCAGCCATTTACCATTGTCTGTGCCCCTTCTCCGGGATAAGGTTGAAAAGCCTCCACAGAAATGAGATGTTGCTTTTTTTCTCCGCCCATCTATCAGTTTCCTCATCCATCTGCCCATCTCTTCGTACCCTAATTTTTCCCAAACCAAAATTTAATGTATTTAAATATATACAATTTAATATATATTAAAAAACACATGGTTTAAGGAGTCATAATGCAAGGTAGAGGATATATAGATAGGCGGTGGCATTGGAATATCTAATGAACACTTAATATTTGTTATTAACATTATACTTTTTTGTCTTTGTTTATTTCTAACGAGGAGAATGTGTGAAGGGAAAATAAGGGATGAAAGTAATGCTTTTATGAGGGAAAAATGAAATAAGATGAAACCAGAGAGGGAGACAAACCATAAGAGACTCTTAATCTCAGGAAACAAACTGAGGGTTGTTGGGGGGTAAGGGTGGGAGGGATGGGGTGGCTGGGTGATGGACATTGGGGAGGGTATGTGCTGTGGGGAGTGCTCTGAATAGTGTAAGACTGATGAATCACAGACCTGTATCCCTGAAACAAATAATACATTATATGTTTAAAAAAAAAAAAAGGTAATGCTTTTACAGTGGTAGGCAGTTGAACTTCTGAAAGTGAGCTGTAGATGTTTTCTGAGCCTCCTATCAGCCAGTGCAAAAAGGAAAACACAGCCTTATGTTACCAAATACATACTATTGCTTAGAGAAGTCCTAGAACCTAGTAAAGTCCTTAAAGTAAATAAGAATTTTTAGGGCAGCTTTCTATAATGTTCCTCAGTGCTGGCTAGTGGAACAACCAAAAACCTCTCTGTAAGAACAGGGACAGACACAGTTTTGAAGACCTATTCTATGCAAGGTGTAATGGAAGTGTTTGTTCCCAGTTTTTCAGTCTTACTCTTCTGCAGACATAGCTAGTAATACTCAGGCAAGGGTGGAGGGTGGGGATGAGGGAGAAAAAATGTGGGTAGGAGGTGTGAGCTCTAACCAAGGCTGTCTCTGTCTCTGCTTTTGATACCTCTGCATTTCTTTTAGGTCGGTCATTCATGCTCTTGGCTCTGTGTTTTCCAGTGTACCTCTCTTGACCCTGCCGTGGTAATTGAGGAAGATCATCTGTCTTTCCAAGATTTCTAATTTTGAGTGGTCCTAAAATATTTTCTTTGGTTTATACACTTGAGATTATTACTCCTCTGGAAAGTCTTTTGGGTTGCAAGTTAACAGTATCCTGGAATTGTATTGCTTTCTAATTTTGCCTTATCAGCTCTGAGATTTTGTGATCTCTTAAATTTTCAGTGAGTGGAAAATTAAATTAATATGAGTTACAGTTTGGGAATTCTGTACCAGATGATGAAACTAGATGAGTGTGTGGTCTTTACGTAGGCAGGCAATGTGTTACGTAAGGGTTTGGTATTTGGCCTGAAAAGTAGATGTTTGCCTTTTCATGGGCTGTCATAGATCTGGCATTTGCCTTTATTTTATTATTGGGAGTTTTCTACACATGTTGCTGCAGTCTCTCAGCAAAGAGCACATTTTCTAGTCCTCTTGCTATTTATTTTCACCACTTAGAGAATGAAACAAAGTGGGGCACCTGGGTGGCTCAATCAGTTAAGTGTCTGCCTTCGGCTTAGGTCATGACCTCAGGGTCCTGGGATCGAGCCCCCATCAGGCTCCCTGTTCAGTGGGGAGTCTGCTGCTTCCTCTGCCTGCCGCTCCTCCTGCTCATGTTCGCTCTCTGACAAATAAATAAAATCTTAAAAAAAAAAAAGATACGAGTTGATATTTGATTTAAAATCAACAAGATAAAAAAAATAGCATTGCTTCTTCTTGTTAAAAACGATTTAGCTCTTTTGACTGAAAAAGTTTGGTTCTCTCCCCCATGGTGTTCATTAATTTAGATGTCCCCATTGTCCTCTGTGCACACCCCCATTGTACCACCTCTGTTTACTAAAAGAGCAAATTAACCTGCCCCACTAGACTGAGCGCTCTGAAGACAGGGCTCCCCGTGATTGGTGGAGTACCTGGCGTACTGTCCATACTCTAGCAAACTTCTGTGAGGAGAACAGGGTCTCTGGCAGTATAATGATTACCTTTCTGGTCCCAGTCAGTCAGCGGCTTGCCCGTGGTTACTCTGTCATCTCAGATGAACATCTTAAGCCAAAATCAGGTTCTGCAAACCTCTTCCCTGTGTTGTAGAGATGGGGAGTCCCCGAAATAAAAAATCTCAGTCCTCTTTGCGTCTTTTTGTCCCCTTTATGTTTCTCTTGTCATCCCCCCCCCCCCCCCCCCCCTCCCCCCCCCCCCCCCCCCTCCCCCCGCCTTTTGTCTTGCCTCTTGGCTGGTTTCTCTTTTTTGGTTCCCTAACCTCTGTGGCATTTAAGCGAGCTTTGCCTTTGCTGACAGGAGTCCCCCTTGCTTTCCCAGCCCCCTTGCAGATGGTAAAGCGGGTGTTCCTGGATGTTTGAGAGAGCAGCGGATTGGATTCCAGGGGACATCCTTGGTTCCTGGAGGACCTCAGCTGTGTAGGTTCAGCCGCGGATTGGGGGGAGCACAGCGAGTGCATGTCTGTGTCACGTTGGCTGGGTTCAGGAAGTGCAGATAGAAAGCCAGATTGCCGGGCTCCTGCCTTACACTGAGAATGGGAGTGTTTCTATTTCCATTTCATGGCCTGGGATTCTGGTGTGGGAACAACCAGCGCGCATCTCTTCCTGTAGCCAGGCGGGCCTGGAGAGCCAAATCATTATCAGATGCTTAGTTGGCCTGTGTGGAATAAAAACAAAGAGAAGTTCAGTGTCAAATGGCACCAGGTTAAGTCCAAGGCGTCCATTTTTGCCATCAGGACGCTTGCCAGTGGGAACACCCGAAGGGAACCGATGTAGGCTGCCTTCCTCCTGCCCCACAGCAGTGCTGACCTTGCCAGGAGAGCCAGGGATGTTTGTTGCCTGCAGCTCCCTTCTCCCTGCTGCATTCCATGGCCAGCCCACCATGGCTTTCTTAAAATTGCAGCTTTTTTCTATTCTCAGGTCTCCCTAGGCCCCATCTGACAGACATCCTTGCCCCTAGATTCAACACTTTCAATTTTGTAAGTCTTAGAGCAGTTTCTCTGGGATGCCTCTGCACATCTTGACTTGAAAAATTTATTGCTGATCACAGTATGATTTTCCCAATTTCAGAGCTCTACTGTTCGTTCACCCCACCTCACTGCCTCCCCACCCCAGAGCTCTTTTCTTCAGAAACCTTTTATGCTCCCTGACTCTTACTGATGGAAGTCTAATTTTCTCTGCCTAGTCTCCAAGGTCCTCTTCAAGGTCCTCTTTCTTCTGCCTAGTCTTCAAGGTCAGCCTGCCTGGGCTATCCAGCCTCACTTTCTGCCTGTGTCCTGTCGAGTAAGCAGCCCAGAGCAGAAGCCCCAGTGTTAAGTCCTCTTTGGTCTCTGCCAGGTTTTACTGAGCCCTAAAATGGTGTCTGGTCTATCTTAAGGATTGTCGTCAGGGCCAAATAAGACGATGGGTTTTCATGTATTTATTGGTGCAGGATTGTGCATGGGTGAAGTGACTTCTTGTAAGCTATCCCATGTGGAGCACAAGCACTTTCTTTACTTGAATTATTTCACTTGGTCTGCTTTGAAGTAGATACTGTTACTATTCCCATCTTATAGACGAGGAGAGTAAAGTTCCAAGAGGTTAGTGTTTGTGCCCAAAGTCTCCGGTCTATTAAAGGCTGCCTCCGGGTCTACCTTTAATTGGCTCTCAGCTTCCAGAGTTCTCTGCTACATCACACTGGATTCTCCACTCACTGCCAGAGTAGCCTAGCTCATTTCTGCATGTCTGTCCTTTCATCCCAGCCAAGAGTTGCCTACCTTTCCAGGCCCCTTTCAGGTTGTACCCCCTCTCCTCTCCTCTCCTCTCCTCTCTCCTTTTCCCCAGCAGCCTTCTCTGCTCATCAGTGTCCCTGAACTACCATGGCACTCAAGGATGTACCACAGTCAGACCCATCTGAAGTTATATTCAGGCTGTGCTGTGTGGCTTTGAACAAGTCAGTTAACCTCTCTGAGTTGCTGGAAAAATGGGCATAATGATGACTATTGTCTCATGCTGTTTCTTGATGATTCCATAAAATAGCATGTGTGAAAGTTCTTTGTAGATGGTAGCATGTTCCTGTTTTCCTCAATAAACTAGCAACTTTCAGATTTATTTTTACTTGGACACCCACAATAAGGAATATACATGTTTGATCAGAAGTTCCATAAGAACTTTCTCTCCTATTCTCCTATCTCTCTGTGTGTTAAAAACAATGCTGATTTGGGGTGCCTGGGTGGTTCAGTGGGTTAAGTCTCTGCCTTTGGCTCAGATCATTGTCTCAGGGTCCTGGGATCGAGGCCTGCATCAGGCTCTCTGCTCAGCGGGGAGCCTGCTTCCCCCCTCTCTCTGTCTGCTTGCGATCTCTCTCTCTCTGTCAAATAAAAAAGTCTTTAAAAACAAAACAAAACAAAACAACAATGCTGATTTGGGACGCCTGGGTGGCTCAGTCAGTTAAGTGACTGCCTTCAGCTCAGGTCATGAACCCAGGATCCTGAGATCGAGTCCCACATTGGGCTCCCTACTCCTTGGGGAGCTTGCCTCTTCCTCTCCTTCTGCCCCTCTGTTCCCCCTTTCTCCCCACTTGTGCTCTCTGCTTTCTCTTGTGCTCTCCCAAATAGATAAATAAATTTTAAATGTGCTGATTTTGACCCATTTAATTGAGTTTTGACTGTCCACTATGAAAGGCTATACACAGTTTGGAAAAAACCATTCAACTTGGATAACAGTAAGCCCCTTGAGGGCAGAGAGGGTATTTCATCCTTCTACATCCTGCCTGGCCTATCAGGTTGCAAGAAATTCAGGTCAGTTCTGGTTGATGGATTTTCACAGGGGGGCAGGAGGAGGCGAGTGAAGCCAGCTCTACAATCATTTATCTAGTGCTCCTTTGCAAGCATTGGCCAGAGAGGACCCCCCCCCCCCCCAGCTTTGTCTCTGCCGCACTCAGGAGCCTGCACCCTCTTGAAGACCTCGTGCCGGGCTCCCCACACTTGGCCGCTTCGGTTGCCACACAGCTGTTTTTTGTGACAATCGGCCGCAGTGTTTGATTCCTCCTCTCCCAGCCAAGGCACGTTTGCACGTTTGTTGGCCTGGGGGATGTGCTGTGTTGGATTTTGAATCTCCTCTGCCCCGGGCCATGCACCCACCTGTTCCAAAGGCTAGCATCTCTGTTGGGGTCGTGTTTTCCCTGCCGTGCTGGCTGTGACCCGTGTCCCAGCCGGGCTGGGTCTCTGCTGCCTGCCTGGCTCCCCGGCATCCAGGCTAACAGGGTGAAAGCCTCTTACAGCTCACATCCGCGGGCGGGAGGAAACAAGCCTGCTGCTTGTGGTTCCTTAGCACCAATCTGTCACCCACTTCACTTGGCGCTGGCCCTCAGCTTCTCCACTGTATGGTATTTTTCTTTCCCATGGCTACTCCAGCTGGGCACTGGCCTTGACGTTGGAATCACATGTTTTGGCTCTGGCCTTTGGCATTATTCTCAAGATTGTCAGCATACATCCCTACTGCCATCTTTTTTCTGATGCAGAGGTCTTTTCATTAATAGATTTTTTTTTTTTCCCTATGAGACTTGTTTAGGCAGATGCTTTTCCCCCTCAAGGTTTTACGTGCCAAGTCAAAGACTGATTTCCAGCGCCTTCCAGAAAAATGCTGGGCTTCACTGTGTTTTCAGCACCATCGGCACACACATAACTCTTGTTCTGCTTCAGTTCTGCCCAGTGTCACTTGCTTCTCTTGACTCTCGAGAGAGTTTAGAATTATTAGGCTGCATTGGGAGCACTCATAATCTCGGGAGCCAGAGGAAGGGAGACTTTCCCCACTGTTTGCCTAAAACAGACCTCGCAAACAGCTGTTGCCCCACCTCTCCTCTCATTCCCATCCAAACATGTCCGCGATGCTCTATGCCTATTTCTTTCTCTTCTCGCTACAGCCAGAGGACTTTCCCTTGTGTCTCCCATCGGCTTCTAAATTGCTCACTTGGCTTTTTATCTAAGCTTGTGTTACATGACCTTATGAGTTCACTTCTAGAGAGTCTCTGGCATGACCTGGCTCACAGAAGCGTTGGTTTTTTGTGATGGGACCACTTAACTACAGCATCTGTTCATGTGAGTTGGGTGCGCAGGTGAGGCGTGTCTTCTGGGCCGGTGGAAGAGGAGAGAACACAAGCAGCCAGGCTGACTGTTTGCAGCTGTGATTTACTCTGCAGAGATGGTGCTCGTGTGACTTTCAGAAAGCCCCTGGGCTCCTCAGCTGCTTACCGTAAGGGCTGCAAAAAAGCAGGCCTCTTCAACTCCTATGAGAAGTGTGTAACTTTCCTACCTTAAAGCACCTGAATGTAGCACAGAGCAGTGGGGTTAGAGGTATATTTGAATGTTGTCCCCTCAACAACAGTATGTAATAACTATTGTTCTTTTCAATAGCTCTGTTCCGAGAGGATCAAGTGAGTTTAGGAAATGCACACATGGGGAAAATTCCTCAACCAGCATATGAAGTGTATACTGTGTATCTTTCTCCTCCTCCATCCTCAAGGACCCCCCAAATGGGACAAAAAGTTGCCGACAAGTTCTCATGCAAAAGTATAAGAGCAAGAGAACTGATCCACATGGAGATTATATCAGGAAATGATCAGATAACTGTCTCTAAAATCCTATTAAAATGCCTGACAGTCATTAGAAACATGCAAATATGGAAGTATTTTTTAAATCTAGTTGGCATGTGGGAATTGGTTGGTCCTGTGATTTTAATTAAAAAAAAAAAAAAATTCATTGCCCAAGGGGAGGAAAAACCCAAGAGTCAAAGGGAAAAATGCCCTTTATCTACTTACGCAAACAGTCCCTTGTTCCTAGCTGTCACAGAGGACATGACGAGCCATATTGTGCAGGGTCCAAGGTTCATGAGAAGCAGGTTTGCAAGTGGCAGGTAGTGGGAAAGTGATTTATGTTCCATGAAAATGTATTCAGCGGTTGTGGCAGTCCCAGAGCATCTGACGCTTAAGGGAGCCATTGTCTTACCAATGGGGGACACAAAGGCTTCAGTTACTGAAGGATGTTGGTTGGGGATAGCCATACCCTGTCTCCCTTTCCAGGAAGGGCAGGAGCATGTTTGTCTAGGGTTTTTAAAAGAAAACACTTCTGTGCTTTCTCATCTGGTTACAGTGGAAATTAAAAATTAGGAACACAGTCAATTTTAGTGTCCGGATCTGAGCAAAACGGTGGAAGTTCAGTCAGATGCCCCTTTGCAAAACATGTGAATGTTTTTTACTCTCCTTTAGTTGAGAAAAGAAATGAATGGCTGGCTTTTGAGGTTAGGTGTGAGAAGCAGTAATTAGTAATGAATAAAAGGACTCAGAGTGAGATTAACTGAGATGACCTATATTTAGCTTCTGCTTTTGTTTCATTCTGTTTGAGTTTTTTCATTAATCTAAACTGCCAGGATTGCATTTCTCAATATGGAGACAAGAGGCATTTGTATGTTTCATAGGAGACCATTATTATTCTTATATGTGTGACTCTTGGAAAATAATAATGAAATTTTACATAGGAGGGGATAATTCTTTTCAAAGATTTTATTTTGGGGGGCAGAAATGAAGGATTTGATAAAAATGCTAGCATTTGCTTTCTCAAAAAGCACTTAAGCCACTTTTTTTTAAAGATTTTATTCATTTACTTGACAGAGATCACAAGTAGGCAGAGAGGCAGGCAGAGAGAGAGGTGGAAGCAGGCTCCCCGCTGAGCAGAGAGCCTGATGCGGGGCTTGATCCCAGGACCCTGAGATCATGACCTGAGCCAAAGGCAGAGGCTTTCCACCCAGGCGCCCCAAGACACTTTTTAAAAAGATTTTATTTATTTGAGAGAACACACGGGGTGTGGGAGGGGTGTAGAGCAGACCCTGCACTGAGCACAAGGCCATTGCCGCCTGATCCCCAAACCACGAGATCATATACCTGAGCTGAAATCAAGAGTCGGTCCCTCAACCCACTGAGCCACCTAGGCGCCTCCAGCTTCTAACACTTCTTATTGACTTTTTGGCTGTTTGAGAAGCCTCTTAGAAGGGAGGCAGTGATCGCAGAAGGAAACAAAAACAAGTGAAATTGTTGCCCATTGCTTCAATATGGCATGATAACAGTCTTCCTTTTAATTTTATCATAAACATTTTTGAGCATCTGCTTGGGGAGAAGAAATACTTATTGGTCCTAAGCCTCAAAAAGCTGCTAGTTTGATACTAGTTTTCCTCAGCCTTGACACCAGCAGAATCTTCTTGACGCCAGCTCATTCTCTGTAACGGGGCTGTCCTGTGTCCTGGAAATTGTTCGGCAGCTTCCCCGGCCTCTACCCCCTGGATGCTGGTGGAACTCCCTGTCCCCCTGTTGTGACCACCAGAAACGTCCCCTCACACCATCAGACGTCCTCTGGGGGAGAAGTGCAGTGAGCCCTGTTCAGAACCACCGGATTGACGTGCTGCAGCTTGAGGCAGAAGCTCAGCATTCCATGCCATTATGGGGCCCCGTTTTTAATGTGTATTTCTGGGTTTGGAGAAGGCATTTGAAAATGTCCTGAAGTGATGTTTCTCCTAGTCTTCTAAGGCTTGGAGGCCTGGGGAGGACTGTTGGCTGTGTGCAGGGGAATGTGTAGGTGTCGGGGTGTTTCCGTGCTCCCCAGCAGCATTTTACAGAGAAGATGGGGCCCTGGAACGTGAGGCTGTTGGAGGGCAGGCCCCCTTCCATCAGGGGGAGGACTGTTTGCTGGAAGGTCCTGGTATTCCCAGTAGCAGTGGAATTGTTGAGACCTGGAAAGATGGAGGTGTTGATAAAACTGTTGTGACCTTTACTCTAGAGGATACAGAAGATCTCTAGAGATGAGCTTTGAAATGATGCCTAAACAGAAAGAGATTTGTTTGGTCCCTTTTCTCCCTCACGTGCCTCCTTTTTTTTCTTTTCTTTCCTTCTTCTCGCCTCTGCTTGTTCTGAAGGAGCATTTGGGGCAGACCTGTTGCCTATCTGTACCATGACTTTGAGGAATCAGAAAAAGATGCCTTTGGGTTGTCTGGGTGGCTCAGTTGGTTGAGTATCTGCCTTCAGCTGGGTCCTGGGATCGAGCCCCGCAGGGGCTCCTAATTCGGCTTAGAGTCTGCTTCTCCCTCTCCCTCTGCCGGCTCTGTCTGCTTATGCTCTCTCTCTGTCAAAAAAAAGCATATAAAATCTTTAAGAAAAAAGAAAAAGATTCCCTCCCCCATGGATTCATTGGAGTTATTTGCCAGAGAAATGCTGTAGTGTTTGTATCTAACTGCTGTGATCCCGAGCCCTGGAGCTCTGGGACGTGTGCAGTGCACAACATGGTGGCCCTGTTGGGGCAACTTCCTCTATTCCTGTGACATTGGCTGTCGCCTGAATGCTGCTCGTTCTTCCATTTTTGACTCTAGACCAGAACTTTTTTTGTAGCATCATGCCTACGTGTCCAACTGCCTTTTGGACATCTCTTCCTGGAAAACTCTCACACATTCCAGTGTAACATATGCAAAATTGGATTACTGTTGTTTTCTCCAAACCTGCTTTTCTTTGTATTTAGGAGTCTTCTTAGACTCTGCTTTCTAGATACGTAAAGTCACAAGCCTCTGAGTCCTCCCCATGTAGTTCCTGAGTCCCGTGATTTACCTCTACTCCCCTCTTATTTTGGTGTTGGTCTTCTGTCATCTGGGGCCTGGGCCCCTTGCACGCATCTCTTAAGATGCCCCTTCTCTGGGTGCACGCTCCTGCGCGCACCTTTTAACTAGAGCGCTCTTGTACAGTGGAAATCTGATGTTGTCCCCATCAGGGCTCTGGGATTCCTTCTTCTTTCTCTTTCCTGCCTCCACTGTGGCCTTTTTCCTAACCTTATCCTCTTCCCCCACTCCAAATCTTCGGGCATTGCCCTGTTCCAGACTCTGGAGATTCAGCAATGAATGAAACCAAGTCCTTGCCCTCCTGGAGCTTCCTCTCCAGAACGTTAAGCTATTTAAGCCTTTGCTCACTCCCTTCCTCTGGGATTCCCACCCATGGCTAATATGCCTGGACCATGTCTGCTGGAATTTAAGTACTCAGGAACAGGGTCACGATCCCCAGTGGAGTTACACTCTCCTTTTGATGTCCTCTTTGCATCCTGAACTTCAGTTCGAGCAGGGCCTGGACTTTCTAGGCTTTGTGCCTCGATACCGTCAGTGGTGCCCAGCACATAGTAGTTACTTAATAAACTTACTGAATGAAAGGTATGCAAGTGTGGACACTTTTTTGGATCATGTCTCTCGACTCTAGCTAATATTCCTCTCTTTGCTCATGTTCTTTCCTCTGCCAGCAATATCAACCCCTCCCCACCATCCCTTTGAGCCACAGTGTTCTTATAAATGCTTGCTAATTCATTTCCTTGATTACCTTTTAACAGACCTAATAGCTTTCTTCACTATTTTGGTAGCATCTACTCAATTAATATTCGATTAATACTGAGTACCTCCTGTTAGCCAGGAGTTGTGCCAGGCTCTAGGGATGTGAAAATGGAGAGTGTTTTGTTCCTGCCTTGCTGGATGCTTGGTCAGTGGACAGCTGCCCTCCCCCCTCCCCTGCAGGGTTCAGGGACCCAGGCCCCTCCTGTGTGGCTCTGCTGACCTCGTTGTGCTTTACTTTATGAGGAAGGGAGAAAAAAAGAGCCCGGGGTAGACATGCCTGCTTCTGAAAGCTGTGCATCAGGAGGGACACATACCATGCCTTTGACTTTCCACTGATAAAGACAAGTCACAAGGCCACCCCAAATTGCAGGGGCAGCGACCCATGTGGTCTTGCTGGGTGCCCAGGAAGAAGCGTAGTTCTGGGACTTGGCTGGCAAGCCCAGCTGACATTCCTCCTGATCATGGTTACAAATTATCTTATTATTAGTTGCCTACATATTAGTTCTCTTTGTTAAGAATACTTTTCACCTAAAATGCTTGTACCACGACTTATTCCCTCTTTCATTTAAATCAGTCTCCTCTGAAAGTCTCCCAAGTCCTAAGGCCGCCCAATCTAGAAAAACTCCCCTTCTCCATATTACACTGCTTTCCCCCCTTAAGCACCCCTGTGACTCCCACGTGGCTTCTGTTTATCCCCCCATCTCTCCTTTTCATCTCTCTCTCCCTACTCCCAGCATAAGTGCCATGAGGACACGAGGTTGGTTTTGCTTACCGCTCTGTCTGCAGAGCCTAGAATAGTGCCTGGCACTTCAAGGATTATGAACTCCTTGAAGGCGAGGGTCTGTCTTTCATGTTTCAGTGACTATTTGGTGAGCAGGGCCTTGTGCTGCGCAGGCCCGGGAGACCCTTGCTGAACAAGGCATGGGCTCCTGCCTTCCTGGAGCAGACATTGATTCAGTACCTCTTTCAATGTCATTCATTCATTTAAATATATGTTTGTGGATGGAAAAAGTTCATTAACAACATACTTAGAAAATCTTCCTGTAGAATATATGTTATTCAGTTTTAGGAGATCATGATAATTAATGTGAAAGATTTTGTAGACGATGAGAGAAACTCGGATGAAAATTTACCCTGTTTTGCTTCAGCCTTTGACAAAGTCTGCCTCTAAGTTACACTCTTCATTGCTAATAATACTGCCAGTTGGGGGGACACTGGAATAAAGAGGCATTTGTCACCAAATGGTAAGTTAGCAGCATGTCTTCTTATCTGGGTTGGAATATGTAGTCATTAAGTGGCATTTGGACTAAATCTGATTAGAATTTAGAATCTACTTGGAGACAAATGGAAGTATGTTTCTGTTTAGAAAAATTGCTTTTTTTTTTTTTCTACCTTAAGATGTTTTGGATTAGGAAAAGATTAAAATTAATTTTAAGGGACTGCTTGTCTTTGAAGGGTTTGGTTGCATGCTGGTGGAAATTCTTCAGGGAAAGGACATCTCAGGGCAGGGGTGGGGGGTGGGGGGACAAAAACAGCTCAGTATAGTCCGCCAGCTCATTCTGCATTGAGAAAAGAATAACCCCGACTGCTTGTTGGCTTTTCCTAGCCTCTAGCAGTTGGTTGGCTCAAGTTTCTACTTTCTGCCAATTGTGAAAATTTAACCTTAATTTGAAGAGCAGCTGAATGTTCAGGTTCTGTCTGAAGTTACGGGGGCTAAAGAAGGTAGCTAAGGCTCATCTGTAGGTACAGTTTTTACAAATACAGAAAAGCTTTTGGAAGCTTTTGGTACCAAACATGGTCCTCTTATGTTTAAAGTATTTCTCACCAGTGATTATTAAAATAATTCAAGTAAAATCAATATCTGATGATGGTAAAAAAGCTTAAAGTGTTCAAGAAAGTGGTGTGTATGTAATAATTTAGCATATATAAATGTCTGAACTCTCTTGCGAACTCCTACTCATCTATTCTTTATTATCCTGTTTTTACTTCCATTTATAAATTATTCTTCCTTTCTGGTTAAGGACAGAGATAAATAAGGACAGATATTACACCCCTCCCCCCCATTATAATGTCACACTGTTAGGCTGTTCATTACAGCAACATTCATCTTGACTATCTGGTCCTGTTTTGCCATTTGTGTATAATTCTGTTTAAGGTTATTCTTTATGATTTCCAGATTTGACCTACTGGGAAGGGGGAGCCTAGCCTGGTTGAAATTGTACCAAAACAGTGAGGCCTTTTTGCTATAGCTGGTGTAGGAGGGACATTGTCTTACTGTCTGCTGATGCTGTTGGAATTCTCGAAGGGCTTGCTTCCATCTGTGTGTTGCTGTGTATTGTGTTCAGGAAAGGGAACACGTAAGCCAGAAAGAGACCAGGTTTTGAATGAAAGGCTTGGGTTAGAATTCTCCTCTGCTGCTCTTGGAAGGAGCTATTTCTCATTGTGGATTCTGTGTCATCTGTATCCAAGTGAGGACATGTACAGGACCTGCCCCACAGGGTGCTGGGAGATTAAAGGAGAAAGCATACGGAGGCCCAGCACAGGGTAGGTGGGGACTCTTGTCACTGCTTATGCCCTGCTGCTGAGGACGAGGATTGAAAGTTTTCCATTTGTGTTTGAACGACAGCCTGAAAGCCCTAGCTGTTTCTCAGACGCTGGCCTGTTTACAGCCCAATCCGTGTGCCCACATTGGGTTTGCGTTGACTCTGAGGCTCTCTATGTGTGTGAACAGGGATCTGCAACAGGGAAGGCTAAAGTGAAGCTAGGAAAAGTTAAAACTAAGTATCAGAATTCAGAAACTGCCTTCGGGAGTGTTTGGATGATGAAAACAAAAACAAAAACAAAAACAACAGAAAACCCCACCAAACCTTTAAAGACACTTTGAATCACTCCACATATGTTAATCAGGAGCCTGGGCAGAGGGAATGGTTGGGAACCCTCCCCTGCCCTCCCAGCCCCCAGCAGTGCACAGGCCACTTACCCTCACTTCTCCATGGCTTTTAAAGCTTTCTATTTAATCTCAGTTCAGCATTCAGTCTGGACTGACTTTGCCAGCAAGGAGATTGAGATCAGGGGCAATGTAAAATAGGTTTTAATTGCTAATTTCACTGAAGATTACTTTTAAGCCTTTTTTTTTTTTTAAGCTTTTTAGTTTTCTATTCTTATGTTCCAGTCGAGTTTGAAATGCTTTCAATTTTTTCCATTTATAATATTCTACCAGCATGAAAGTTTAGAGAAAAAACTTACTTTATTTTATTTTTTAGAGAAGGAGGGAGAGAAAACCTTAAGCAGGCTCCACACCCAGGGTAGAGCCCAACTTGGGGCTCATTCTCATAACCCTGAGATCATGACCTGAGGTAAAATCAAAGTAGGGCACTTAACTGACTGAGCCACCTAGGTGCCACCCCATCCTTTTTTTTTTTTTTTTTAGATTTCTTATGCTCAGT
This sequence comes from Enhydra lutris kenyoni, assembly GCF_002288905.1. Lineage (NCBI taxonomy): Eukaryota > Metazoa > Chordata > Mammalia > Carnivora > Mustelidae > Enhydra > Enhydra lutris. The sequence continues at coordinate 30,916,013 of NW_019154087.1, forward strand.
TTTTTGAGACAAACACACCTTTTTTTTTTTGTTAGCCTTCTTTCAAACTACTGTGTTTTAAAGCTGGTATTTGAGTGTTCAATAATAGAGCCCCATCCCGAAAGAAGATTTTCAGGTGGGTTCCTGTGTCCTTCTCAAGGGCCATAGCTGACTGAAAAGTTTGGTAAATAAAGCTCTTACTTCTTCAGCCATGTGGGATGACTTCTACATTACAGTATAACCTACGACTTATATAACTATGGTAGGACTCCTGGGAAGGGAAGTGACTTCTTTCAGCATTTATTAAATTAAGTCTAATATTTTGGAGTGCCATGCAAACCTCATGTCAATATACTTCATTTTTTTAAAAACAAAATCATTCTGTTTAGGGGCTCCTGGGTGGCTCAGCCAGGTGAGCATCTGCCTTCGGCTCAGGTTGTGATCTGATGGAGCCCCATGTCATCGGGCTGCCTGCTCAGTGGGGAGTCTGCTTCTCCCTTTCCCTCTACAGCTCCCCTCCCTGCTTATGTGCTCTCTCTCTTTTTCTGTCTCTCTCTCTCTCTCCAGTAAAATCTTGAAAAACATAAAATCATTTTTTTTAAAGATTTTTTTATTTATTCATTTGACAGAGATCACAAGTAGGTAGAGAGACAGGCAGAGAGGGAGGAGGAAGCAGGCTCCCCACTGAGCAGAGAGCCCGATGCGGGGCTCGATCCCAGGACCCTGGGATCATGACCTGAGCCGAAGGCAGAGGCTTTAACCCACTGAGCCACCCAGGCGCCCCAAAATCATTTTTTTTTAGTAAAGAAATAAAGACAAGAATAAGCTTAAATAGAAAAATTTTAGTTTTCTCCATATATCACTGTTCACACCTCTTCATCTGTTTTTATGAAGTCATCAGAGGATCAGCTTAGACGGGAACTGTGGGTCCTGATTGCCTGCTGAGAAAGATTCTGTTCTTATCTGCTGCGACTGACTCATAATTTCTGAAGAAATATCTCCAAAGTACTATAACTCTTCCTTTCAAATTAAAGTCTGTAATGGTATCTTCAGGGGCTGCATAGCAATGAGAAAATGTACTATGGAAACTTTTCTTCCTCCCAGGTGAAAGCACATGTTCTAACAGCCCCCCCCCCCTTTTAATTGTAAGCTTAGATAGAAAAACTAAAGATAGAAATCTGCTTCAATAACTAACATAACATGTAATGGTGAACACTCTGGGATGAAATAGGTTCACAGTGTCACAGAAGCTAGGAGTCCTGACTGCTGCAGGGGAGGGAGCAGGGGTTGCCAGAGAAGGCTTTTGTGGGAGCGGGCACATTCCTGACTTCTGGAAGCTTGACCAATGCCTTTAGAGCTGGGTTTCCTAAAATTGTGCCATGAAACCTGTCCCTGGAGATACACCCCCTACACACACACACACACACACACACACACACACACACACACACACACACTCCCACCCACCCATGCACCTGTAAGAGACTTCTGGTCAGAGAAATTTGGAAAATGATGTAAACTATTTTCTTCACTGTGCACATTTGAGGACCATAGGAATTTCAGCCATACAGCAGCCTGTTTGACATTGGCCTTCCTAAACTGACCAGGAGACTGTGGCACAGAGCTAGCTCAACTGCTACCCCCACACTCCCGACTGTTCTTTGTAAGGACTCCGTGGAACTGGCAGTCAACAGAAAACACTTCGGGGAGTTTTCCTAGGGGTTCTGGATTTACACTGTATAAGAAGTAAGGTGATGCTGGCCAAATTTATTAGCATAAGAGGAACTTTTGCTACCCAAGAGGGGCGTAGACAAGAATGAGTTCATCTTAGACTTCTTTTTTTGAATATTAGTAGAATCTCTTTTGTATTAATTCAGCTGAGAACATCAACCATCTGAGCAGCAATGAAAACAAATTTTATTTATTTTTTTTAATGAAAACTCATTTTAACGATGGGCAGAACTTTTGTCGACACATTTTTACCTCGTCTGTGGGTATATAGAAACATATCAACCTCAATCACAGTTATTAAAATATCTTTTTCTTTAGAGTTTTAGATTTGCAAAAAAAGTTGCAAAGATAGTACAGAGTTCCTTTTTATCCCACACCCAGTTTCCCATTCTTAACATCTTCTGTGTTGATACGGTATATTTGTGCCAATTAATGAATTGATATCAAAACATTGTTAACTCAAGTCCATATTTTATTCAGATTTCTTTGTTTTTCCCTAATGTCCTTTCCCTAATGTCCTATTGTCTATTCCATGTTCTCATCCAGGATACTGCCTTATATTTAATCACAAAGATTTCTAGGTTTCTCTTGTCTGTGACAGTTTCTTAGACTTTATTTCTGACGACCGTGGTAGTTTGGAGGAGTAATATTCAAGTATTTAATACAAAGCTTCTCAGTTAGGATTTGCCTGATATTTTTCTCATGATATTAGGGTTACTGGTTTTTTGGGGAAGACCATGGAAATAAAGTGCCATTTTTGTTCTATCAAGGGTACCTACTCTTATTGATGTGACTTACACTGTTGATGTTGGGTGTGTCTGTCCACCCAGCTGATGGAGGGTCTGTCTGGTTTCTCCACTGCAAAGTCACTGCCCGTCCTGCTTTTCCACACTATGGTCTTTGGAAGGTGGTCACCATGCATAGCCCAAAGTTAAGGAATGGGGAGTTATGCCCCTTCTCCCATCAAGGGAAGAGTATATTATTTGGAATGCTCAGACATATTGCTAAGTATGTAACTTTAAAAACTACTTGGATGGTAGACCAGTTATCGTCATATTCATTGTAGTTACCTACAAACTAGTTCTGATGAACATTTTATTCTAAGTGAGAAAGAAAAGTAAGCTTCCCAAATTGAAGCCACCCAGCCTTGATCAGACTGTAGAATTTGTACCCCTGCCAGTGTTTGTTCTTACTAGCATGCCAGGAGTTCCAGATGCTGCCCTCTCTTTTTTCTGTGTCAAGATTTAATCCTTTTTGTGCCTTTTTTTTTTTTTCCCCCTGCTTCAGATGCAGTCATGTCCTTTCTGGAGACCGCAGACGTGTTTCTAACTGTTTAGGTTACTGTTGGGTGTGTACCCTCTTTAGAAAAGTGCTATTATGATAAAACTGTTTTTAACATCTTTGTGTATTTTAAGGGCATTACTATCAAAGACATTCTTTCCATATCTGTTGATTGGTTTTGACTTTGTCACCCCCAACAAGAGTATATAATTAAAGGTTTTCCATGTAGTCAACGTTCAGGTTACTTCATAATTAATATTTGTGCACATTATAATACATTATATGGTGGTCGTAGGGCTCATCCTACTTTTTGGTTCTTTCAGAATATTGGTATAATTTTAAACAAATTTATTATTTAAATAGCCATTTGAGTTACTTTTTTGTTTTTTGTTTTCATTTTAAAAATTTTAATTCAGTTAAGTAACATAATGTATTACTAGTTTCAGAGGTATAGGTTGGTGATTTGTGTCTTATGTAACACCAAGTGCTCATTACATCAGTGGCCTTTTTTTTTTTTTTTAAAGACTTTATTTATTTATTTGAGAAAGAGAGACAGAGTGAGAGAGCATGAGAGGGGAGGTCAGAGGGAGAAGGAGACTCCCCATGGAGCTGGGAACCTGATGTGGGATTCTATCCTAGGACTCCGGGATCATGGCCTGAGCCTAAGGCAGTTGCTTAACCAACTGAGCCACCCAGGTGCCCACATCAGTGGCCTTCTTAATGCCTGTCACCCACTTAGCACATCCCACCACACTCCTCCCATCCAGCGATCCTCAGTTTGTTTGCCATGACTATGAGTCTGTGGTTTATATCAACTTGGTAAGAATTGGAAATTTCTTGCGTGTATA
>NW_019154087.1:30919861-31002580 GCF_002288905.1 Enhydra lutris kenyoni
TGTGTGTGTGTGTGTGTGTGTGTGTGTGTGTGTGTGTGTGTGTGTGTGTATTTGTATACATATAGATTTTAAAGGGTTAGAAATATTTTTAAAGATTTTATATATACATAAAAAGATGAAAAGATATATTTTCCTTATCTTTGGCCGAGAGAGATAATAATTGGACTTTAGGAGAAGACCTCCCTTAAGGCAGTGATTCACACTCCTTCAGCCCAGCAGTTTTATTGCTAAACATGAATAATGGCCTGTCCCTAGCCACAGAAGAAAAAAACGGGTTAATAGAAATAATTTTTCAGTTTCAAGTTTTTCTCCTGTCAACTTTTCAGAAGCTCTCAGTACCCTCTCCCACATGCCTGCTGGTGAGGATTAGCAGACATGAGTGAATGAGTGAGTAGCCCAAGACTCTTAACAGAAGAACTCCTACAACTGATTAGGTCAAAAACTATCTTGATATTATTGTGCTGGACACCTACGTTTAGCCCGTGGTTTTACATGGCATTCATATACTGCCCTTTCTGCCAGGAAAGATGTCCCTGGCTCCTAGGAAGCATTTCCGAATTTCGTGTTATTCCTCAATGGACAGCATGGCTTCCAGGTGCTTCATCATCTGAGCAAGTCCAAAACCCACTGCACTGATGAATAAGAGGCAATTAGGGAGCCGCTAGGAGCTTCCTGAGACAGGAAGGCATGGGTCATCCTAAAAGTTGTGTAATAATTGCCTGTATATCCTTCTGCAGGAAGGATAGAATTGACTTTCCCACCCACAAATTTGGCAGGAAGTTTCTCTGCATCTCAGGCCAAGGCTGTGTGTGAGGGTTATGAAGTCCCCAGTGGGCTGGGTTGTCGGTGGAGATACCCGTCCAGCGCTGGAGAGCTATTGCTGCTAGAGAGGGAGGGCAGAAGAGAGGGATAGAAGAGGGAAGAGGGAGGGGAGGGTGTGTGCGCAGGTGCGGACACGGGCGCAAATGCCTGAAGTGATTTTCCAGTGTTTTCACAGGAAGAAAAAAAAATTAGTAAGATTGCTTTTATCCTTAATAACATCCAACAGTGTGGTAGCTCTTTTTCCTTCAAAAGAGTAGGTGAGATTACTGAGAAGCTGTTGGTTTATTGTTTTGTCATCAAAATTGTGATGTTGCTGGTGGTGGCAGCAAATCAAGCAAGGTACATGAAAGCAGTCTGACAATGGCGTTTTAATTCTATCTCTGTTCAAACTACTTCCCAAGTTTTAACTACTTGTTTTAAACCCATGTAGCATAGTACTTGGAAAAAATTTTTTGAGGCGAGGTGTTAATATGTTCATTCAGCCAGTTTGCTTCTGAACACCTACTAAGTACAAGGTGCTGCGCTGGGGGAACATCGGTGGATAAGATGTACATGGTCTCCCTTCGCATGAAGCCTACGTTCTAGTAAGGGAAACAGTTGAGAAACAACTATGGGTAGAATTAAGAGAGAATTTCAGGATGTGGTGAGGTGAAGAGGGAAATGTTCAGGTGATGCAGTAAAGGCTAGCCAGGAGGGCAGAAAAACTTCTGTGAGGGCAGGTCATCTGAAGTGAGCCCTGGGTGATGAGAATAGCCCATCCTCTCACAGAGGAGAAGGAAGAAATTCAGTTAGCATGAAAGTTGAGGTGGGAAATGGCTTGGTGTGGTCGGAGGAGAAAGTAGGCTTGGATGACTGAAGGGAATGATCTGAGGTGAAATTGAAGAGGTGGTAGGAAGGAGAACGTGGAGACTCCCGTGGGTCGTGGAGACTCCCGTGGGTCATGGTGCATGGGGTTTCTACAGGAAAGTTGCTCATGTGGTTGGATTTTCACAAATTGAACATACCTGGTAACCAATGTCCAGATTAAAGACAAAACAAAAACCTGAACCTCTCCAGTATCATTGGGAAGCAGTGCTTTGGGGCTGCTGGAAGCTAGAGGTCACCCCCATTGTTAGTCCCTTGTGTATATGGCATAATCGCATTTTAGGGTCTTGTTTTGGGGAAACTTGTGGTTTTTAGAGGCTGTGTCTTTTACAACCACCCAGTAGCACACATGGTATTTTTCTCTGAGATTTCAAAATTTGTGTCTTCCCCCCACCTCCAGTTCTCACCAGGAACGTATATATGGGATTATTTAGTAAATAGGACACATATCTGTTTTCCAAAAATCTTTTCTTTAGGAAGCAATAGTTGTCCTTTTGGAGAATTCTTTGTCATAATATATGTGGATCTGCCCTTTAGGTCCAAGCTGAAACTTTTGTTTTCATTCAGAATTTATGCCTGTTAATAGAGTTTGTATATTCTTTTTTTTTTTTAAACATTTTATTTATTTATTTGAGAGAGAGAGAGAGAGAGACAGTGAGAGAGAGCATGAGCAAGGAGAAGGTCAGAGGGAGAAGCAGACTCCCCGTGGAGCTGGGAGCCTGATGCAGGACTCGATCCCGGGACTCCAGGATCATGACCTGAGCTGAAGGCAGTCGCTTAACCAACTGAGCCACCCAGGCGCCCTAGAGTTTGTATATTCTGTGGCAATGGAATATTTTAGGGTTTGTTGCCTCATTATAGTCAGCTTCTCTTATAAAAAGCCTGCAGGGCCATTTAACCAAATTTAAGCTAGAAATAAATTTAAGCTAGAAATTAAAGATAATGTAGTAATTTCAAATAGCTTTGTGTTCAAGATGAGATTTTAGAGTTATTATTCCACAGTGAATTTTAATGATTATTGTGTACAATGGCATTTATGGATGTGCAGTAACTGAACAAATATAATTAGTACATTAGATTATGGATTTGTAATGTGAAATGAGAACTTTTTAATAAGCTTTCTCCATAGTGGTTCATGCTGTGAACACACAAAGTATGACACTGAACTTCACTAAATCATAGCAGGGCTTTTGGAATCAGGCTCATGTTTCAAATCAAGATGAGTTTCAGGTTTTCTAAAAACACAGCTAAAAAGTTGAGAGGCCATTACATAACCAGATACTTTATATCCTTTTGGGGTGTTGGGATGAGATGTTTCTTTTTATAATGCATAGAAAACTTTACTTTTGAAGGGATCACGTATAAAATGGGATTGAATTTACACTCTGAGAAAAACTTGTTGATTGCAAGACCTTGTTACTTGTTAGCATTTAACACCTCACCAGAAATGCTTTTGACATTTTCTTGGGAGACTTTTGGAGAAGAACTAGCTGAAGTCTGAAATTTGGTTTGGTGTGGTCTTCCCAAAACTGGTGGTTAGTCGTTTTGACCCTCTGATCAGCTGATCTCAAGAAACTTTCTGGAAACATACCCAAAAATATATAAATGGCTATTTCACCATTTAAAATTTCTTTCACTGACAGCACATGAATAACTTCCTAGTGAAATGAATCCCTTCTTACAACATTTTGAAAGAGAAGCATATTATTTTCAATCTGTATCCTGTTATCTTTTAAAAAACTCATTCTTTCCCCTATGATCAAGATAATACGATCTGGATGGACAATGTGGGAATGGTGAATGATTCTTTTCCTTCTAATTTTCTGTAATACCGCCACCTAGGGATAATAATTTTTAAACTGCCTAGTACTTAATTTATTGTTTTCACTTCCTTTAAGATGCATTTTAGTGTTTTAGCCTGGACTTCAATTCCCCCCCTCAACCTTGGAGATTTAGGTTGGTTCTAAAATGCTGTCCTACTGGTTTAGCTTTTATTTAATTTACTCCAATACATTTGGACAACAAATCAAATAATTTTGCATTAGTGATGTTATCTAGCAGTGTGTTTTGCTTACTGTTCCATTTTAAGATATTAGCTCACAAGAAAATTTTAAATATAAATACACATTAAATAAAATGTTGAAAATCTGTGCCTTTAAATAATTGCCAGTGTTTTGCTAACTGTGACACTGTTATAGTGGCATTGAGTAAAGTAACAGTAAATGGGTCATTCATCATTTTCAGTCTTTCACCTTGTATGACAACCTAGTAAATTCCAGGTACTCCTTGGGAGGTGAATGTATTACTAGGAAAGGATGGAGAAGTACGGAACCCAGACTTACTGTGGTAATCAATGCAGTCTGTGAAGCTGGGGTTTATTAACTCATATACTTGAAAAGAGCTTCAACCACAGCTCTATGCAGTGATCAAATCATATCATAAGGGATCTGTCCATTTCTTGACTTTTCTTTTCTTGGGTTGACTTCATTCTCAGGGGATCCCCATATGGTTTTAAGATGACCCCCAGCAGGGCACCTGGGTGGCTCAGTTGGTTGAGCGACTGCCTCCGGCTTGGGTCATGATCCTGGAATCCGGGGATCGAGTCCCGCATCGGGCTCCCTGCTTGGCGGGGAGTCTGCTTCTCCAACTGACCTCTCTCCTCTCATGCTCTCTCTCTTTCATTGTCTCTCTCTCACTCTCAAATAAATAAATAAAATATTAAAAAAAAAAAGATGACCCTCAGCAGTTCCTCCCCTCTTTTTAATTACTAGCAAATGAGAATTTCTCTTTCCAATTACCCAAGTAAAAGTCACGCTATTGGGTCTCGGATTCGCTTTGAGCATCTGTTATTCCTACGGCAGTCATTGTGGTAGGTGGAAAGCCATGCTTACCGGGTTGGGTCATATCCCATCTACCTCACCATCCTGTCGCCCCAATGAAGATCAAGATGATGTAACCAGAAGAAGGGAAACAGACGCTGAGCATGCAGAAAAACCCATGGATATCCACTATGAAGATCAATGAAGATTCAAGTCTAATTCTCATTATGCCTTTAGCTGGGGCCATAGGATTTAGCATATAACTGTATGGACTTCAGTTCCCACCATGGCTTCAATATATTAGTTTTGTTAACATGAGGGACCTGAGCCTTCCACTTTTTTTCTTTTTTTAATATCCCTTTTAGCACTAGGTATGGTCCTAAATCACTGATCTCTAAATACTTAACTGATTGGCCATTTGTGAAGTGTCATAGAATTAAGAAGGAAATGTTGACCTCATAATTTTGTTTTGGTTTTTTGGTATGTACTTATGAGAAAACACTTAACTCCATAAGCAGGCTTTTTTTTTTTTTTCTATAAATATGTTGAATACCATAAAAGGTGATAGTTTAGGGCTGAGGATATTAACCTGGGTTTCATATACTAAGAGACCATAGAGGACTTTCTCGGTGCCTGTGAACCCACTAGAATTCTAGCAGAATTGTGTGTGTGAGCCTATGTGCTCACACATCTGTACAGCTGTACACATGTTTCGTGAGAGGAGGCCCATCTTCCATGAGATGCTCAAAGGGAGATCGTGAACCCACAAAGGTTCAGAACCACTGATGAAAATACCCTCTACTGACAAGAAACGGTTGCTGCCTTTATGAGGTGAAGCAACGTCTTGTGTTCCAGAGAAGCAAAAGGAGGAGTGAAGCCCCTTTGGAGAGACACAAAGGCATTTAGGCTTTACGATGAATTGGTAACTCAGGCTAACAAATTCAGTCTGTACAAGCTTCAAACAAAATCTATTATGGATGAGCCGATAATAAAATGGGTTTCCACCACGTTGCCCGTCGGTGGTTAATGACTGGAAATGTGCTGCCAGCTGATTTTGGCTCCGTGCTTTGAAGCAGTCACAGGCTCACCTCTTGCCATTTGGAAATAAAGGGCAAGTGATTAAATATGCTACTGGGCTCTCAGAAGCAATTTATGACAACAGTTTAATAAAAGTTTAGAAAGTATTCTTTCCCGAGCCAAGGGAGGGGAAGCCAGCAAGCCTTTAGGGAGGTTTAGTACCCAGCGTTAAACCCCTTGGCATCTCTGTGCTGCTTTACGCCGGGAGCTCCTAGAGAAAAGTGGAGATGGAGAGTGAGCCTGAGGTTTCTTTTAGTCCCATCAGGGCTGCTGTTACACTTGTCCATTCTGATCCCTGCCTGCCCCCCCCACTCCGTTGTCCCAGTGAGTTCCAGCATCAGCCCTTCAGCCTTCACCTTGGGTGCTGCCTGGAGCTCTGGCTGCGTGAGCCTCAGATGCCCATGTTCTGTGGCCACGTCACTGGCTTTCCTGTTTCGTTTTGGATTACCACATAAACATCAGATATTGTGGCTTGGTGAAAAGGATTTGTAGTCCCTGGTATTTAATTTAGGAAAAAAAGGGTTCTCTTAGGGAGTCAAATAGATGGGTTTAAAGGATCACCTCATGGAAATGGGGAGGGTGGGTCAGTTTTCATGTCCCCCAACCCTTGAGGCCATTTGGTGGTAACGTCTGCCTCTCTCCACCCCTGACCTTGTGACTCCTGGTTTCGGGGCTTTCACAGCCAGCATGCGCAGAGTTCTTGGCTCTCATTAGTGGCCTTAAAAGTGAGGTGTATTTGACATCATGACCCAGTATATATGTGCCCCAGTGCGTTTGTAGGCATAACTAGAAAGGTTTCACAAAGCAATATTTACCTTTACAACCTACACTGCAGAATCTGATACTATATTTTCTGTTCCTTGGGGGGAAATGCTGCTGGTCTGTGCTCATTAAGTCAGTTTTCATGACCTGCTAATGGTTTGTTGCCTGCAGTAGGAAAGTCACCTCTCCCGGAAATACTGTGTGGCATAGTGTCTTCTGTACCACTGTGGTGAGGGATGGCTCAGGGCGCCCCAGAACGGCTGAGCCTCGTTATGTGGCACAGCGGAATGAAGCTGTGTTGGGTTAGTAGTACTGTGGTCTTTCAGAGGCAGAAGGACATGGCCATTACGAGCCAATGATCCAGTTAGAGTGTTTGGTTCCTTCTTGACTCTGTGTTACCAGGATTTGTCTCTGGTGCTGGGTGAGTATCTTAACCTGAGTTAGTTTCTCCCCATTTTAAAATAGAGATCAAGACTACTTAGAATGTTGTGAGGGTTGAGTCCTATAAAGCATTTAGCATTAAGCACATAGTAATGTTTTAAGGAACATCATTGGCTGTTAATGTTACTATTGTAGCTTAATATTTCCATGTATCCCCAGTTGGATTGCATTTTCCTTCTGCCCTTGGAATAATTTATATTGAACCCATTAAGAGTATTGGCTTAAGTGTGGGGATGAACTCTATGTCCCAGACGTGGGTTGTAAGTAATGTGGTTAAACGGACACAATATGTTGCAGCCATTTACACCTTGAATTAGTCAGGACTGATTTCAGTTACAAGTGACCGAAACCCCAGTCAGGCTGGCTTAAGCAAAAACAGGAAATTATTGATTCACATAATGGAAAAAAGTCTGGGGTATTGCTTTAGGCATTGGCCATATCCAGCTGCTCTGACGATATCAACAGTTGTCTGTCTCTTCATTTCTTGCTCTGCCTTTCCCTGTTGGCTTATTTTCAGGCAAGCTTGCTCCAAGCAGTGGCAGAAACAGCCACCAGCTGCTCTAGTTTCATGTCCCAGTAGCAGAAAGAGAAAAAGCCTCTTTGGTAGTTCCAACTTGGTCCTGCATCTGAGGAACATTGACTCTGATGGGTTCAAGTCCTCCTTCCTGACCCTCTGCCACCTCAGTTGCTGAGCCAAAGGAGGCAGGAGTCCCCTACCCTGTGGGCTCAGCCCCACTCAGACCCCCCAAGGGCAGTAGGGGAAGTCCCCCCCTTGGGGACATTGGTCATAGCCAATGTCCACCATGCTGCTCCACCATTCCTTCTCAGAACGTAGGACTTGCTACACAAGATACTGTCTTTGAATAATCCAATGTAAGAGTGTTAACACTTAGGTACTTTAAATTCCAAACTGCATCTCACTTTCACTCTTACAGTATGGCTGTGTTCAAAGATCTACCATACATTCTTTTCTGATCACTGCTAAGAAAAAGACTTTCAGTCACCCTGTCTTTTTGTTGCCATTGAAAAGTCCTTCCCTTGGGACATTTGAATGGCTCAGTCAATTAAGCATCCAGCTCTTGATTTCAGCTCAGGTCATGATCTCAGGGTTGTGAGGTCCAGTGCTGTGTCAATCTCTGCACTCAGTGGGGAGTCTGCTTGTCCCTATCCCTCTGCTCCCCACCCCTCATGTGCTGTCTCTCTCTCTCTCTCTCTCTCTCTCAATAAATCTTAAAAAAAAAAAAAAAGTATACCTTATTTTATGCCACCTTCTCTGATCTGCTTTCCCAAGCTTTTAGCACCTGTTGCTTTCATTCTAAACAATAAGATACAAAGATGGGACACCCCATCTCCTCAGTGATCACTCCCTTTCATTTTGCAGTCTGGCCAGTCTGGAGGTCATAACTGCATTAGGCATAAGTCTTCTTATCCTCTGCCTATAAATGAGGATCAGACTCCAGGAGCCTGGGTATCTGAGTTATAGGACAGCCTAGGACTTTCCCTGTACATGTGCTTTTGCACGCACACACAGATGGGGAAAGAGACAGTGGGCACTCGGGGTTCAGTAGGGTCACCACATGATGAATTGTGTCTGTCAGGGTGTTTAAGATAATTGTGGGTCTGGAGCCAGCAGAGTTGAGGGCATACTCTGGAGCCTTTCGTCTGCCATGTGTAAGATATTTTCAACCCACTAATTAGTAACAAGGTAAGCACTCCTTTATTTTTTTATTGTATTGAAATACACATAGGGTTTATCATCTTAACCATTTTTAAGTACACAGTTCAGGGGTATTAAAGATATTTACATTCTTGTATAGTCATCAGTACCATCCACTCCCATAATCCATTTAATCTTGTAAAAGTGACACCCCGTCGTCGTAAGACAACAACTTCCCCTTCTTCCCTCCCCCCAGCCCCCGGCCACCACCATTATACTTTCTGTCTTTATGATCCTGAGTATTTCAGGTACCTCATCTAAGTGGAATCATACCATGTTTTTCTTTTTGTGACTAACTTCTTTAGCACAGTGTTGTCAGGGTTCATCCATGTTGTAGCATGTGACAGAACTTTCCTTCCTTTTTAAAACTGCGTGATATTCCACGGAGTGAATGTACTGTATTTTGCTTATCCATTCAACCATCATTGGACCCTTAGCTTGCATCCGTGTTTTAGCTATTGTAAATAATGCTGCGTTAAACACGAGTGGATAAATATCTCTTTGAGACTCAACTTTCAGTTCTTTTGGGTATATACCCAGAAGTGAAATTGCTGGGTCATATGGTGATCTTATTTTTAACTTTTTGAGGAACCTCCACACTGTTTTCACAGCAGCTGCACCATTTCACATTCTTAACAGCAGTACAGAAATATTCCAATTTCTCCACATCCTGGCCAGCGCTTTCTTTCTGATTTTTCGATAGTAGACCTCCTAATGGGTATGAGGTGCTATCTCATTGTAGTTTGATTTGCATTTCCCTAATGATTATTGATGCTGGGCATCTTTTATTGGCCATTCATAGATCTTCTTTGGAGAAATGTGTACTTAAGCCCTTTGCCCATTTTTTGTACTCCTTTATTTTGAAGCCCAGTATTGTGCTCTGAAATTTTACAGCTGTATAAGATGGATAAGACAAATGTGAGTTCTAGACAAAGGTATGGATTTAGTTCTTCCCAAAGTATGTATTATTTTGGGGGCAAAATTGGGAAATTCCCTGAAGACAATTTAAAAACTCTTTAAAGTCTCTTTTTACCTGCAAATTCATATCTGTATGTATATATTTGTAACATAAGTATATAAAATATCAGGCTAAGAACAGATGCGATTCACGTACATTATCTAATGGGAGCTTTGCACCCCCAGCGAGCACATCCACAAAGTAAGAATACTTGAGCACACAGAGCTGAAGCCCTATTGTCACACTCAGTTGGGACCGATAACCAGTTAACTTGATGATTGGGACCGATAACCAGTTAACTTGATGAGTCAGCTAACATGATGAGGATACCTGAAAAATCACACATGCTTTAGACATTTAATTTCAAATGAAAACATAATTTTTAAATAACATGCTGATTAGCATTTTGTTTTTGTTTTTGTTTTTTTTCCTGGCTGTGCATATGGAGACCCTGATAGTCTTCTGCCAGAGTTCTGGCACTTGTAAAATTTTGCGTACTGAAAATGTTTTGATGTTGGCCCAGGCCCTTTTCTTTGAGGAAGGAGCCTCTGACTGAAGTATCTTATTTAAACGTCAGCCACAATTTATTGGCTGCAACCGACATTTACTTTTCTTTCAGGTGGATCTAGAATTTAGATGTGGAGTAATTTACTTGTGGAGTAATCTGTGTTCAGGATCTTTCCAGAATTTCCCCAGCCTTTTACCGTTGTCTCTCCCACACCTAATTCAACACCAGACTTTTTTCACTATTAGCCTTCACCGAGGCTTTACAAGGCTTTCAACGTTGTGTTTACAGAAATGGCCCTTTTTGGGGCATTCATATCTAATTGCTTTTACATGGTGCATAGATAGTATAAATGCAAAGTAAATACAATTGGCACAAAAATGTTTGAAAGGAAATACGGCTCACCTGGCATAAGCACACAGCTCCGTTGGTGGAAACAAATGTGAGCAGGTGTGTTGGCACAGTGACCACCACAGGCTGACACTTAGATGGGACTTGCTTCTAAGCTCTTTACATGCATTGACTCACGTAATCTCCACGGTACCCCATCAGGTAAGGTACTTTTATTTCTTTTTCCCAGACAAGGAGAATGATGCACAGAGAGATTTGCCTAAGAGTAGCCTGCCAGCTGCCAGCATTCCGTCTTCTTAGGCTTCAGTCATTGTATTTTGCAAAGGGATTGAGAGCATTTTACATGAAAGTAAATCACAAGCAGGGAGAGAGTACAGCTGTGTAGAGCTGTCTAGTCCTTTAACGGAAATCCCATCTAACACATAAAAGACTTCTGAAAGCTTCTCCATAGGGCCCTGAAATTAGCATCTAGGTTTTTAGAGGTAGAAATGATCTCCATAACCTATCCTGACAGGATAACCAAGGCCCAGAGGGCTGAGGTGATTTGCTTTACAACAAGCACCCAACTAGTTAATGGCATATTCTTTGTAAGATTTAGTTTCCTGGCTTACACCATTTCCTTCCAGGAGAAAATAATGCACCACCAGGATATAATGTTCCTGAACAGTATCCAGGAAATGAGATTCTCTTAGAGATTGCCAAGAGAGAGGGATGGTTGGTAGATATGAACACCTCAGTGTTCTTGAGTCCACATCTTTCTCAAGCCAGTGCAAGGCCTGGTCCAGAGATTCTTAGGGCTGGAAAGGGTCTAGTGATATGGCTTGATCCATCCAGAGAAGGAAGGAATGAGACCAGCTGAGCACATACAAGGTAGGTGATGATAGACATACTATTTTACAGATGAGGAAGCTGAGCTTCAGAGAGGTCAAGTAATTTATCCAAAATCACACACCCAGAAAGAAATAAAACCTGGGTGTGAACTTAGTCTTGCTGAAGCCCATAGTCTTTGTGCCACCTCTTGCTACCACCCCACAGGACAGGCTAATTGTTCACTCTGCACAGTTGGTTAACAAGAGTTTTTTTTTTTTTCTTTTAAGATTTTATTTATTTATTTAACAGAGAGAGAGAGATCACAAGTAGGCAGAGAGGCAGGCAGAGAGAGAGGGGGAAGCAGGCTCCCTGCTGAGCAGAGAGCCTGATGTGAGGCTCAATCCCAGGACCCTGAGATCATGACCCTGAGATCATGACCTGCCAAAGGCAGAGGCTTAACCCACTGAGCCTCCCAGGTGCCCCTTCCCCCCTTTTCTGGGGGCTTAACAACAGTTTTTTGGTTTATTTGGCTAATTTCATCCTACAGCTAATCCTAAATGTCTCTTTAGTTTCAGTCTGTATCCTTCTGCAGTCCTCAGCAACAGAAACAATTGATCATAACATTTTGGATAATCTTGACATTTTGTGAATGAAACTGTATCTTGGATATTTTTAAGCCTACCCGAGGGGAGACAAGACAGACTGGGGGTGTTTCGAGCATCTGTAGAGTCTCAGGGTAGGAGGAATCTCTTTCAGCTTGCCATTACTTATGTTCAGACCAGCCGTGTGGCATCTTCAGCCTGTGCTGGATGCTTCTCAGCCCAGGGATAAGGGCTGCAAGACCTTGGGGACTCTCCATATTAGTCAGCCCATTTCATCTTTGGCCGGGAGGTCACACTTACATATCATCTTTTTTTTTTTTTTTCTTTTTCAAGATTTTTATTTAGTTACTTGACAGAGATCACAAGTAGGCAGAGAGGCAGGCAGAGAGAGAGAGGAGGAAGCAGGCTCCCTGCTGAGCAGAGAGCCCTGATGCGGGACTCGAACCCAGAGCCCTGGAGATCATGACCTGAGCCGAAGGCAGAGGCTTTAACCCACTGAGCCACCCAGGCACCCCCTTATATATCATCTTTAACAAGATGAAGACTCTTAAAACATTACTTTTTAAGATTTTTCTTCTGTTTCTGAAAACTAATTCATGTATATAATAGAAACTTGAATAACTGTAAGAAGCTCATGTAAGAATATGAAAGCCTGTGTGTATTAGTTACCTACAGCTATGTAACAAATTACCCCAAAGCTTAGCAGCTTAAAGCAACAAAGTTTTATTATCTCATGTGCTTTGACAGTCTGGAATCTGAGAGTGGCCTAGCTTGGGTAGTCCTCTCGTGAAGTTGAGGTCAAACTGTGAGTTGAGGCTGTAGTCATTTGGAAATATGAGGCCAGAGAGTCTGCTTTTAAACTTGATCATGTGGGTGTTGGTAGGAGGCTTCAGTTCTTGCCATAGGAGCCTCTCCATAGGGCCACTTACAAAATGCCATATTGGTCTGAGAACACTCACACTAGAGAGCTGTCAGGATAGAAGCCGGAAACTTTTATAAGCTAGTCTGAGAAGTGGCGTTCTGTCACTCCTGTTGAGTCCTTCTGGTCACATAGCCAGCCCCAGTATAATACTGTAGGAGGGGACTGCACAAGCATGTGAATACCGGGAAGTGGGGGTCACTGAAGGTCCCCACCATAGGTTGTATGTTAAAATTTTGTTAGAATGAATTACATGAGTTTTTACCCAATATTCCTCCCTGCCACCTACTGAAGTTTATAAATACAAATACTGAGGTACTACAAAATACAAAAGATCACCAGGAAAAAAAAATTGAAGGGAACATAATATTGAGGGATGAATGCCCAGTAAACTGTTACCCCTTCTCCAATCCCAGAGGAAATTTGCGATCTTATTCCAAGTCTGTCATATTGACATGTGCATGGTTTGGGGAAGAGGAGAGTGATGGCAAAAGAGTGGATGGAAATTGGATGTTCCTTGGTCTTGTCATTTGCGATGGTGGGAACATGAGATGGGTTGAGGAGTTTAGGATTCAGTCCAGGCTGTAATTTAGGAGAAGGCACATGGTTCCTGGACCCATTGACTCTGCTATTTCCAAGGCAGCATAAAGCAGAGGTTTAGAAGAGAGATTACAATTTTTACAAGTAGTTATTTGATGAGGAAGATATAAATACTTCAGTCATAAATGTATTGAAAGGGACTTAAAGTTTTCTTGGGGCAGGGAGAGAATTTTGTTTATGCAAAAACAGTACACTAGTATCCGGTAGGAAATCCTGACATGCAGATTAAGCAATAATATTCTACAGCTGCTTCTCAGCTATTAAGTAATACAGATAATATAAAAAACTCATGGGTACATGAGAATACATTTATGAACAAGTAAGAGTTCTATATCACATGTGCAGAGCTTAAAAAGAAAAAAGCGCATACCTGTATAGTATTTTGGTGAATAATGGTAATGGAAAAGCAAACTGTAATAATCAAATTTGAATGAATTCTTTTATCGTACATACAGCCAAAAGAAATTTATCAGTAAAAACTGGCACAAAACAACAAAATGGAATAAATTTGAATAAATTCCTGCAAAGGCAGTCATAAGACATGTTGATAAATGTTTCAACATCAACCGATACAAAGTATAACATTAAATACTATTTTTGAAGGAGTTCCTATGTCATGCATTCAGTAAAAGCGAATATTTCATTGAATGGTAATTTGTGCATGCTGAGCAACATGGGGGAAAAACTGATTGTGTTCCCACAGTGGCTCGAAGCTGGTGTTTTCATGCTGGTTTGGAGCTGTAGGTTGTAGCGATCACATGGAGGTGAACCTTAGATGTCAGGAATAGCCCACATTTGGCTTCTGGTCAGCTGAGTGGTCCTCGGTCCCCTCCCCATCTTGTGGGGGGAGGGCTCTGGCAGACAAAAGCACGTATGCAGTGAACTGGTGTGGCCTCTCAACCTGATGAGGTGCACGGATTTCTTCATCCCAAGCCAGATGGATTGGTGGTTAAGTCTGGAGAGCAGTCGGTCCTCCTCCTTGGTTGGACTTGGAGAAGCAAAGTGTCCCAAGTCTTTGTTTTGAATAGGGAGCAACTACATAACCAATAATTGACTCCAGAGCCCTTTCTACATCTTTCCTTTCAGGTCTTGAGGTCTGTGATCTTGGGGAACAGTCAGTTTCCTCTGCTGGGTCCAGATGTGGCCCCCTCCAAGAGTGTGAAAAAACTGAGCCTTTCCATAAGCACGTTTCCCCCATTGCTGCTGCTGCTTTAGAAAAGATTGTGCCAAACAGAGACACGATTTCAGGGCATTGAGCCGAACCCCTTATCGGTGGCTACACGGTCCCCTTAGTCTTGCTGTCTGCTGGAATCCAGCCAACCCAAGCTCAGTGCACAGGAGAAGGTAAGCCTAGACCTCTCTCCATGGCCGGCAGGACCTCCGAGAAAATGGAGCGAAACCAGGACAGCAGACTGCAGAAGCCACAGCTAGGCTTGTTGCAGACCTCCATGTGGGGTTCTTGCCACCTCCTCGGAGGGAGAGATAGAACTGGAGACCTGAACGTTGACTTGTTGAGGAGCTCACTGGGCAGGGGAGGAGGACAGCAAGGAGTTTGTGGGGGAGCACAGAGTTTGGCTGCGCAAAGACTTTTGGTCAGCTGCATATCTCTTTATGCCTTGGCTTCCTCGCCTGTGAAATGGGGACCTGCCTAATGGGATTGTGGTGAGGATTAAATTAGATAGTATGTTTTTAGGTACTAGGACCATTTCTGGTACACAGTAAGGGTTTAGTAATTCTAGGTAAAATCTGAATGCTGCGTAATCCCGTGTAAATCTAATCTCTCTAGTTTAATCTGTAAATGAAAAAGACCCGATGGTCTGTAAAATCTTTGTTGATTCTAAGTACCCCTTCCTCCAAGGAGCACCCACCCCTTTCTTCCCCAGTCCAGGGCCCATCCTGTCTCCCTGTTCCCCGCTTCTATAGCCTGAGCACCGTTGGAGTGGAGAGTCCCGCTGGCAGGGTGGAAACTGCTGCGGGTCCAGGAGGCTCTGGCCTCAGCCTGCTTCCAGGAGCTGTGTTGCCCCTGAGCCTGTTTCCTCATTTGTTTGAAGGGGATAGCATTGTCTGCTACACAGGGTGATGAGAATTCCTCCTAGACTGAAGGCACCTTCAGTTCCTGGCCTTAGCTGGTGACCAGAATGGAGTATCTCTGATCACTGTCTCTCGGCATCAGGGGGTTTGCGGGGGGACTTTCATTCTTGGGCTTGTGAGCCCTGTCTGCCTGGGAACTGTCTTCTGCCTTGGTCCCAGTGGCCTTGCCGCCACCGGGCAGCATGCATCCGTCATGTTGCCTAATGAGTGAGGAGTTGGCTGGGTGAAGACCATGGAGGGGGCCGTGCCTGAGGCCTGCGTAGCCTTTCGGCAATTCTGTCAGTCAGCCACCGCACGTGAGGTATGATTCTCACCTTGAGGAACTCATGGTGTAGGGTAGAGGCTGAACAGACATTGGTCTGGCCTTCTGACCAAATCCGGGTTTTGTGTTCTGAGGGCAGGGTGGCTCTCTTTGCTGGAACATACTGAAAATCATAATAATCTTTAACTGTGATTCTTCTGAAGGTCACAGTAATTCTTGGTTTCAAAGCCAAAGTGTTCTGAATTATTACAGATCTAGGTTTTTCTGATGGAGTAAGATCTCTCAGCCGACCAAGCAGGGTACGTAGGTTTTGGATCGAACTGGTTGCTGAAGTCCTAAGTTCTGAGGAGGTGTGAAGTGGCAAGGATATTGCTGGCAGATCTCCCAGCTGTAATGCAGGGGCGGCTTGGGGTTCTGGGGTTGGATGCCTGGGTGCCCGCTCTGGGCCAGGTCACTTACGGCTTTTAAGCTCAGTTTCTATACTTGCAAAGGGATGGAGTAGTGGCGCTTACCTCTGAGACTTGTTGCGAGACCTCCTTGAAGTTCACTACAAGTAAAGTGCCTGACTGCCCCGTGTCTGTTTTAAAGACTCAAATAAATGTCAGCCCTTGTTTTTTACTTACAACAGGCATATCTATCACTTTTTAAACTCATTGCTCATATCTGGCAATTTTTTACTCTTTAGAAGTAATCGTGATCATTTTAAAAAAAAGATTTATTTATGAGAGAGAGAGAGTAAGTGAGTACATGTGAGCGCAGTGGGCAGGGACAGAAGGAGAGAGTCTCAGGCAGACCCCGCAGTGGGTGTGGAGCCCCATGCTGGGCTCGATCTCATGACTCTGAGATCACGACCTGAGCGGTCACTTAACTGACCGAGCCACCCAGGTGCCCTATAATTGTAATCTTTTTCAAATTCTAAAGTAGGTTTGCAGGAGAAGTCTTTGATGTCTTTGATCTCTGATTGCACCTGTCTTAGTTGAACGCAGAATAACTAAGTGGAGGTGGGCAGTTAAAAATATTAGCATCTTCGGATCATGTCCTCAGCCGCATTATAAGTGAGTGCTGGGATGTAAGGGAAGCACCTGCCTCCGTGTCTGTGTTCTCAGGGCACAGATGTGGGCCACATGGTAGCTACAGTGGTCAAGAGGCATCTGGGGTTTAGAGCTTGGGGTCTGGAGGATGGTTTCCTGGTTTTGCATCCTGGCTTCACCACTATCAATTTGTATGACCTTGGGTGAGTCCCTTAACCCAGCTATTTTCTCATCTACCAAATGTGGGTAAACTGCATTTTCCTCTAGGGTCACTGAAGGCTGAATGAGATGAGTGAGAAGCAATTTGCAGTGTGGTCATACTCATCCGGGAGCAGTCGCTACCGAGCTCCCATTCCCAGCAGGATGGTGGGCTGTCTGGCCCTTGTCTGTATACTTTGCCTGGTAGCTCATTGGGAGTAAGCATTGAGCAGTGATTGGATTAGTCACCGATTTAATGCATGATCTCATTTATACACAGAACCTAAGAAAAGTTGAACTCCTAAAAGCAGAGAGTAGAATGGTTGCCAGGGGCTAGAGGTATGAAGGGGATGAGGAGAATGGGGAGATGTTGTTCAAAGGGTACAAAGGTTCAGTTATGCAGGACGAATGAGTCCTGGGGATCAAATATACAGCATGGTGACTTAATAATACTTTATGGCATACTTGAAATTTGCTAAGAGTGGATCCAAAATCGTCTCAATGCACCCACAATGCTAAGCCTGCAGCGTGATGGATATATTAATTAGCTTGATCGTGGTAGTCATTTCAGTGTATGGTATATTGAAAACGTCGCTCTGTACACATTAAGTATATACAGTTTTTATCTGTTAATGATACCTCCATGAAGCTGGGAAAAATGCAGATTTCAGGGCTCCTGCAGTATGACCTCTGAAGCTATTCAGAGAGCTTTGTAGAGTTCTCATGTGATACCTCATCATGATTGGCTGACTTTGGGTTAAGTATGAAGTCTGATCATCCCAATCTGGCCTCTAGGTTTTTTGCTGTTTGGTAGCACATACTTATGTAAACAAATGTTCTCTGTGTAAACATTTATGAAAGTCAAAATACCAAAACAGATTAAATATAGAATCAGGCTGTATGCCACATCAGTGTTTGCATGGCAGCAAAAAACATCATCTGTTACATTTAATTATTGTGGTTAGTCTGAGTTTCGTTGGTTTGATCGTGTTGGTAGTTGATTTGTAAATGTCTTTGGGATTTCATACCGGTTTTCTGTTTGTGCACGTTTAAAGACTATTTTAATAACCATATGTCAACATTCAGAGTCTGCCGAGTATTTTATTTTAAAGAGGCTTCATGGATCCGTTGAGGAGCCCAGACTAGGTCGTTCAGTGTGTACAGAGAGGAATCCTGTGCTCAGCACACGTTTCTCCGTCTAAAGTTGCACTTTTACCCTCCTGGTTCCTATGAGTGTTAGGTGGTTGGGTCATTCTGGCTACGCGGAGGAGCTTCTTTGGATTTTCGTGTGCTTTTAGCAGAAAGGGAGAGAATTTCTCTCTTCCATTGCTCGCTAGTTTCTGTCTTCCATCTTCTGTTCATCAGATGCAGCCACTCGCAAGTTCTTATTTTTTTTCCTTTAAATTAGGCCCGCCATTATTCTATCTTCCCATTGTTTCTTTTTCATTTTTATATTAGGAAGTGTACTGTTGGCATGTTCTCAGCCCCTCAGGGATAATATCTGAGCTATCTGAGCTTTCTCCAGGCCTGCTTTCTCTGGGAGCTCTGGGCTCTTCACAGATCACACCATTAGTCCTCACAGTGGCTCCTGGAGGAAGTAGGATCAGACAGAGCGTCTGGGTGTGGGAACGGGAGGGCTGGAGGGGAATGTCTGAAGAAAGCAGTGGGTTATTTCTTTTATGTTAGCATTTCTGCTTTAGGCAGACTTCATCAAGTGCACCTATTTTCATTTTTTTCTTCAAAGCATTTTGCAAGTGATAACAGTCATTAACTTCATTGCTACAGAATGAAGTAAAAGGGATACTAATATAGCTGTTGAGAAATAAGAACCTTCACTCAAAGCTTTTTGGGATCATTAAGAAAGAGCAGTTTTAACTGTTGGTTCTGGTGTGATTTTTGCCTGGGACTTGGAGTGCCTTTAAATTGCTCTTAAATTCTGAAACTTAGTGATCAAAAGAAACCCCTCTAATAATGAAGTTGTCTAGAGTCTCTTCAGTTTAGCTATCTGAAGGTGCAAGATTAATATTCCTAAAGCTCAGCTCTGATCGTTTCAAAATTTTGTTTTGTTTCTTTTTAAACATTATGAGCTTTGAAGTCAAGAGACCTGGCTTCATTTTATGGGCCAGTTATATAATCTGTCTGATTCTCACTTCCTCCTCTCTAGTGGAAATAATAATCCCCACTTCAAAGGGTGGTTGTTACAATTAAGTGAGATCATGTGTGGGATGCTAAGCACAGTAGGTGTCAATAAAACTAAAAATAAAAAAGTCAGAAGCTGAAAACTTGTAAGGACCTCTGTCTCTACTGTATAAAATCCAGAATTTTAATTTTTTTGTAAAATTGTGAGTAGACTCCACACCCAGCATGGTGCTTGAACTCACGATCCCGAGATCAAGAGTTGCATGCTTTTACTGACTGAGCCAACCAGATACTCCCAAATCCAGATTCTTGGATACCTCCTTCTAGACCCTCCATGGTCTGGGCTGAAATAACCTAATAACTGAATTGTTCCTTTCCAGACAAATAGACAACTTAACTCTTTCTTTTCCATAAAATCAATGGTTTTCAAATGTTTTGACCAAGACCCTCAGTATGACATACTTTTAACTTTATTTTTAAAAGATTTTAATTATCAGAGCGAGAGCATAAGCAGGGGGAGAGGCAGGCCAAGGGAGAAGCAGACTCCCCGCTGAGCAGGGAGGCTGACGCAGGGCTGGGTCCCAGGACTCTGAGATCATGATCTGAGCCGAAGGCTGACACTTAACTGAGCCACCCAGGCACGGGGACATATATTTTACATACAAGATGAGTTTCATGAAGCAGTCCTTCATCTTACCTCATGAAATACATCCTCTTCTGTTTCACTGAAGAAGGAAATTCTGGTCTTGACCCATTAAACTGCTATCAGCAGGTTTTCAGATCTGGTTGAAAGACACTAATCTAGAAAGGCTCTTCCCCTCCATTTCTTGAAATTCTATCCTTCCCTCGAGACCTATACCCTCCTGTGAAATCTTCCCTCATCTTGGCATCCTGTGACCTTCTCTGAACTAATAAGCATTTTTCTGTCTCATTGATGGCATTTACGGCAAATTGGCTTTTATGTTAATTATTGATTTATAACTTATTTCTGTGACTAGATGGCAAGTGCCATTGGGCTTGGTCCCTGTGGTCATTTATCAGCCTGTGCAGGTGGGGGAGGGGGTCTTTCCCCCTTCCCCCCACTGAAGCCCTCTGAGGGGTTTGTTAAGAAATCATGTAGTGTCTTGGCTGCTACGCTCCCCTTACACTGACCTTTGAAAGCCATAAAATCAGCGGTGATGTGGAGGGGTGATGTTGGGGGTGGGGAGCTTCTTGCCATGACTGCTGCCTAGATTGGCCATTTCATCGGTTGGGCTGCCTCGGATTCCTTGTGTATGTGGAAAAGAGCGCTATCAGGTTGGGGTTGTGATTCCAGCTTCTAAATAGAGTCTCCATTTCCCTTTTCCTGACATGACTGGATCTCAGAGCCTTCTTTCAGCTCCAGTGGTATGTGAGCCAAGACGAGCAACCGCCGCCTTCCTGCCGAAGCACAGCCTGGATCTGGAACCCTTGAGCTTTTGCACCGTGGAACCCAGGATGATTTTAGCCCAGGAGACCTCGATTTTATCCTACCAGACAGTTGGAGATGAGCTTCCGTGTGTGTTTGCTGCTCTGTAGACCCTGGGTGTGAGGGGGAATTGTACACGGTATTGCTCCTGCGGAGCCTTTCTTCTTCAAGGAAAAAAAAATGCTACATAGGCCAAGAGAGAATGTTGGTATCTTAACTAAACCCCCTCTCTCACACCCAAAGCCCAGTTTGGAGATCCTGACTAATGATGGGATTTAGAGACATGCAGGACCCATTTTATGTTTACACAAATTATTTATCCAAAAGTCGATCTCTTTAAAGGAACAGATTCGATTTAAGAAAGTTATTTCTTTCTCTTTTAAATCTTATTTTGGAAGCTTGACTGAAATAGTAAAGATACCAAAGAACTATCTTTGCAGTAATGTAAATGAACAAATCTAGACACAGCAACGTCAGTCTTGGGACAATACATGGATAAAATACATTCCAGACTTAAAAACAAATTACTCATCACTGCTTGCTTCATTAGATGTTAAGGAAACACACTGATGACGGCATAATAAAATCCAGTTAAAGTTACTGATGCACGGTCTTTATAATGACTTTCTTTTTAAAGAGACTGATGGACCTTTGGGTTTCTATAGAAAATCTGTTCATGCATAGGCAGTTTTTTTCTCTTTTGAGCATCAAACACTTCTGGGGACTTATGAAGTTAGTTCAGCTTAATTCGGTGCTCAGAGAATTTGCAGACATGCTTCCTTATTTAGGTTCTCTCCCATCCAGTCTGCTATTTCGCAGAGCTCAAATGTATGTCCAAGGAAGCAGGATTTTTCTTAAAGGAGATTTGGAGAAAAACTTCCTTCAGTATTTAAAGTGCTTCACAGAGTCATGTTCACGTGGAAGTCCATTCTGAGAGGAGGAAGTTAAAATCAGGTGGCTGATTTTGTGTGGCTGGCTGAACGCCCATCTGATAGGATTGGCATGGAGCACTAATTAATCACCCAGGGTCTCCTCATTCACTAATCACATGGCATGAAACTTCCCTGCTGGCTGAGGCTCAAGGGCAAACCGTGGGCTTCCAGCCAGCTGATTTTCCATAAGCATTATGGTACCTCTAAATTAATGTGAACCTCATATATGTTGCCAGTGGTTTACTTTCCTGTGGTGACCCTCTCTGGTGAAACAGCTTCACTGAAATCTCATATGGAGAATGAAAAGAAGTTCCTTCCAAAGTTGGGTGGGGGGAGGGTGATTTAGAATCCTCTTCATAATCTTTCTTCCCATACTGTTTTGGTTCTGATAAAAATCTGCGCGATGAATTGAATAATGCACAGATGATATGGTAATTACCTTTTGTTGTCTGAAGAGCAAGCCTATAGGATGCTTAAAGACTTTTTCCTGACATTTGTTATTGCAGTAATAGTGTGTTTATTGAGCGCATGCTGTGTACAAAACACAGGCCTTAATTCATTAGTTCTCACGTCCCTCCTGTGCGGATGCTGTTACTGCCTCCATTTACAGGTAAGAAAATTGAGAGCCTGTCAGCCTGTCTAGGGTCACATCTGATACATGCTGCAGCCCAGAGTTGAACCGTGGTTTGTGGCCACAGGCCGTGCTCCTTTACTGTATTTCAGTGCCTTTATACTCTCCCTTTTAGCTTGATATCAGTGGCCCTGGTCTTTAAAGATACCATTCCTGTATTTTTAAAATCCTGTACTGGATTTTTACACTCATCTGAATTAATCATTTTAGAAGCACGTTGATCTTGAGGACGTTGTTTTATGCCTTCAGATCATTTTAATATGCACCTTTGTTCAGAGAACAGAAAGTGGTGGGGATCTTCAAACCAGAGGAGATAGGCGCAGCTTATTCATAAATCACTCACGCTGTTGTTCATCTTGAGACGCTTCCAGACAATTGTAATAGAAGAGGAAAATTCCAGAGAGCACATACATGGGTCACTTCCAAGGCAGTGCCTGTCAAGAACCCGCCTTCGGTCCTGAAGCTGTGAATGGTTTGGCTGCCGCCTGTCTTGTATGTAAATTAATTTCCAAGAGTTTGTGTAATAAACTCTTACATAAAAGAGTGATTTGTTAAAACCCATTTCCCTTGTTAAAAATACCTAACTAGGGAGAACAGGTTGATATTTAGGGGTTTATATGAGTTCTGTGTTAAGCCAATACTTTTCTTCTTAGTATGCAGTGCTGATGTTCTCAGTTGAAAAGAATCCATTCCGTTTCTTTTTATAGTGTCATGAAAAGTTGGAAAGAGGAAAAACTGAGCTGAACATACAGAAATGGTGCCTTCAGTCTGCCCTTTTGTTTTCAGGCATTCCCCCCTCCCCATCTTTTGTGAGTCATTGAGCCAGTAAGACTGATCAAAGATGCCTCCGTGTATAGAACATTTATATGTGGAGGTTTATTTGTCATCCACAACAAAGGACTAATTGCCTCTAGGCCTTCTTTTCACATGATAATCAATGGATTTGGATCTCCTGGGTGTGCTCCATGTATCCCGCATCCATCTCTCAAGATGTTTTAGGTTTTGATTGAATATAAAGCATCAAAAAGATGACATCAACCCAGTAAAAATATTAAGGGGATTTTAAGCACGACTGTGGAGATGTAAAAATGTTCTTGCTCGATTTGGTCAGAATTGCGACTTTTCTGATAGCTATTCAGAAGGCCACATGACATTTCTAGGATGAAGCATGTTTCTCAAATTTTAGCATTTCAAAAGGGCCACTGGGAGAAAATTCAGTTTTCATTTTAACATGAACTTGAGGTCCTCAAAGATTATTTCTTAGATGCCTGTGTTACAAATGTTATCAATAAGATTTTAAGGAAACATTCTGAATTCTAACGAGGAGTTGTGTACTCTGAATACGGTCTCTTCTAGTGACTTTGCCTAAATGGGGAGAGAGAGAGAGAGAGAGAGTGTGTGTATATGTGTGTGTGTGTGTGTGTGTGCGTGTGCGTGCGCTCGTGCTTCCGCACACCCTGGGGACAGACAGGTTAGGCACTATTATTCTGCTTAGTCTATATAATGTCATAAGAACTGCAGTCACGTTCTCCGGGTGTTCTTTAACACGTATTTCCAATAAGGTTCAGTATTAACCAAAATTTACCTGAAATATGCAGTTATTTCTTAGGAGTGCAATAATTATAGTCAAATGGGAATACTTAAATGAAAGAATTCTGCATTGACTAAAGACATCTGTTTAGTAACAGTCACTTTTCCCCCAGAAAATGAATAGACGTCATTATGTTTCTTAGAAAAGAAAGTGGATTATATTGGCAAGACAGAAGAAAATACAAAATTTTAAAACCTATAGATAACGTGGACACAGAGAGTATTTTGCATTAAGTTAAGTAGGAGAAAAAAAAAGTATCCTCACCTCTGCCTTCTCGGAGCTGACTTCCAGTAGGGCAGAGCAGAGCAAGACATGGTGCTAGAGACCAGTCTGTTGGGTGAGAGGGAAACACCAGCTCCTCTTCTGTAAAACAAGAACACCGAATGTCAAGAACTGTGAGAGGTCTGAGATTTTGTCCTACCTGCCAGCTAACATGTTACCTTACCCCACTGTCATGGCTGCTGACAGAGGCACCAGACTCCAGAGTCCGAGACCTAGGACATTATCAATCACACCTTATTCATAGCCAGAGTAGCAATATTTTTCATACTCTTTTCCTGAGCTCCAGTTTCCAGAGGGTGATGCGGAGAAGGCCAGTTGATCACTCTATACAGAACGAGCCGTGTTACAGGTCCCGAATTTAGGGAACCCAAAACTTTTATACTTGGCGGTAAGCCTGCCTGATCCTTTGCAGGATCTCTGTAAGGACACACGGTCTGTCTTCCAAGGCTGTCTGCTGTACAAAGTTCCTCGAAGGCAGACTGAAACCGACTCACTTGTAATTCCAATCAGTTCCTCCCCCGTAAGAAGAGCAAAGACTTGAGGAAATGAGCTCCCAACACAAAATACTCTGGTATTTTCCATGAACGATTAGTGTGCACGGATTCTTAAGGGCTGTGTGTGGGCCAGATGACATGGCCAGAGGCTACAGTGTGCAACTCACCCTGTTGTTTTAACAGGTGGATAAAATGTGATATTTTAATCACATCAAGTATCTACATAGCCTAGCCTTTTCAAAATGTCTTCCTTTGTATTGGATCACCACAGTCCTGGGGAGCTGGGGCAGAGAGTAGTCTTCTCACTTTACGCTCCAGGAAACTGTTGTTCGGTTACTTGGCCAGATTCACACAGCTAGTTAACATCGTGGTTGGCACTCCTCACACCCAGTCTGTTGGTCTTGGAAGCACATTGCATAACTGTTTCCCTTTGGACTCCTATGCAAGGTGAAGGATGTTACCGGCTGCTATAGAGGTGACCCCAGGCCAGTCCCAAATTCCTTTTTTGGTCGGTGCCGTACCTCCTAACCAATCTTGGGTCTTGCCCAGCCACACCAGGCACTGGGATTGTCTGGTGATGGTGCCAGTGGTGTCCAGAGTCAGGAAACTAGTTTGAAAGAAGGGAAGTTACTTTCTGTAATGTTTTCTTGTTGTTCTAAGTTTCATTTTCCATTTGAATGAACATGAGCAGTCTCTGCTGTTTTGGCCCCTTTCTCTGCCAGACTTCACATATAAGTAGAGGTGATGGATTTTCCTTCTGTGGGCTTTGGTGACACCTCCCTTTTGTAATTCTCACCACCCCTCTCTCTCCTCCTTTGCAGTCTCTCCTTCAAGTTCCCTTCTGTGTACCTCCCCACAAATCTCAGTGTTCTCTAGGACAATATGTTGGCTGTCTTCTGCACAAAGTCTTTATGTGACCTCAGCAATAACCACAAGAACATTTAGCGAGCATGTTTTGTGTGCTAGGCACTTTGCACAGCACCTTGGGTGCGTATCTCATTCTGTCTTCCCAATGACCCAACAGATGGATACTGTGAATCTCTGGATTTTATAGAGGAAGAAACAGAACTGAGAGGTTCGTCGTCCAAATCTAACCTAAGTTTGCCTCGGGAACGACCTTGCTGACCAGCCTCTCGGTCCTCACGTGTCTGTGCCTGGACATTTTCACTTGAGTGCTTGAAAGTGAGCTCTAACATTGGTCTTGCTCCCTTACCAGTATTCCTAACTCCAGACTTGATGCTGCGGCCTATCCAGTTGCTTAAAGTGAAGAACCTGGACATTTTCTTAGATTCTCTTCTCTTCCCTGCCTCCCGCAAACAGTTCCCTAATTCATTTGACAGACATTTAAGATTTGCTGTGAAGCACACATTGTGCTAAGTTTGGGGGGGTGCAGAATGAACTAAACAGATAAAACCCCCTGCTCCCATGAGGCTTGTTTTCATGGAAATGAATATCTCCCTTTTCTACATCTGGACATTGAGCACTAGGGAGGGTAAGTGACTTGCCCGGGGTCACATGTTTAGGTTTCAAACCCAGGCATTCTGATTCAAGGAACCACATGGTCTTAGCCTTAACACTGTAAGCTTGCTGTCACGATGTCCCATAGGGTCTTCCCCTTAATCTCTTCTGTCTTCATCTTCTTGCCACTGCCACTGCCTTTGGGGCTGGTGTCCTCATTACTAAGATTACTGCAGTAACCTCCCACCTCGAGTCACTCATTGGCTGCAGTCTTACCTCCCTTTGGCTCATTCTCCATGGTGTACTGGAATGATTTTTCTAAAATGCAGTCTGATCCTGTCACCGTTTTCACTAAAACCCTTGGTTGGCTTCACCTAGCTTGGTGGTGCCTTGGTTTCCCCAAGACACAAATACCTGCACGGACTAGGCACCTGCTTAGCAACCTCTAGCCCAGAGGTTCTCAGACTTTACCATGTGTCACCGTTACCTGGAGGGCTTGTTAGAACGGGCTTACTGGGCTGCACCCCCAGAGTTCCTGATGTGGTAGGTCTGGGGCCACCCGAGAATTGCATTTCTAGCAAGTTCCTGGGTGATGCTGGAGTGGGACCCACACGTGGAGGAGCACTGCTTGCCAGGGCCCGAGCTGATGATCTCTGCTCCAGCTCCAGAAGCACTTGCCCGCTCTGAGGGACATGCTCTTTCCGGCTCCGAACCGTCTGCTGGAGGTGGTCTTCCTGTCTCCTTTCCTCTAGAACACGGTTCAAGTGTCCCTTCCTGGGAAGCTTCCTCTGACCCCTGGGGATCCCCTGGCTGCCCCTGTGTTTCTATGGCAGTGTGTGTCTGGGAAGGCTCCACTCCCTGAGCCTACTGTGGTTTCCCTTGTTTGTTTCCTACCCACTCTGCCCACCCCACCTCCCCTGCCGGTTAGCTCCTTGGGAAAGAAGATCATCAGTTACATTTTTCACCTTTCTATCCCCTGCATCTACCAGAGTGCCCAGTGCATATTGGAGAGACTTAGCAAATGAATTGAATCATGTAATCCTACTTGTGCTTTAAAAAAGAGTAATCCTGTTTCAAGTTTCATTTGCCTTAACCTTTAAATCTTGCCCGAGATGTTTTCTAAAACCTGAAGATGTCTCAGCACTACACAGTACACATCTGAGAGTCTTAGACGTTGAAGGCTGCCATTAGCTGGAGCCCCCAGCTTGGCTATTCTCATACAACAGCAGAAACTCATTCCCGCCAAGGCTGATGTTTGTCTGTAGATAACGTAACTTCTCATGCCTGTGGTTTGAAATACTTGAGTTATCCCTCCGTTCTCCTCAGCCCTTAGAACCTCTGTCTGGTCTGTTCTTAGCCTTGGCTTGATCTAATCAGGGGGTTACAGATGGAAGAGCCCAGGCAATGTAAGCCTTGCTTTTGCCGAGGCAAAGATTAGTGGGCTGTAATTCGCAGCTTCCCTCTTTCCATCCAGACTTGCATGCTTAATCCCTCACGTTCCTTTCTCTGTGCCTGCATTGCCTGCGGAATTTCCAAGAAGAGTATAGGTTTTATTGCCCGCAGAGCCCTCCCCTTTTCTCTCCCTTCCCAGCTCACGTTACTAGTTCTTGCCAGGAAGCGAAGTTCCAGTCTTGAACAAAGGAATTTCCGAGCAAGATTGCACCTGAGTTGCAGACATGTCTTCAAGGGGGCGCTTTGGCCTTCTCTTGGTGTGGTACAAGGTCAGAGGCAGAGAGCCCTTGTGCCCTTTCTGGGAAACCGGGAGGCGCGAACATAGGAACCATGCAAGAGGCTCCTCCTTGCTCCCTCTTACCCTTCCTCCAGGCTCTTGCTTTGGGAACCATTTCTTGGGCTCTGACTGTCCTGCTTCCAGAACTCAACAAGCAAGCAGAGGGCAGCTCGCTCTTTTCTTTCATGGAGTCATGCGGCTGAATGATGTATTCCTTCTTCCACCGGTGACCACAGCTTTACTGAGTAGTTCAGAACCACTGGAGATCCTAGTGGGTTATTTGGAAAGGAGCACCAACCACCCTCTGCCACGTCTTCATTAGTCCCCAGAGCACCGTTGTGCTCATGCCCGTTCTGCACACTTTACTGTTAACACGAACTAAGCCCGAAGGAAATTAATACGGTCTCTTATTTATTGTCTTAGGACTCTCTTGGTTGTAAGTAACAGAAAACCCCCAAAGTAGCTTCAGCTAAGATGGGAGTGGGGGAGGCGTATCCTAAGGACCCAGGGCACTGCTTGGAACCCAGGATCGGGAAATGCAGCCTTGGATCCTGGGGATAAGGAGCAGGATTGGAAGTTGCTCTTGGCATCTCTCCTACTTTCTCCATCAGGTGCTTTCTTCACTGCACCCTGATCTGTTCTAGCATCAGGGAGACCGGGGCTAGCAAAAATCACTGTGTCCAGTACCTGATTCCTGGGGAAGAGAGACTCCTGTCTCAGCCTAGTATTTGCTGGAACAACTCTTCCTGAGCCACATGTCCCTCCTTGGTCAACTCATCAGTCTAGAGAGGGGAGTAGGGAGTGGCTCTCCTTCACAAACAGGGATGCAGGGGCCCATCCTTGTGGGTGGGGGGCCGGTTTTCAAAAAGGAAGGGTGTAGATTGAGAAGCTACCCCAACCTCAGTTTGGTTATAATTTATATCCCACGTTCTTGCAGAAGAATTCTCTTTTTATAAGAGGGCGTAATGAAACCAAAACGCATTTACAAAGGAGATAACACAAAAACAAGGAGGGCTAAAGTTAGGGAGAGGGACGATGCATCAGGAAGCCCCAGTGGGAAGAAACTTACTTTAACGTGGGATTTCAAAATTAGTAGGTATTTAAAATCTGGGTCCGTGCATACCCCAAATTCCTGAGTCAGATTGGTAAGATAAATAGAAAAGATCTTAAATTAAACATGATCTCAGTATTCTGACTAGAGTTTATTAGTTTCTTTTAAATGCACAGGCATGCCTGTATACACTGTTCTGGGAGGGATCCCCCAGCCGAGATCAGGGGAAGGAGATGATTAATCGGAGGGCAGTGCTTCCGCCCCCTCGACTGGGCCCAGGTGCTCTGGGTCACACAGC
Organism: Enhydra lutris kenyoni; assembly: GCF_002288905.1. Classification (NCBI taxonomy): domain Eukaryota; kingdom Metazoa; phylum Chordata; class Mammalia; order Carnivora; family Mustelidae; genus Enhydra; species Enhydra lutris. The sequence continues at coordinate 30,948,743 of NW_019154087.1, forward strand.
CTGAGTCACTTCTGCAGTCTGAGCCCAGATTGTGTCACCCCTTCACGATCCCCCCGGGTGGGTGAATGTCAGCAAGGGTCCAAGTGGCAGGGGGTGCAGAAGTTCATAAGAGAGAGGCTTTGGATCACTGTGAATGAGAGGTTTTCTCCTACTTAGAGGAGGCAGGCGGAGAAGCGCGTGAGGAAGGGGAGGCGCTAATATGCACAGAGTACTGACGCATCGGGGGCGTCACAGGCTCCTGGCATGCCACCCAGTCGCACATGATCACATGGACCCCGACAGTCATTTGGTGCGTTTCCTTAGGTGCCCTTGTTGTCTCCATGGGGCTCTAGGAAGTCAGGAACCCTTCCAGTGCTGCTTTATCTCCCAGAAGAGATCCCAGTCGTCACTGGGGCTTCAGAGCCTCACCCCATCTGACTCCTGTTGCGTCTGCCACGGGGCCCTGCCGGGCTGCTTCTTTGCGGCATCCCCCACCCCCCGCCCCGTATCTACCAGTCCACTCCCCATCTTCGTGTTTTTTCCTTATGCCTAGCTTGCTTCATGGAGGTTTGCCTTGGCTGCTACATTTTAATATTGAAGCCGCTCCTTCCACCTTGAGGCACATTCAGTCCCTTTGTGCTGCTCTCCCTTTCCCACCGTGCTTCTTACCTTTTCAAATTCTGTATAATCTACTCATTGCTGTTTTTTTGTATCGCCTTTCCCTCCCAGTCCAGCCCAGCTAGAACGTCCGCCCCATAAGAGCAGGCACTTTGGTCTGTTTTGTTTCCTGATTTATCCCAACACCCCCACCCACCCCCCCACCCTCCCCCCGAGCGCTGCCTGGCTCATAGGAGAGGCTCAGATATGTGTTAATGAACGACGAGCCTCTCCCGAGATCACACAGGCTTGGAGCCCTGGCAGCCGGGCTCAGCGGGCGATGTGTGTTCAGGTGTTCAGACCACATGGAGGCTGTGGGAGCCGAGTGACGTGAGAGGGTGACCCCGCCTCAGATGGGGAATGTCCTGTTTACAGGTTTGAGCTTTATCGGTCATGCCATCTTGTCATGAGGATTCCGGACAGTTTGAGTGCACCAGCTGGGACCCAGTGGCAAAATTGGGATTGACTTTCTGGGTATTGAATTTTCTGCCAGCCCAGGCTGACTCCTCTGACAAAGCAGGAATTATGCCCAGAGGCTTTTTATTCCTAATATCAACCCTTGCCCTAGAAAGACACCCCTAGAAAGACACGGTGTCTTTCTAGGGCACAAATATTTGGCACACTTGTGTGGACTGTTCGTCCCCCCCACCCCTGCCTGCCGCCACCTCGTCCCTGTGAGAACTGAAGTGTTGGTCACACAAAAGTGTCAGCAAACATCTAGTGAAAAAAATACCTGTGTTGTAGTTTAAGGAAAATACTTTTTTTTTTTTTCCTAAAGATACTCTTTCCTCTCTTCTGTGCCAAATGTTTTCAATGAATCTCTCCTGTTTATTCAGGCAGAGCTTAAAGTTTTTTTTTTTTTTTTTTTTAACTTGATCAGAATGTCGAAGGAAGAAGAGTTCCTTCCATTGTTATTTTGGATAATATTTCTGAGGCTCTAATTTAGGTGAACAGATTGACCTGATCTTGATTTTCCTCTGTCGTGTTTACCTTGCTGCATTGTTATTTTGAGTCTGTTCACGGGATGCTGGGCAGATGCCATTGACGTAATTGCTGTTTTTTTAAGCAAAGAGGATTGAAAATGTCTATTTCAGAGTTGCCTGTGACCTTTAATGTACACCTGTACATAACTGCTTCCTTTTACGAATAAAAGTGGGGAGAGGTAGATGTGCATATAGACTTTAAATAACTTATTTTTTTAAGTATACAAGCTGAAATATGCTCCTTTAAAAGAGAATTCAGATAGCAGGCAAAATACAGTAAAAGAAAGCTGTCCTCCAGAAATGCCACTAGATCTTAGGCTAGTTAAGAAATTGGCACCTGGGATTTATTTCTGTCAAGACATAAGATGGATATTGAAGGGCTGCTGTCTCCATGTGGAAGACACCAAAAACAGGAATTAACTCTAACACCTCCCTCTCACTCCTTCACCCTTGCTTCCACTTCACCATATCAAGCCATTACTGGAAATGTCAGTTTTACTTCCAAATAGTCTCAATTCCATCTTTTTCTTCACATTTCCATCCTGGATACAGTCAGGTATTGTCTGGGTGATTAAAGCTGCCTCCCTCCAGTCCCTGTGTGTCCATTTTGGACTCTCTCATCTTTTCTGCAGCCCAAATCTGATAAAGGCCTGTGTCCTTACCCCATCCCAGTCCACTACACACAGATAGCATTTAGAAGGCTTCCTGTCACTCTTAGCATAATGACTGAACTCCTTAATGTGCCTTATGGGGCCCTGCATGACATGGTCCATACTCATGTCACTAATGAGAAACCCGCCACTTTCCCCCCATTCTTCACACACCAGTCACACCAATCACCTTTTAGACCTTTTTACTTGCTATGTTCCTCTCACCATGGGGCCTTTGCACATTCTCTTCTGACTTTCTGAAATACTCTTCATGTATTCATGCCAAGTCATATTCTCATCTTTCAGACCCCAGTTCCTACCTCCCTGACATAGGGAAACCCTCCTGGACTGCGCTCTGGGTCAGGTCTTCCTCTTTTGTCTGTATTGACCTTAGTTTCTTCTCCTTAATAGCTCCATCCAGAGCAGTTTTGTCTTTTATGCTTTATTTGCTTAAAATCTCTCTCTCACTGGACTGTATGCTCACTGGGGACAAGGATTGTATCTGTATTTATCACAAGAGAAAAGTAGTACCTAGCACCAAGTAAGAACTCAAAATATGCAAAGTGGTATGTGGATGGATGAGTGGCTTAAGTTGTCTGTTGTACTAATTAGAATGGACACTGTTCTACTTCCAAGGTGTTGGAGGCTCAGCTCGGACTGAAGCAACAGATAGAAAAAGAGATCTTCTGTTCACAGTCCCCAAAATGGGGCAGATGTGTCCCTCTTGGCGGAGAAGCCCAGTTGGCCCTGCTCACATCCTGGGGCCATTTTCCTTTCTAGCTTTTCCTGAGTGTCCTCTCTGCTGGCTTTTGTTCTGGTGCACCCAGCAGGCTTCTGTCAGTGTGCCCCTCTGTGTCCGTTTCGGGCTATTCTCCATTCCAGTCCATTTTCCACTCTAGTTAGGAATACAGCCCTTTGCCTTGAATGCCTGGAAACTAAAGGGGGTGATTTTGAGTCTTAGGACAAGAGTCTTAGGAAAGTACTAAAACAGTTTTGAGTTTGGGCTGAGGACTCAGATCTCCTGAGCAACACAACTTAAAGTTCCTGAGATAAAGTTTCCTTATCTATAAAATGGGGATAATATTAATTAACTTTAGTAATATATTCTATTTTATTCGAAATAGCCAAAGTTTACAATTTCAACATATAATCAGTAATAAAATAACTACTGAGGATTTTCCATTCTTTTAGTTTAAATTAAGTTTTTAAAATCCAATATAGGACACCTGGGTGGCTCAGATGGTTAACCGTCAGCCTTCGGCTCAGGTCATGATCCCAGGGTCCTGGGATTAAGTCCCTCATCAGGCTCCCTACTCAGCGGGGAGCCTGCTTCTCCCTCTGTCTCTTATGAATAAATAAATAAAATCTTTTCTTAAAAATATAAAATAAAACCCAATGTATGTCTTACACATATTAGCACATTTTGATGTGCACTGCCATGCTTGGAATGCTTGGTAGCTAGCGGCTCCTGTATTAGGCAGTGCTATCTTAGTGAATTCGTATAAGATACAGTGCTTAGTTCCTACTTAGCATTGAACAGATGTTGGCAAAATTATTGTTACTCATTTAAAACATCAAAAATTGGGTGGTCATATATTAGTACTGCATGTTTGCATATACGCCACATGGGGAGAGGCCTCAGATCTGCTGTGGTTTTTTACACCCCCCCCCCCCCCCTTTTTCAAAGGAATGATGAGTTGACTTTAAGAAATGTTCTTCCCCATTGCCTGGAAGTTGGCCTCAAGGTATCAGAATGAGGTCAGTTTGGTGGTTTACGGTCAACTTTTCTTCTAGAGGTGGGAAAGGGGAAATTCAGCGAGCCTCCAGTGCTGCGTGCCTGTCTCTGTTTTTTGGCTCTTTTCTGTTTAATTACTTGAAGCTGGAACTACTCAATTTTAAAACAAAACATATGGGCTGAGAGTAATTGGGAGGACATTTGCTAGTGATGTAGCAGCAAAGGTATGCAGTTGAGGCCCCGGCCCCGGGCTGCTTGCTTAGGTATCGAGTGCTTTCCTTCACTTCACTGTGTTTTGTCTTCAAATTCTTAAACCTTGTTTGGAGAGTCACAGTTAAAGCAGGAAGTCTTAGAGCAAGATTGTAGAGGAAATTGTCCGTTGAGTCTTCTTTAAATTCTGATTCTTTCCCCCTCTCCTCTTGGTGGAAAATCACGGGTTTCCAGTCTGTTTATATGATTTGTGAAGGAAAAGGGGTTTTCCAAGTGCCCAGAAGAGAGGAGAGCTTCATACAAAGAGGACAAAGTTGGCTCACTGTTGAATTTCTCTGTTCTTCTAGGTTACTCTGTGTCTGACCTGCACAGGGGAATTTCTGTTCTACAACCAGTCCTTGTGTGAAGGCAAGGTTCTCATTGTCTTACCTCTTCAAGTCCACTTTGCCTGCTGGGGGGAGGAATATACGATGTCCTCGTCCTATCATGTGTAATTCTAATCTAAATGCCTCTACTTTCTACCCCATGGGGGCAAATGGGAAATTTGGGGGACTGGTAAGAATGCATAGTTTGATGTCAGTCTCCTCTTGGTTCCCATCTCTGCTGCATCATTCAGTAGTGATTGAAACCCTGTAAGCGTCATTCTTCCCTTTCTTAAAATGGGGTTAATGACAGTGCCTATTCCCCAATAAAATTGTGGTAAAGCTTAAAAGAGACAGTGCAAACAAAGCACTAATGGGCACAGTGCCTGTCCAGTAATAAGAAATAAATGTTAGTGATTAGACAGGAGCCTTCCATGGGAACCTGTCCCCCCGGGAGGAACAGAGCTGACTGAGATGACGGTGTTGGAGTACTGCATCAGGGAAGGTGGTTGACTAGTGTCCGTGAAGAGCTTCTGTTTTGAGAAGGCGAGGCTTTTCACTGGGATGAGTTTCACATCAGTAGGTGTGAAGTCAAGCACTCTGTGATTTCGAGCTCTGATGGGATGCTTTGTCTGCCCTTCTGGCTTGTTACCGTATCGAGCCTAGGACCTCTACATATGAAAGTAACACGCTGAATTGCTCTGCTTTTGTACTAGAGTCCCAAGTATCTTGGAGTCATTTGGGGGGACTGGTGCATTTGTCGTTTTCCATCAGAAACATAAAGGGACACTTTGACTGGGGCCGTAGAGGGACCAACCATAGTTTTCTGTCAGGACATTCACAAGAACTCTTTCTAAACCCTTTCCAAACCTCTGAGAGCAAGAGCAGGAAGAAAGGGGTCTTCTGTTTTTGTCAAATCAAGGGCGTGCTGCAGCTTCTTTATCTAGGGGTTCCGAAGGTGTTGGATGTGGTTCACTAGAGTCTGATAATTGGCAGGAGATTCAGGAAATTCTGCCTCTAAAAACACAACCAGATTTCCAGGGCAGTCAGCCTTCTCTCTTTTTTTGTTTTGTTTTGTTTTGTTTTCCCCAGTCCCACCTTTCCCCTCTGCTCTTGGTGTCTGCCCCCCCCCCTTGGATTGATGAGCTGATGCGCACAACATGTCAGCTCCCCCTGCTGCGAATGAAGACCTCTCCAAGTGGACAGCTCTCAGATTTCCCCAGAACGGCAAAGAAGAACCACCCGCACTCCCGTCTTCTCTGTGCGGCCCTCTCAGTGCACAGCTTCCCTGACATTTAACTTAATCAAGATGTTAGTAAAATAAACAGGGTGCGCTGCTGCCGTCAGATTGAAACTGCTCGTTAACCTGCCCGCTCTCCTTTCACTTCAGTGTTTGGGAAGGAAATTCCGAGTTCCTCTTGGTAATGAGGATGAGGAATAAGATGTGTCCTTGCTCATGGCCAATTACACCCGGTCCTGACCACTGGGCTCTGAGGGGGGTGGACAGCCCTGTACAATGTGTCATCAAAGATAGGACACCCTGATTACAAGACCTGCTATTATTTTAGGTAAAGACAAGGGGAAAAGACTGAGATACCATTGATTTTAAGACCTGTCCTGATTTCAGACGTGTTAAAACATGTACGGAAATGTGTATCCTGAGCAGATAGAATACAGTGACAACTAAGTACAGTAGGGAGTCCCCCTGGGTACTGCTTGCTTGCCCCCCCCGCCACAAGCACAGCTCAGGGGCAGCACTGTGGGGTTGTGGTTGGAAAGAGGAGACAGCTCCGTGGTGGGTGCCCCTTTATCTCACTGCAGTGTTCGTGTGCTCCTGGGTCTACACGAAGTTACAGCACTGAGGGGAGACCAGGCCGAGCTGTAGAAGCCCTTCTCAAGGACGATAGAAGTCATTTAAGTTTCTGAAAAATGGAAGAATCCAGGACTTTTCTTTGGGTCATGTTGGACTTTGTAAGATTCATGTTACGTTTGGAAGAAGTTGTAAAGAGTGTGGTGCTCTGCCTGCCTTCTTCCTGGCCCATTCCCAGCGGTATGATGGTGTAGAGAGGATCACCGGCTTTTTTCTGTTCGTGTCCCTCATACTCTCTTTTCTAGTGAACTCCAGGCTTGGATTTATAGGGGCAGGAACTATGCCCTCTCCTACACTGAAAGGCAGCCTTAGACATTATTAATAACTTCAGTTTTACTCAAGGTTCTACCTAATTATTATCCTTCATAATATCAGTGACTTGGAAGCACCTGCATATTCCAACCCTTCTTTTTAAATAAATTTTTTTTTGTTTTTCTAGCTTTATTGAGATAGAATTGACAGATAAGATTATAAGATATTTAAAGAGTACATTGTGGTGATTCGATATGTATATATGTTGTGAAGGGGTTCCCCACCCTTGAGGTAACACATCCATGACCTTACGGTTACCTTTCAGTGTGTGACATCATTTCCGTTCCTTTAGAGGAAGTTAGTTTTACAAGACAGTGTTACCAACTGTAGTCATGGTGTTTACATTACATCCTCCGACCTTATTCATCTTATAACTTGTACCCTTTTGCTAACCTTTCAGTATTTCCCTCCTGCCCCTGGCAACCACGTTTTTACTTTGTTTCTATGAGTTCGATTTATTTATTTAGATTCCACATGTAAATGATACCATGTGGTATGTATCTCCTCTGTCTGGCTTATTTTACTTTGCATAAAGCCCTCCGGGTTCATCTGTGTTGTTGCAAATGACAGGATTTCCTTCTTTTCTAAGGTTGATTCCTATACCATGTTTTCTTTACTCAGTTCTTCTTCACGCTTAATTTTAATCAAGGTGATTATGGTACTTCTTTGAATGTCAAAGGCTGTCACTCAGATTTTAGACAAGAGTATTTCTCAGTCTGGTCAAGTGACAAAAGAGTTGGTTGAGAACTTTACTTGTATTTGTATTAGTAAAAACATAGCATTTACCCTTACACTTAACACCCTTTTTTTTCCTTTCTTTCAGTTTTTGGGAATAGCATTTCTTGGAATTGGACTGTGGGCGTGGAATGAAAAAGTAAGTTGATGCATCCATTTTGGTTGCTAGAGGTTGCACATTGTACTACATTTGTCTCCTTTTCCTCTGACAGCTGCAGACTATAAAGAAACATGGTTCTTTCATGAAAGAAAGTGTTCTTGGAAGATAATGTATGTCATAGTTCTAAGTAAGGCTCCTTAGGAATAAAGACTAAATCAGTCATTATATCAAAATAATTACAAAAGTAACAATACATGTGCATAACAGAGATCGTGTGTTGAAATTGTGTCAGTTAGCTGGAAGTAACCTATTTTTGTGGAACATTTCCTCACTCTGGCACAAGAATTTCAGTAATGCTTATAAATATCACCAAACCACCTGCAGCCTTCTCTCTCTCTTTCTCTCTCTCTTTTAACCCTTTAAAAGATTACTCAGGCCATAAAGATTATTTTTCTTTTCCATGTGAGCATTATATAATGAGCTATTAGCACGTTGCATGAAAGAAGCTAGATATAATTCATGTTTGAAAATCAGACAAACTTCACGTTAATACTAAAGAATGTGACTACTTGTCTACTGATTGAAAGTATCCAGGAATGTTCAGAATTTATGAGCAAATCCAACATACAGTATTTATGATTATAATATTTATGTCTTTATGAGCAAATATAGTATTTCCTAGGAATTATTTCCTCAATATTTCCTAGGAAATAGTCTGGAAATATGGAGGAACATATTCTAGGCTATGGTGAACACAATGTTCTGGACAGTTGATGCTCTACACAACACGCTCATGCCCCCCCCCCCACCCCGTGTCCAGTTCTCTGCCTTACTTCCCCTCTGTACCTTTTAATTGTTTTTTGACAAGTTCTACTGAGACCAGGCGCTGGACTTCAAAAATTAACAAGAACTGCTTTTTTCTTCCTTCTTTGGGAATGGAATCCTTGACAGCATTTTATTTCCCACCTTGAGGGAATGAGGGAGCGGGTGGATGGGTGAAAACTCACAGACACAGAGCTTAGCTTCAGTTTTCCAGAAGACCTGTCTATTATCCCTTTGGTATTTCTTCCTTTGACCTTGACCATGGCCTGAAGCCAAGAGTTTCTGTGAGATGTTCTGTGTACCAGGAGAGCAAAAGTAAGAATGTTTAACAAACAAAAACCCCCTCAGATACCAGTAGGAATTTCTACAAGAAAAACATGTTCAGATTGCGTCAGATAAAACTCAGAGTAAATCCTGAGTTTTGAAAGTGAACCACCCTCTGTTTATTTACAAAATACCTACATACAGAATGTAAAGTGTTTTACAAAAAACCAACCACCTGCCTGCAACATTCTGAAGCAGGGCAGTGATAAAGGGAGATAAGTTCCCCAAACAGACATAATTTGATCTCTAGAAACTTTTATGTTGAATACTCGTCATCTTTTGGAAAAGCGAATCAGTCCCCTTTTTGGCTCATAGATTTGTATTGGTGGAATCTCAGAAATGTTACTTTTAGAAGTCTTCTGATTGGTTAATGATGGATAACGCAGCTTTTTATAATCCTCCTTTAATAAGAGTCCGTTTCTATCTGATTTGAAAAGATGTTGGAAGGCATTAAATGAACTAATTGTCTATTGTAGCAATAAACAGACCATTGGTAATTTTGAAGGTTTTTTTTTTCTCTTTGTGAAATATAATTACCTTCTTGTTTCATCAGTTGCCCCAAAGGTCTCTTCTGTGATAAAATCACAAAATTCTAAAGCTGGAAGGGTCACACAAATATCAGAGCAAGGGGGTACTGTGGTCCCTGTGTTGGGGGGAAACAGCAGACCCCTCTTTGTCAAGGCCACTGCCAGTAAATGGGAAGTTTCACTGGAGAGCTGAAGTTACTTGGCCAGTTACCCAGCTACTGTGGAGCAGAACTCTGTAGGCCGGGACCAAGTGGAGGTAGCAGAGGGTAAAAGGACATGGAGGAACCTAATTTGGTGCACATTGGCCACATCTCCACACCCCCTAACCCTCCCCCCCCCCCCCCGCCCCCCCATGGGACACAGCAGGGAATCATGCAGAATTCCTGTGCCTCTGGGGCCCTGACAGTAGGCAGTTAACTAGCCGAGGACTTCTTCCTGCAACCTTGGATGCTGCCACTTAGATACTGGCTGCCAGTCTCTCTAATTGCAATAGACGCGCACTGGGACGTCTTTAAGATGTCTGTGCGATGACTTCACTCCTCTGCTCCAGTCAGCTGATTTTCCATAGCTCCCTGTGAAGCATAAAGTTGATAACAGCCCCCTTTGGGCCCTTGCCCCAACACCTTTTTTTTTTTTTTTTTCTCCTGCCTCAGTGGTATCTGTGCCTCTGCCCTCACTGGCCCTGCTCTAACCACTGTCCCCTCAGGAGTCTCAAGGGACATTTGTCTCCCTTCTGCTCTGAGCGCTCTTTGCCTGGCTGTCACCAGGTTTTGCTCCTTCTCCTCCAAGTCTGGTTCAAATGACCTTCCCGTGGAACCTACATGACTACCCTCCTCTCCACTTTGGACCTGCTTCCTCACACTCAGGTCCATGTGACATGCTGCCTGTTTCCCATCATCATACCTTTCATGGCATGTCCTCAGCATCTTGAACCCTGCCTGACACAGACAGACTCTGGGGAAATGTATTTTCCAAGAAGTGAATTCAAGAAGAGGGGTGAACAGTAAATCAGGGTCCCAGAGAAGGGGTAGTGAGGTTGGATGGCGCACAGTGAAGAAACGCACTGGGGTAGGGGGAGGGGGGAGACAGCAGGCCAGCAGGAAGGAGAGACAGGGAAAGGCAGCAGTCTTCCCCATGGCAGTCTGCAGGCTCTCTCCTTCCCCTTGGCCTTCACACCCCTATTTCTGGGGTACCTCAGGACACTGGGCAGAGAGTAGGCACTGAGCAGGCCCCTGCACTACTCCCATCTCTGCAGGACTGGCACCCATAATGTGGGGCCATGGAACCCGATCTGCATTGATCCCCTTGGTGACTGACTGCAAAGGCAACTCTGTCGAAGCCCTTTGGGTTAACTACTTCTCAGCTGGACCCGGCCTCAGAGGGGGTGAAATTCTGAGGTGAACCAAGGGCATTGGGCAGCATGGTCCTCCTGGGCTGCTAACTCCAGCCTGTGAATCAGTAAATCGCCCCCACCACCCTGTAGGGATGTGGTGACATTTACTTGAAGGAACACCTAGAGATGGATTATTTCCAAACTGGGTCACAGCTGGAAGGATCAGATTTCCTTAGTGGACAAAGCTTTACACATTTTTATGTGGAATACGGAAACATTCAAGACAAAAATTATTACCCCCCACCCTGTACATACTTAATACCAGGCTGAGCCTTAAACCTAGGGCTAATACTATCATTGGCTTATTTTTTTTTTAAAGACTTTATTTATTTGATAGAGAGAGCAATGGGAGCATCAGGTAGAGAGAGAGGGAGACGCAGAGTCCCCACCGAACAGGGAGCCCGATGCTGGGCTCCATCCCAGGACCCTGGGATCATGACGTGAGCTGAAGGCAGATGCTTAACCCACGGAGTGATCCAGGCGCCTCTATCTACCATTGACTTTTAGACATAACAATTAAACAACCCATTTTGACTAAATTCTGAATTGACTGTGCAGATGCAAAGGATGACTATGTCTCCAGGGGAAACTGGTTTATGTGCGGTTTTTCAGAGATCATAGGACCTGCTCTTCCAGAAGGAACATTAACAATTTGTAGCATGAAACACCTCTATAACAGGCTTGGCAGTGTCCAGCCATAATAGCATTTATTGAGCACATAGCACAGGATGGGGCTTGTGCTGGACTCTGGGGATGTAATTCCACAGGGAATTTACAGTGTAGGAAGGGTGTGCATATGTATGTGTGTATGTATATATAGATAAACTAGTACATTATAATAAATGCTAATTTGGGGGCATATGTAAGTTTAGCAATTTCTGTGGCAAAATACTCACCACTTTTGTCTCTTTGGGTTCCTCTTAGTGTTTAAAAGACCTTCCTTCTACCAAAGTAGAATCCTGTCCTACTAGTTTTTATTTATGGATTTTAGATCAACCCTATAGGATCCCACAGAGCAAGTCCTTCTGCATGTTGGCCCTCAAGGTATTTGGGGTTGAGGCCTGGTTTCTTGAGTTTCCTGGCTAAATATCTGCTTTTCTCTAGGAATTGGGGGGTGGGGCAGTTGTTCCTTTATCATCTTGGTCTTGCTCCTCTCACCTTTTTCACTCCTACCATTGAGAGGGTGCTTTGGGGCCAGAGTGGGTATAGCTGGGTTATGCCCCTTCTCCTCTCGCCTATTGTCCATGTAGCTTAAGATCCCACTGTTGATCACGGACACTTGCAAATTGGTCTCAGATCCAGCTAAGTGTACCCTTTCCACCTCACGTCTGGCTGATTTTTCAGAATCAGAGGTAAGGTTCCATGACCCAGCTGCTGTTACCCAGCACATTTCCCATTCCGCTGAGCTTGGTTTTAGCCGTACATTTGGATCAAGCTTCTCCCTCAATTCTTTCTTCTAACTCATGCCTTCCTTTAGCTCCTCCCCCCCCCTCCCCACCCGCACCCGTGCTGTCTGGGGATTTTCTGATTCAGTAGGTCTGGGGTGGACACTGGGATGCTTTATTTTCACAAGCCTTTTGGATTGTTCTGATTGCAGTCCGTTTTAGTTATCACTGCTAAAAGCCACTGGTATGTTGAGTAGGCTAAGGACAGAGCCCAGTGACATGTCCCTGGAAATTTCCTTGGAGATTGACACTCATTCACTTATATGTGCCCTTGGGCGTCATCAGTCAAGCAGTTTCTGATCCACCTACTTGTCATTATTTCAGACTGTTTATCTGCTTCTTATTTTTGTAGACAGACTATATCCTTCACTTTTTCTCTAATTACCAGCCTCGGAACTTGATTGAACCTGGTCCTTTCTTACTGAACCCGTACTAGGTCCTGGAGCACATCACTTTTTCATCTGAGAACTCAGAAACCCTGTCAGTAAAGCAAGGACTAAGGTACGGTTTATCATTTCCCCCTTCTAGAAATGCTTTCTTCACTTGGCTTCCGAGATACCCCACATCCCCAGTTTCCCTGCCTTTCAGGCAATGCCTTCTCATACTCCTTTGCCTGAGGCTTAGCTCTGAGACCTCTTCTCTGTCTTCACTCAGGCCCTAGGCAATCTCATCCCAGCTTGGGGCTTCAAACGCCGTCTGTCACGGATGACTTCCCAATCCAGATCTTTGATTGAGACCTTACTTTCTCCAGACTTGTGTAGCAGGTACCTTCCCTAGCATCTCCGCTTAAATGTCCAGTGGCTTCTGAAAATCCAAAACAGCACTCCTGATTCCCTCCTCAAAGCTGTTATTCCCAAATGGTAGTAAATGACAACTCCCTCCTTGTACTTGCTCAGGTTTTCTTGACACTCTTCCTTCTTTCCTTCTCAGACCACGTTCAGTCCACTCTGCCTTGAGAAAACATGGGGAATCTCATTTCTTCTCATCACCTCCACTGTTACGCCCTGATCGTAGCTGCTTCCACATCTTGCCTACACGCGTGCAGAAGCCTTCAGTTATTTCCCGGCCTCGACGCTTGTTCCCCTGCTCCTACCCCAGGCACATCTCCACGAAGCAGCCAGAGTGATCCTTTCAAAATATAAGATAGCGTGGCTAGTATCAAAGAAACAAGAAGTAACAAATATTGGTGAGGATGTGGAGAAAACGGAACCTTTGTGTCTTATTGGTAGGAATGTAGATCGGTGCGGCCACTGTGGAGACAGTGTGGAGCATCCACAAAAAATTAAAGATGGAAATACTAGATGACGTAGTAATTCCACTGCTGGGTATTTATCTAAGAAAACAGAAAAGATATACGCAGCATGTTCATTGCAGCATTATTTACAGTATCAAGATTCTGGAAGCAACCTAAGTGTCCACTGACAGGTGAAAGGATAAGGATTTGGTGTATGTTTTATATAATGGAACATTACTCAACTGTAAATAAGGATGAAATCTTAACCATTTGTGACATGGACGAACCTAGAGAGTATTCTGCTAAGTGAAGTAAGTCAGAGAGAGAGAGACGCCTGGGTGGTTCAGTTGGTTAAGTATCTGCCTTTGGCTCAGGTCTTGATCCCAGGGTCTTGGGCTCAAACCCTGCATCGGGCTCCCTGCTCGGCAGGGAGCTTGCTTCTTCCTTTCCCTCTCCAGCTCCCCTTGCTTGTGCTCTCTCTCTCTTTTTCTCTCTCTGTCAAATAAATAAATAAAATCTTTAAAAAAGAAAAAAAAAAGCCAGAGAGAGAAAGACAAATGGTGTATGATTTATATGTGGAATCTAAGAAAATAAAACAGATCCTAGATAGAACAAATCAGTGGTTAGAAGGGTAGGAGTGGGGGAATGAGTGATATAGGAGAAGGGCAGTAGAGACACCAACTTGCAGTTATAAGTCACAAGGATGAAAAGTACAGCCTGGGGAATATTGTCAATAATATTGTAATAACTTTGTGTGGTAACAGATGGTAACTAGACTTTTTTTGGTGATTATTTTATAACGTGTATAAATGATGAATCCCTATGTTGTATTCCTGAAACTAGTATCAAATTTAATGTCAACTATACTTAAAAAAAAAAAAAGTCTCATCACTTCTCTGCTCCAATCCTTCTAGTGAGCTCAGTGAGCTTACTGTCTCACTCCATCCCATAGATGTCGTCCCATTACTAACCTCACTTTCCACCTTGCCCTTTCCTGCTGCTGTTGCCCCCACTGACCACAGTTCTGTTTGTCCAAAATCTCAACTCCCCCTACCGCTATCCCTCTCCTGGGCCCTTTGTCCTTGCTCCTCCCCTACCTGGGATGCTGTCCCCCAGAGGTCCACTTTGGCATTTTTCTTCACTTTCTGATCTCTGATCAAATGTCACCTCCTTCCACAGGCCTTCCTGGCCTATTTAAAGTCACTGCTGTCACCCCATGCCCCTGCCCTCTTTCCCTGCTTCCCTGTGTTTTTCTCCTACGTGTTTTCATAGAATCGAGCACTTCCACACCAGCAAGGGCATTGCTCTCGCACGCCACTAAAAAAAGCAGCTCTGTGAGGGCAAAGACTTTTGTTTACTGCTACACTCCAGTACCTACAGCATTGGCACAGAGTTGGTGTTCAAAAAATACTGCTTCTGAAACAGTGAATGACCAAACGAATGATGAAAGCATTCTCTTAAACCGTGGCAATTTTGTGGCCTGTGGCGTTTAGTTAGAGAGGTATGAAGTTGCCTCAGATCTCTTGTTGGTGGGCAGTGAGGACAGATCTTCCTACCTGAGAGTGAGCAGAGTTAGTTACATGTGGCTGTGATGTCTGATCAATAGCGGGACAGTGTTACAAACAATAACACGGCCCCTAATTCGGGATGTTGGGGAAGAAAATAATCCTTTATTTCTGGCATAAAAATGGGAATCAATATGTGATTGTCCTGTTTGGTGGGAAAACGAGGGGTGCCTTTCCTTCTCCATTTTGCCCAGCACATATGCTGGTTCCTTAGCATTTGGGTGGGGGTGAGAGGCAGAGTGCTCCTTTGCCAGCAATCGCAGGTTGGGGTGCTGCCTGCAGCGTCAGCGAGGGCCAGGAGGAGCCTCCACTTTTCTGAGTAAGAAGAGCGTCCGTCACTGGCCAGGGCCCGTGGTCCCTCCCTGCCCCTCCAATCCAGCCACTTGCTCTCTGGGCCAAGGGTGCATCCAGCTGGCTTTAGGGGGCCTGAAAACACCTTGTAGGCAGGGGTCCTGCGCCCTTTTCCGCTCAGATCTGGCTGCGTGTTGCCTGCACTGCTGGGGCTGAGAAGATGTCTGAGCAAATGAGTGAGACCTTGCAGAGGACCTTTATATGCCCTAAAGACGGCACAGGAAAAGGTAGCTCTTCCTGAAGGGGTTTCGTTTTCACTTCTGTCTCTGTGGATCTTTAGGGTTAAACTTTAAGAGAACGATGACCTATGCTTTCCCCTGACCACTGCCTTGCTGTGAGTCTCATTTCAGAACCTTCCAGTTGCTTCTTGTCACAGTCATTGACAAGATTATTTTCCAAGACTCACCTTGGAAAAACTGCTCCAGTTTTCCCAGGAAGGAAAATCCGAGACCATGAGATTCAGTGCTTCAGGCCATTCATGGTGGTAGCTGTTGAGTTTCCATAGCCAGAGGGAGGCTGTAGGGGTAGGGGGTCCCCCAATATCTGGAACAGAGCACTACACGCTTTGGCTTGGAAACTACTCTTAAGGAGCCGCTTCTGAGATGCCGAAAATCCTTCTTTGAAGATAGCATCCCATTGGCAGAAATATAGTGAGTTAGTCCACATCTCTCTCTCTTACCCAAGTTATTCTCTCGAGTTTTCTGTTGTAGTCCAAAATCTGAAAACAGAGCAGCTCTTGCTCAGTACCTGCAAAGTTAGCACGCAAGTTAATACGTTGTAACCAGTACTTTTTCTTTTGGTGTGTCTGTGTAAACCTTTTTCAGAGGGGTTTCTCAGGAATGAAATTGAGGTGGGTCAAAACTTCCATGACTTTGTTGTTCCCTCTCAGATATCATAGTCCTACTTTCATTCTGAGGCACAAGTCCAGGCCCAGATGAGTTGGATGGTGATCAAAACTCCAACCCTGATGATGTTGGGTTCCAATGTTCTCCCTCACCCAGCTCCATCTGCCTTGGGCCCCTGAAGAGGGAAGCAGGGTGAGGCCTTTGCCCCCTGCTTCCTCCTGTCACCCCTCCCCACTCACCAGATGTTCCTCTGCCCACTTCCTGCTGGAGCTGAAGTGTGGGTGGGGCTGGGCCCTTGGGACCAGGCAGAGGGTGGAGGGGATGATATCTTGGTCTTTTTGAAGCTTCCCTACCGAGTCCCTCTGTCTGGTGGTTCCCTTGAGTTTGGTGGCTGTGTCTACTCCAAGTGGCTGCCTAGTTCCCCACCTCAGACCCGGCCGTCTTCCTCAGCCTGCACTCGTCTGCACTCTGCCTTCTGAGGTTTCCTGTTCTTACCCCAGCTGCCTCTTCCTGGGCACACTCATGTGGGGGTGAGGCCCATGCCACCAAGAATAGCCCTCGCCTGCCCTGGAGCCCTCCTCTTTCCTTCTCAGGCAGGCTGGCCTAGTCACTGTGTCTCAGAGCTCCCCCAGTAGGCCCCTTGAAACTCCTCACCAGGTTTAAGGTAAAAAGCAAGCTGCGGGGGGAGTGGTGGTGCACAGCACGGCAGCCACTTTCTCTAGAGAAAGGAAATTCTCTCTATTTCCTCCCCTATGTCACTTTCCGTCTGCTTGATTTTGCTGAGGTGTGCGAGGAGAGAGAAGCGCCTCTTGGCCTGTGGGGGGTGGGGGGTGGCAGCGGTGGTGGGAGGCCTTTGTCTCCTACTTACTTGGGTTTTCAGAGGGTGATCAGGGAAGTCCAGGGCCAAAAATATCATTTTAACATGTTACATATCTTAAAATTGTAGACGCAGATACACAATGTTCTTTTGAAAATGAGAACCTTCATGCCCACGGCTGCTTGCTTTTCTTAGACAGTAGAGCGCCATGGACGTGGGGTAGGTCGGCAGTAGACCACTCTGGGATCAGCTGGCCTGGGCTGGAAACTCTGCTGTGTCACTTTCTCACCCTGGCGAGCTGGCCGCTGCCCATCTCGGAGTCTGTTTCCTGCCGTGGACAGCTGCCCCGCCTGGTAGGCTTGTGGTGAGGGTGACTTAAGCTAGGTAGCCCAGTGCCAGCCAAAGCGTGTGCTCAGTAGCGTAGCCCTTTTCTAGCCCACCTGGATCACCCCAGAGCCGGCCAGCTGCTTCCATGACATCCACCTGCTGCCCAGGTTGTGAGCTAAGTACACAAATGACCGGGGCTTTCTGCTGCTCAGAACGCCCTCATTCAAACCCAGCTCCAGCCCGCCCACCTGTTAGCCTGCCCTCAGCGCCTGTGAGGCTCACACATAGACCCCCTCAGAGCCAGAGCCTGTCACTTCGTCTCTGCACTTGCTGACATCACCTTCTCCCCCTCCCCTCTGCGCTCCCACAGCACCCCACCCTGCTGCTGCTTCTGCCCAGCACCCTGCTCACCTGTCTCCCCACCAGATGACCACCTGAGGGTGTCACTGTGCCTTCACTCCGAATACCCATGACACATACAGTTGTCTGTCAGCTCTCGGGTGATCCTGACTTTGCTCAGTAACTGAGTGACTTCTGTCTCTGGGGCCCTAGAGCACAGTGATCACCTGCCACGAGGCTGTTTGCTTTTTCTTTTCTTTCTTTCTTTCTTTTTTTTTTTTTCACTTTAGTTTGGGCAGGGAGTGCACCGTGATCAGAGCCTCTGTTACATATTTGGGTTTAAACATTATACTTAGGACCATTCCTGGGTATGTATTCCATCATGAGGACACACATGTAAAGGCGTCTGGCGAGTGGCCTGGGAACAGGCTGGATGTCTGAAAAGTGACACTTTTGCCTGTGGATTTGTTTCCATGTTCAGAGAGGCAGTCCCTCCCTCTGGGGTGGCGTTTCTGGTCCAGGAGCAACACCAGTGGGTGGGACTTGGCACAGCTGGCCACGGCACCAACTGCTTGATAGCAGGATTTCATGGAGGCCTGGAAGACGATGTCTCTCCTCCCCTTCCTCTCCCCAAACCAGGTCATGGCCATTTTTAAAAAAGATTTTCTTTATTTATTTTGAGAGAGAGCAAGAGAGCGAGTGAGGTGGGGGAGAGGCACAGGGAGAGAGAGAGGATCTCCAGCAGACTCCATGCTGAGCGCAGAGCCTGGTCAGTCTCAACCTCATGATGCTGAGATCATGACCTGAGCTGAAATCAAGAGTTGGACAGTCAACTGACAGAGCCATACAGGTGCCCCATGGTCATGGCCATTTTTAAGCTGTAAGAAGGGATTACTTAATCTCACCGATGATGTTTTTTTGACAAAAAAACTAGGCGACCACATGCTTTTAAGGCAGCTGGCTTTCCTTTAACCTTGCATCGCTTCTCCAGGCCCTGAGTCCTGCTGCCCCCACAACTGTACACCCTCCTGGACTACGGGTCCCAGTGAGCTCCTGGTTCTTCACCTTTCAGGTCCTCTCTCTGGACTCTGCCACGATTCCTCAGGCAAATGGATGTCTTGGGGTTGCAGAGTGGCCTTGCTTTGTAATGTTCTTTGGGGATCTCTGATGAGTGTTGAGGGAGCAGGTCTGTTGCAGTGTGGTCTTCCTGTGGACAGGTCTTCCTATTGAAAGCTGCATCTCCAACTCTCCAGGACCACTCCCGGAGCTCATTTTCTTTAGAATATTCTGTCTTGTCATCCTCTCTCAAGTTGGGAAACTCTTCCCTCCTTTGTACTCTAGGAAAGCTGCTGCCAGTTCCACCCCAGTAGGGTCCAGTTTATGGGGGATGGGTGAATCAGGACCCAGTCCCATAAATCTCAGAGGGGTCCATCTGGCCTGGCTCTGGGTGCACGTTCCATATGACTGTCTCTTTGTTTCTCATCCAGCAGTTGGAAGGAATGTGCTTGTATATGCCAAAGCAGAAGAGCCCCAGACCTTAGGGGCGTATTAATGCTATTTTTGCATTTCTTTTCTGTGTGGGTTGAGAGAGAAGAAACTGAAGCTTGCCAGGTGGCACACAGAGGACTCTCTGAGCTGGTGGTGGAAAAAACCACAGACACTCCTGAGGTTTATTGGTTTGAAACCCTTCCGCAGCTCTGTTTGCCTTTTCATTTCTACACGTGCATAGAAGCCTTTTCCAAGAAAAAACAGTTCTGCTCAGAGCATAGTCCTTTATTGCAGAAGCACAGGTGAGAAGCTGCTTCAGTTTCAGGGATAGTTGAATGAATGAGGTGCTGAGGAGGAGGAGGTCAGTGGGAAGGTGGGCCAGTTTTCCACATTCTTGCCGAGGTGTATAGTGTTCATCAAACTACGGGACGATAAGATTCCGCAGGGAGGAGGACATTGTTAAGTATCTGGAAGGTCCCTCCGGAGCGGTGCATCTTCGATGACCAGTGCACCCAGTTGGCTCCTTGGCAGCGGAGGCCTGCTTTCCCTGTTCAGGGTGCCGCCATCTTGGCAACATGGCTGCTGACTGCCCAGTGTGCTCACCACTGTTGACTCACTTCTCACTGCTCTGTTCTCCACGGCACCACTTCTGTGCGCTCTTAGCTTCTACCCATTCATGGCGTCTGCCTACTCATGGATTTTGCTTACTCATGGCTTCTCTCTTCTGCCTCTACTTGGAGTGTCTTTAGGTGACTTTCCATTCCCAAACAAAGACGATCTGGCTGTAAGTCAGTTACTGCCACCTTCATTAGGTGTGATCGTCAGATCTGGTCATGGCTTTCCTTAAAAGGGTCAGGCAGAACAAGTACCAGAGCAAGATGGATTCCCCTCTAGTGCAGTTGAGTTAGAGGCTCCTCCTCTGTGCTTCAGTGTAGCATCTGATGTGTTCCTCTTGCTCTAACAGGGTAGTGATGGTAGTGAGGATGGGGATAAATTTTCACTGAATTCTTACTTTGTGCCAAGCACTTAGCATAATGTTTGGATTTACTTGAATTATTTCCTTCATCCTTATGATGTGGGGTACCATTTTGCTGATGTGGAAATTGAGACTTAGGCGGGTTTGGTACCTTGCCCAGAATCACATGGGTAGTAGGTCGTGGAACTGGGATTCAGGACGAGATATCTGTATGATCATGTCCTGTGTCTTTGCCCCACAGCTAGCACTGTCCAGGCGACCCTCTTTCTGTGTTTCAGTATTCCAGGGGAAATTGTAGGCAAGCCCAATGGACTTGAGTACAGTGCAGGATGAATGCTCCCTGCCACACTCGAGGGCAGCCTTGTCCAAGTGACTGGAGTATCAGTTTCCCTTTTACTACAGTGGATGCACACTGATATTTTTTGTTTGTTGGCTCTCTAAGCCTCTGTCTGCTATTGCTTCAGACACGTTCCACGAGCATGTCTGATTTCTCTTTAGACACACATGGGTCTCCTTACTAAGTTCTGAGAGATACGGTCTAGTCCCTAGTAGATAACGGAAATGTCCTATTTCACTGGAGGATCATCTCTTAAAGGCTCTGGATTGATATGCCAAGAGCTATCTGTCCAAAAGCCAATTTCTGGAATGACTAATTTGCTGAATATATTTGTTGTTTTTCAACTTTTTAATTGGCTGGTCTTCATCTTGTCTTCGAAGCCGCCCTTTATGGTGTGGTCATTGTGTTTGTGCATCTCCTGCAGCACTAGCCATAGACCCTGGGGAGCTGGCTGAGGGGCCTCAGACTGTAGATACAGGCGTATAGAGTGTGACTGAGAAGAACTCTTACACGATAACAAGGAACATCTGTGTAGTGAATCTCCCCCCGCCCCCCCCACCCATATTCTCAGGTCTGTAGTACTTGAATCTCTTTTTCTTGTGCCCTGTGATCTCGGTCTCTGGCTCTCTTCTGCTGACTGTTCTCCGCTGCTGCTGTTCAGAAGACCATTTTTGTGTCAGCCCAAACAAACGGATAAAGGAAGAAATGCACGTGGCTAATTGCTCTGCTTCTCCTGCGTTTATCTTCATTCCAGTCAGGCGCAGCTTCACAGGATGGTATTTTCTGACTTTATGCACGACGTCCGGGACCGTTAACCCTTTCAGCTCCCTGGGCTCTGCCTGCAGGATCCTTGGAGGAGAAGCACAAGCCCGTACCCCTGGGATGCAGATACCGGGCTGCGTGTATGTGTGCTTCTCACTTGAGCAGCAGTTCTGGGTACAGAGGAGAGTAGCCAATTGCCTTTTTGTACTATTTTTTTTTCCTGACAAGTTTGAGTTTCTAAGAAGTTGATGTTGAAGGCAAAGGACTGAACAGTCATGTTTACATCGAGAATTGGAGCTTACATCATGTATTTTTTGTCAGTGACAGAGACAAAACACCTAAGAGTTCCATCCAGAAACTCATTTCATTAACGATGCTGAGTTGATAGAGAGTCAACAAGAAGGAAGACTTTACCTGGGCTTAAGGGCTCGGTTGACTGGAAGTAGCAGCCAGTTGAGTAAAGGGGTCGTATTAAGTCCAACACTTAGCTCTGCCCCTTTCCTGCTCCCTGTTGGGCCCCCAGAACTTTCTTCTCAGCATAAAGTGTGAACTTCCAGTGTTGGCTGAGTGTGTGTGTGCATATATTATGCACCTGTGTATACGCCCACGTGCAGCACTGAAAGCCTAGTTGATTGACAGCTGTTGTCAGGTTGTGCAAGACTCCTCAGACGCAGACAGACCCAGACAGAACTGCCTTGTGCCGTCAAGGGCATGTATTATAAGGATTTTGGAGTGATCCGCAGAACTCCTCGTCAGGTCAGGAATTATAACGCCGACAGGATTTTCCGTCCCAGCTCTTATTCTTTGTTTCTTCCTACACCTGGCTTTCTAGTTCTCACTGTGGAGACTTTATCCACATGGTGAAAACATAATGCTGCTGCTGATTTGGGCCTTTTATAACTTCAGCCACAAGAGGGAGATGCCTGTTCCAAACCTTGGTGTGCGAGGAAGGGGATTCAGACTTCTCAGCAGTCATGAGGGAAGGGGGGTCATGAGAGAATTTGGCTGCTCTGAGGGGCACATGGAGTGCATTTGAGGGGGTGGGCAGGAAGCCTTGCAAGATGGGGAAGTGCTCTTGCCCAAAGATGAGGTGCCCTCAGGTTCCCAGAAGACTAGGTGTCTGCTGGTGTTGTTCTAGTGCATTCCTGAGGATTTACCGTGGATGGGAACGTCTATTTTAAATCACTTGGCAGACTTAACTGTAATCTTGGAGTTTGTATTTTTTTTCTTCCGGCTTCTTGTCAGCTACAAGCCTTAATGATAATTATTCTTCAGCAGGCATGTTCTAGCACTTCTTACTGATTTGTCACATTGAGCTTAACACAATTAAAAAGTCCAGTGAGAAGACCCCATCTCTGAGACAGCAGAAGGCCGAGCTCTCAGCTCCCCATCATTTCTATAATCCAGAATCTCGGCTGCCAGGATTGGGTTCAGCTCGGCTGTAATCTCTCTGTGTAGTCTGAAGCAGTAAGACTGCTTTTCAGGGGCTCTTGGGAAACATGGCGCAGGTGAAGGAGTGCGTTGTTGTTCATCTCCATCTGAGTAAGTAATCCTAATCCTGAGGAAAAGGCAGAAACTTGAGGTTTGACAAGTTGAGTTAGTTTCCAACTGATAATGACCTGGGTATATTCTGCATCCATTACAAATTAAGTTCTTGGTCGTCTTTTTCAGGCTTTGCAGAGTATTATTTCCCCAAAGCACTCAGTATCTGTCTCCAGTCCTGCCTTTTGCCAGAGTTTAGGATTAAAAGTAGAATCTGCAGGCCAGCTAGACCCCCAAATGATTGTTGTTTCCATGGTAACAGTAGGAAGCCCCTCAATTAAAGCTGCCCCTGTAGGCTGGACAGAGTAAAAGTATGAAAATAAGTTTGTCTGCAAAGCCAAATACTCATCCTCCAAATTAAACCCAGAGAGGACAGATGCTCCAGGAAACTACTGACAGTTGAGATCATGGTTTTTTGTTTTGTTTTGTTTTTGTTTTTGTTGTTGTTTTAATGATTTTATTTATTTGTCAGAGAAAGAGAGAGTGAGAGAGCACAAGCAGGGGGAAGCCACAGGCAGAAGAAGAAGCAGGCTTCCCGCCAAGCAAGGAGCCCGATGCAGGACTCTATCCCAGGACCCTGGGATCCTGACCTAAGCCGAAGGCAAATGCTTAACCCACTGAGCCACCCAGGCATCCCAGAGATCATATTTTTTGTAGTGTTTGAGACACAGGTGTGCACGTCGGTTGGCTGACTTGCTTTGCCAGAGTTGCCCAGATAATTGTCTCTTTTATCCATGACCTCTTTGTGTCCAGCCATAGCTCATGGAAGACTGTTTGAGAACAATCTGATCTTTGCTCAGACTTGAGTGTGAGTCACAAAAGCCCATTAAAAGTGGGTGGAATCATAGAATGGTCTTAAAGTTGGAAGGAACCTAAAGGTCATTAAGTCCCAATGTCACATCCAATTTGGGAATCCCTCCTACTGCAGAACTGACAGAGGCTCACCGCTTTGGCTCTTGCATGAGCCAAAGCCTTCTCTCATCCTTCAAGGGAGACCTACTGTTATCAGAAAGGCCTCTTTGTGATGGAGCTGACATCTCTTCCTGTCACTTCCCCCTCTGCTGCCTTGTTTGGGTGCCAAGGAAATGCAGTCTCCTTCTCTCATAATTAACTTTTAAGAATGTATCATGTACCCTCCAATGTTGTTTTTCTTTCCCCCTGGCTGAGCAGGTACAGCACATTAAGACCTTAAGCATTAACACCTGTGTTCCCAGGCATTCTAGGGGGAGAGGTTGATTTCCTTCTAACACGAGACCCTCAGTACTGTTGCCTGGATTTTGTGTGACTTCTCTGGCAGAGTTTTTTTCTTTCTATCATCTGTGTAGGTGGAGAATTGATAACAGTATTCCTGTGTTTCCCCTCTCCACCCACACACCCCTCCCCGGAGTACTCCTAATTCAGAGCTTGGAAATCTAAGAAACACAAGACTGGATCAAACCATTGGACCAAGCTGTCTCATGAAGGGTGTGGTTGCATTTGTGACGTCCCCTCAGAAGTCTTGTGAATACACCCTACATTCCTAACTGCTTTCCTCATCTCTCAACCCTTCATCTGTGACTTGACTTAAACCTTTGGCCTTTCCTGTAAGGTTTAAATTGTACATTTTAAGAGTTCTTTATTTCTCATATGTGTTCTATTATTAATATCCTACTATTGTTTTTAAGTCCATGCCTCCACCCCCCCCAAAAAAGAAACAAAAACCCAACAAACAAAAGATGTTTTTGTGCAAGTGATCCTGCAACCTTAAAATGGACTAAAACTTAAAACCCTTAAACTCAGGCTTTCTGATAGCAGCAGGTCTCTGGCGATGGATGAGAGAAGGCTTCTGCTGACTGCAAGTGCTGGCAAGCAAATACATGGCTTCCACTGGTTGGGGAAAGAACATGAAATAGATCTTTTGTTCTGGTTCAAAAAAAAAAAATAAATAAACAGCTGTGTGACCTCCGGCAAGTCACGAAGCCTCTCTGGGCTCCATTTTCCTTGAAGTATAAAATCAGATAAATACTTTGCATCCTTTCAGGTTGTTGGGAGTGTTTTGAAACAAATGATTTAAGACTTCACAGCGAGCTATACCATGATACTCTGGGATATTTTGAGAGTCCAAAACTAGTAAGATAAGAAAATAAAATATTGATGATATTGGCTATTTCAGACTCCTGTACATTCATGGTTTCAAAGTAACAGTGGTCCATCTCTGTAGGAATGAAGAGCAAACATGTACCTTGCATTTTAGAGAAAAAAAAATCTTGTAATTTCTAACATAGGTTCTGGGTGGTATTTGACATAGTATCATGGTTGAGGGAGAAATTTTTGTAAAAAAAAAAATGTTCATAGAGAAATGAAGGGTTCCTTTGGCAGGAGAATAAAAAGGGTGGAAAGCCAGGGAGTAACTCTGGATTTGCGAAGCATTTAAATCTCAGTTCTTATAAAAAACGTGGTGAGGAAATACCCCCAGTAAGTCAGTGTGAGATAGTCACCAGCACAAACCACCCAAGTGGGCTTTGGGATCTGAGCCTGATAGGGTCTCCTGTGAAGCTCAAGGGCAGATCTCGAGGCTCAGTTTTTCCCTGGAAAACTTCCGGGGGCTTGTGGCTGGGACTGGCCCTGTGTCAGCCTTCGGCACCTAGCTCATTCCTTGTTCCTACGAAACACCACAGGCTTTGGGCAGGCGCTTGTCTGACACCTGCCTGCCCTGGATGCTGAAGAGTGACCCCTCTTCCTGGGTGTTGGGAAGTGTGTATTTCTCACACACTGTTTTTAATTAATTTGCAGTGTTTCTTGAATATCAGTCACACCTCATCATCAGATCACCTCTCAAGTGTTTCTTTGCGAGGGGGACAAGGCAACTGTAATAATCTTTCCATGTTGAAAAACTGCCCCCACATCCTGGTGACCCGTTGTGTTTGCTTCTCTGCCCCCAGGGAGTTCTGTCCAATATCTCTTCCATCACCGATCTCGGCGGCTTTGACCCAGTCTGGCTCTTCCTCGTGGTGGGAGGAGTGATGTTCATTTTGGGATTCGCAGGGTGCATTGGAGCGCTACGGGAAAACACGTTCCTTCTGAAGTTTGTGAGTATCCCGTTCTGTGCTCTGGCCAAGGCCCAAGCTCCTGTCCTCCTGCAGGAGGATGCCCTATCTCTAGGCAAGGTGGCTCTTCCAAAGGCCCAGTGAAAATACGGCCCGGTTGACGCTTTCCTTTCAGGATAACTCTGTAGATCACCCTCCGTGCTTCCTTAGTGAAAGCCTTTCCTTTGGAGATTCCTTCCAAAGGAGGACGGAAGGGCCTGTGCTTCCACGTATGTATCCGAAACAGGCTTGGTAAGTGTAGCCGATGGTCAGCTGAACATGCCGGTCAGTCTGGAGTGTGGCATGGTGGAGGGCATCTGTGTCGATGTTCTCTGTGCAGCAGTGTCCACTCCCCTTTCCAAAAACAGGGAAAGGATGGAAAACAAAAAATCCACCTTCCTGTTGTGAGGAAAGATGGTGAGATTTCTAGGCAAGTGTTAGTATCATACCACATGTTCCTAGAATCCTGCTCAATGTCATCCAGAGACATTTTCACTTAAGACCAGAGCACATGCTAGCCCCGGTCCCCACAGCCATGTGGGACATGCTGCTCTTCCCCAGGTTTCCTGCCGCGTCATCCTCTGGCATTTTTCTTGAATGCCCCTAAAGAGTGCGGACTCAACCATACCCCAGCCAGGGTAGCCTGCTTCGAATTTGGGCAGCCCTGGTACAGATGAGGTTTTGGCAAATCAAACCTGAAAGGTTGTATGTTTAAGCTGCAAGTTTACATGACACTGCTGGGAAACGAGGGACACTGGTGCTCCCTACAATGAACGAGCAGTTGGTTCTCTGTTCTGTAGACACTTGTCTGTGGTGGGAGCAGCTGGTTTCCCAACACTCCACTGGCCTTATGCCTTATCTCCCAGTTCCCCCTTTTAAACACACACACACACACACACACACACACACACACACACACACACACAGTTCTGTCATCGCCCACCTAATCAAAGACCAGGAGACCAGGTGAGATTTGCCCCTGACCCTCACCTGCCGACCTGCCAGTCTTCTTGGCAAGAGATCCTTCTAAATGTGTGGGCTCACCTCACTCTACTTTCTAGAGCCTCATCGGACCCCAGATAATATTTAACCATTTGCCACTGTTTTATCAGTTTTAGCCTCCATGCCCCCAAATATGCAATCCCCTTTAATGTGATTTATTTGAATATAGTTCAGTTTATAAGAGGAGTCCCTTTGATATAATTTATTGTATTTGTGTTTGAAGGTACCAGAGTTAACAGTAGAAACTGATCGGTTTCTCCAAAATCAACACCATAATTTATCAAGCCCCATGTTGGAAATGAAGAAAGTTGTATCATTTCTTGGCTTTTGGAAATCACAGATAATATTTAAAATGGCTTCCCTGTTTAGGACAAACGGTCAGAACAGGCCCAGAATATTCTTTGAGCAGGAGCTATGAAATAAGTAGGAAGTGAATGCTAACATGCCTTTAACAGCCCCAGGGATCTGATGCTACAGGGCTAGGAGATTTGCTGAGGGAAATCTGGGAGCTAAGATAATGAGAAATGGAAATGGAGCTTCCTGGTCAACTGAGGCCCTAAGACGAAGGCTGCGAGTCAGTTTCTGTACCTTTGGAAATGGGGGAAATGAGGTCACAGGGCCAGGACAGAGAGGTTTCTGCCAAATATTTGATAAGAACTTAATTTGAACTCAGTTTTTGATCTCTGTATCATGTAGCAGTAAGAGAAACTTTACCAGCGTAACTGGAAAATGAACTTGCCTAACCTCTATGGTGGTGAGAACAAAAATCGAATTAACTTCGTGCATGGCTTCTGTGGTGGTGTTTTGTGTGCACATGCATGTGAGCCAGCTCTGATTTTTCTCAGTTGCATAGCATGATAACCTTTGTATTTCTGTATCTACTAAAGGGAGGGGAGTTGTTTTACACTAGGGGTAGGCCCTGAGTAAGAGTGATCATTTTTTTCACTGTCCTTTTTTCTAGATGGAGGAAATCTTACTTTGAAATTATTGGTACCACTGATGATAGTGAATGAATTCTCATGAATTCATCAAGAGCAGATAACCAGGAGGAGGTCTATGGAACCTGAAGGGTTGAGCTCTAGAGCGTCTAGAATTAAGAGCCCAAACCTTGGAGTCCTACACTTTGCCAGGCACTTACTTCTTTCTTCCACCCTCCCCTCCTGCCCACCCTCCCAGAATGGCACTCTGCATCCTGGCTCCACACTGTCAGATGTATGGACCTCTGATGTGAAATGCCCCCCGCTTCCCATCCCCACCCCCACAGCCCCTAAGACTGGGGGTCTTTGGAGGCAGGATTGGGTCTTACCCATCCTTGCTTTTGCGAAGCCCACCAAATCCAGGACCCGATCTATTATGGGTCCTTCAGATGTTTGCTGGAGGAATTAACCTCTTCTGTCTTTTTCTTATCTTAGTAAGTATCTCTGCAGCTTCCTTTGCATCCCTTCTCCAGCACATTTTTCTCTCTCGGTTGGTTGCTGGATGTCTGCTTGCTGAGCAGAGAAACAGCAGACAGCGTTAGCCCCCTCCCCTCTCTCCCCCCTCAGCCACTCGTGTCCTGGAGGCTCTGTGGGGTCTGCTGAGCAGCTCTGGCCCCAGTGTCCCTCTTTCTTTCCTTGTCACCAGAAGCTTGCCTGGTCCTTCACAACCTCATTTCTCATAATCTGTTTCAGCAAAAAAGTTGAGGAAGAGTAAGAGTGTGGGGGTGATAGGAAGTGGAAAGAACTGTGGGTGTGAACAGTAGGTTGGTATGACTGAGATGGGGCCTTCAGAGTCTTGGAGATGAAAGGGAAATTTCTCCAGATGCCTGGGCAGTGACCACCTTACCTGTGGCCCCAGCCTTCCTGAGCAAATTCTTCTTATTGGCCACATCAGCCAGAAGTCTGCCTTCGGCTGCGGGTTGATGTTACTTAAAATCTTCTGAGACTGGTATTTACAAAGAAGGGTGAGCACAGCTAGTGTTCCTAAGAAAACTTTCAATCCAGTTTTCTTAATGGGAAATGATTTTCATGTCCTAGTCACCACCTCCACGCCCCCCTCCCCAACTTCCTCTTTGACCTCGTCATCAAAGACGGACACATCTGCTATTTTACCCCATAAAGTAGGTGCAAAGAGGATTTAAAGCAGTGTCTAAATTTGTCTAAATCCAAAAGAAAGGAATGTATTGCATACAGCATGAAGGCCATAGTGACAGATGACAGTCGATCTTCAAATACTGGGATAGTTTATATTTCATGGTGACGAGGCTTACTGGAGGTGAGGGCAGGTCATTGTTCAGGAGTGGGGTGGTTCGTGAAGCCGGAGAAGCTCATTAGGTCGCAATGTGGGTCTAATGAGAAATGCCTCTTATCCATGTTTGCTTACTGGCTTTGTTGTTTAATTACCAAATGGACCAACAGAACCCCTAAAATGTGATTATGAACAATTCTTTTTTTTTTTTAAGATTTTATTTATTTATTTATTTGACACAGAGAGAGAGAGAGAGAGAGAGAGAGACAGAGAGGAAACACAAGCAGGGGGAGCGGGAGGGGTAGAAACAGACCTCCCGCTGAGCCAGGAGACCAATGTGGGGCTGGATCCCAGGACCCCAGGATTATGACCTGAGCGGAATGCAGATGCTTAACGACTGAGCCACCCAGGCGCCCCGATTATGAACAATTCTTAAAAATCCTTTCTTGGAGTGTAATAGGCTATTAGCAAATCAAGAAACTGAAGAGTATCTGCTTTAGACACGTGTAACAACCCAGTGTAATTACACACCTTTTTGGAAGGGACCATTTAAGTACATATGACCAAAATAGCCCTTTAAACTGTTCTCTGTGTGTCTTTTGTCTTAGTTTTCTGTGTTCCTGGGAATTATTTTCTTCCTGGAGCTCACTGCTGGGGTTCTGGCATTTGTTTTCAAAGACTGGATCAAAGACCAGCTGTATTTCTTTATAAACAACAACATCAGAGCGTACAGAGATGACATTGATTTGCAGAACCTCATAGACTTCACGCAGGAATATGTAAGTTTAAATTTAGTCTATTTTTAAGTTGAAAGCCTTGTCGGGGAATGAACGCTGCTCCTGGCTTCTGGCCACGCCGGCTGGAACCTACCTCTGATTTTGCCACATGGTTTTTTTTGTTGTTGTTGTTGCTTTACTTGTGTATTCATTATTTTCTAACCTCCTTTCTGACTTCCGTGATTTATGCCCTAGTGAAAATGTCCTATTTTCGCTTAATCTCAATTTCTACCAAGTCCGAGGGACAAAGAGAGCCTCTTGAACAACGAGATAATAAGCGCACGTGCTGTTTCCATCGACTGCTGCAGAGTATTGTTTTGCTCTCGGTGTAACATGTTATGTGGTGTCTTGGGGATTCTTTCTTGCTCCTTGCCCCCTTTTTGGCCATCCTCTACGCTTCATGGCTCCTAATCATACACTCAGCAATAGAATATTTGTCCACAGAGCACACCCAGTTCTGCACAACCAAAAGTTGAGCAACTTCTAAGCCCCCGTGACCTCTAGCAAGTGAAGAATCTGCCCCTTCCCCAGCCTTCCGAACGTTACTAGGGGACTTCCCCTGGCATGCAAATGACATCGCAGATGCCTCCTTTGACTCAGAATGGAAAACGGTATAAACAGGAGGTCAGAAATACAGATCTAGTGCCAAACTCTAATTAGCTAAGTGACTGCTGGCTAGCGGAACTTTGACCTACTTCCCTGATAGTATAGTAGAAATAGTAACAGCTACTGTTTAACTCAGGCAAGTATTAGGACACTCTAATAAGACGTGTGGTTTTCTAGGAGGCTGAAGGTGTTAACTGTCCATGGGTATTGAGGTCTTTATTTGTGTGCCCTGAGAAATTGGACAGGGGTGTCTGTGACCTAAATGTTTGTGGCAGGACTGGGGGGCAAACAGAAGCCCAGGGGACGAGTGGCGGTCTCTCTGTTGGACAGCTTTGCAGGGGGAGCTGGGCGGGGGCTCCCTTTGATAAAGGGAGGAGACGGTTGCATCTTGCATTGGCACTTGCCCTGTGGGAGCCGCGCTCCTTCGTTAGGTACTCAGCAGTGAGTGGGGCTGTGTTGCTGGCCTGGAGTAAGCTGCACCTCAGGTGTGAAATTAAGTCCTGGTTCATGTCCTGGGCGGACCTCCCTGATTTGTTAGGTCATAATAGATGCAGGCTCACACCTTGCCAAGTATTGTTGCTGACTAGTTTGCATGAAAAATCTGATGAAGCTTTGCAGGTGGAACTGGAGATGCACAAGCCCAGCCCTCGGAGGGCCAGATGAGCTGGAAGAACATGCGTATACACGTTCTCTTGCCCTGCTGTCTGCTTTATATGGAAATACTGTTATTTCATGTGATTTTATTTTTCTATCGTGGAGTGTAATGTGTTGAAGTTGCTCTTGGGCCTGAAAGCGAGAAAATGGTCAAGGCTTGATGTTTACTTAACTCAGAGAGGGTAGAGCTAGTCCAGAAGTGGAGTGACACAGGGCCCTCTGGAGCAACCAGTCCCTGTACCAAGCCCTTTTGAGACTCACTGACTTCAGCAGCTCATTTTATACATATTTTAATTAGAGGATGGAATACTGTTTTTTATTTTTTTTTAAGATTTTATTTATTTATTTGACAGAGAGAGAGAGAGAGAGAGAGAGATCACAAGTAGGCAGAGAGGCAGGCAGAGAGAAGGGTGGGAAGCAGGCTCCCCTCCAAGCAGAGAGCCCGATGTGGCGCTTGATCCCAGGACCCTGAGATCATGACCTGAGCCAAAGGCAGAGGCTTTAACCCACTGAGCCAACCAGGTGTCCTGGATGATGGAATTTTTTAAGTTAAAAATGTAAATTCATGTTCTTAAAAATAAGTTCAGAGTAGTAACAGGTATATAATGAAAAGTAAGCCTGGAAAACTTGGTGCGGTAATGAGTGTGTTCACTATTTTGATTGTGGTGATGGTTTCACAATGATACATATGCCAGATCTTACAAGATTGTGCCCTTTAAATATGTGCGGTTTATTGTATGTCAATTATATCTCAATGAAAAGGATTTTTACAAAACCATTAAGGCTGCAGAAACCATGTTTTTAAAAGGCCAGCCTCTAACTCTCCCACCACAGCCCCACTTGCCTCCTTCAGACATTGCCACGGTTTAGTGTCTTGTTTATCCTAGAATGTTCCTCCATGCACCCTCGCCAGGCAGATCTTGTTCGGACCGAATCTGCTCTACAACTCTTGCCCTGTCTGCCCTTCCAACACCTAACCCTGTGGATCTCACCAGCCATTTAAATCACACGCTAGCTAGCACATCCTTACAGATCTTGAGCCTGAGTCATTTTGGAAGCTTTTATAGGGCCCCTTTTGGTTTAGTTTGGTTGAAAAGTAAATTCTAGGCAGAAGAGAAGGTTAGCGCTGGCGGAAGCTGGGTGGCGGTCGTCTGGTGGTCGTGAGTGTGGGCACCTGGTCGCCTCCAAGTCGAGATGTTCTAATTCTCTCCTGTTTGCTCTAGTGGCAGTGCTGTGGGGCTTTTGGAGCTGATGATTGGAACCTAAATATTTACTTCAATTGCACAGATTCCAACGCAAGTCGAGAACGATGCGGCGTGCCATTCTCCTGCTGCACTAAAGACCCCGCGGTGAGTGAAGGCCTGCGGACTGCCGGCCAGCTCTGCGCTTCCCACCAAGAAATGGGGCCGGGGGAGGGGCGGCAGGGATGAGCAGTGACTGTTTTCTAGAAACCTGTTCTTACCTGCTCATTCCTCATTGTAGCCCCTAAAGGGGGCATAGCGTTCAGATCTTCCCGGTAGGGGTAATTGTCTCTGACATTAATTCAGCAGCACGCGTGGGTTCTTTTTTTTTTTTTTTTTTTTTAAGATTTTATTTATTTATTTGACACACAGAGAGAGAGAGAGTTCACAAGTAGGCAGAGAAGCAGACAGAGAGATAGAGGGGGAAACAGGCTCCCTGCTGAGCAGAGAGCCCAATGTGGGGCTCGATCCCAGGACCCTGAGACCATGACCTGAGCTGAAAGCAGAGGCTTTAACCCACTGAGCCACCCAGGCGCCCCCACGCACGGGTTCTTATTCTCAGCCTTCTTGGGAGTTGGCTCAATAAAAATCAGAACATTCCTCTTGGCAGTGTCGTCATCATCTTCCCTCTTTGTGTGAAACAAAGCCCCTTGGAGCTTAAGCAACTTTCCCAAGCTCACACTGCTAGCAAGTGATGGAGCTGAGCTTTAGGCCCAGGAAGCCTGCCGAGAGTGCCTCTCATTCCTTCCTGAGAGGGACCTGCTTAGGTGCGAGCTCTCTGCATTGGCTGGGGGGCAGTGACCCTCTGCTTCCTGATTTGGTTCTGGGGGGCAGTGTCAGAAATTGGGGAAAAGTCCGAGGTGAGATAGGGCTAGTCTGCTAGGGAGGAAGACCGCAGCTGCCTGGGCTCTCGTTTGTAATGATGATAACTGCAGTTTGTGTTTTATTTAAGAAAAGAAAAAGTGTTGAACCTGTTCTTAACCCTTTCACCGTGGGTTTGGTTGGGTGTTGGGTCACATCATGTGACTGGCATGTGGGATGACTTAAAATGCCAAGTGCCTTGTTGGAAGTTCAGTGCTCAGGAGTGAGCACTGAAACAAGGGGGAGAATTTGCTTCTGCACGTGTCTGTTCCACATTCTTCGGTCTCCTGGGCCGTTGGTGGTCTCCCAGGCCGTCGGTAGTCTCCCCCAGACCGCCCTTCTTGAAATCAAGCAGAGCCCCATGGGTGCTAGTGGATCAGTGGCCATTTCCCCATGCGAGGTGGAGCGTGTGGGGCTCCTCAAAAGGCGGCATGGTCTTGGTGTGGAACAGCGGTTCTCGGAGAGCTTCAGAGCAGTCTCTGGGCTGTTGGTCTGAAAGAGACTGAGAATCTCAAAGGACTGTGCTTGTTCCCCTGCTCTGAGACCTTGCCAGGAAGCCCACCTCTCCCACTGGCTCATGTCTTGATTTCCTGTGAGGAGGGCTGGCAGACAGGAGAGTGCCCAGCACAGAGCCCTGGGTATCCACTCAGGTGGCCTTGTGCCAACCAGCAGGTACAAACTGTTCTGTCTCCGGCTCCTGCCCTGGGTTAACATTCCATCAGAAGAATTATGAAGAGTGTCAGAAGGCATTATGCTTCCCCTTTCAACTACAGATACTCTGGGTAGAGATTTCTCATTCCACAAATGCCTAGCTAATAAAATCCACCCATACCCTGCAGAGGGGAAAAATAAACAAACCTAG
Organism: Enhydra lutris kenyoni; assembly: GCF_002288905.1. Lineage (NCBI taxonomy): Eukaryota > Metazoa > Chordata > Mammalia > Carnivora > Mustelidae > Enhydra > Enhydra lutris. The sequence goes on from NW_019154087.1 coordinate 30,982,723, forward strand.
AACAGGAGAACCCATGTTTCCGATTGGACCTGTGAGAAGTCAGGGTATCTGTCAGTGTGATACGTTGTTGGGACATTGTTTTGTTTTTTAATTATTAAAGTAATGCATTCTCATTGAAAAACCATTTAAATGATGCAGAAGTTTATAGATTAAAATGTAGAAGTTCCCCCAAAAGAACATAAATGAAGGTAGTCATTGTATTCTTTCCCCATGGTTTTAACTATGTCTCCATTTTCTAACCCTTGTAAGCTTCCTAAGGTTGTCAGTAACGCCCCTGCTACTCTTATATTTCCTGAACCTCAGTTTTTTTCTTCTGGAATAGAGGGCATATTTTAACACCTACTTTTTTTTTTTTTTTTTTTTAAGATTTTATTTATTTACTTGACAGAGAGAGCAAGAGAGAGAACACAAGTAGGGGGAGTGGGAGAGGGAGAAGCAGGCTTTGCCAAGCAAGCAGGGAGCCTGACGCAGGGCTTCATCCCAGGACCCTGGGATCATGACCCAAGCCGAAGGCAGTTGTTTAACAACTGAGCCACCCAGGCGCCCCTCCTACTTCTGAGGATTGTTCTAATAATTACTTGGGATAATGTATCAAAATGTTTATTTAACCTGGTACCTCGGACATCTGCATGCCCAAGATTGCATTCAATTAACGACACTTAACAGGGATCTTCTGCTAAGTCGTAGGCGGGGTTTGCATCTGTTGAGTGAATTTCACCTTCCCGTTTTCTTTCTCTACCAGGAAGATGTCATCAACACTCAGTGTGGCTATGATGCCAGGCAAAAACCAGTAAGTGGAATCTCATCTTGTCACTTAGCACAGAGGGTGTTGGAGGAGCTTTTGAACTTGCATGGTGACGCTGTGCTCTCCTCTTCCCTTGTGAAGGAAGTTGACCAGCAGATTGTAATCTACACGAAAGGCTGTGTGCCCCAGTTTGAGAAGTGGTTGCAGGACAATTTAACCATCGTGGCTGGTATTTTCATAGGGATTGCGTTGCTGCAGGTAAGACAAATCTCCGTGGTGGATGTCACAGGGAAATGATGCCCTGGGAGAGCCCTCGCCATGACTGGAGCTCTGCTGAATCACCTTCATGTCACAGTTTTTAAGACACATCGGAGGGCTGGGGAACAGACCTGAACTATCTGGTTTGTATTTTATTTAAACCCCTGATTTTAGATGCTACCATCCTGAAATACCTTAGGAAATCTTTTTTTCCTTTTCAAGATGGAGGAATTGATTGGGTCGGCAGTTGCCTACTGGCATTCCAGTGTTGCCGTGGGCAAAGTAGTCCCTGCCTTGTGACGGGGTCATGCAGGCAGGGATGGTCGGAAGTAGTTCCCAGTGGCAAGATTAAGAGTTTTTAAAGAGTTTCACAGACATTCTTTGTCCCTTTCTCTCTCCGGACCATCTTGTCAAAGTGTTAGTGAGGGAAGGAAGCATGCACTTTTCCTCCTAAGCAGCCCCAAGAGCTGGGGTTCTTAATCTTGTGGAGATAGAATACTTTTCTTAAAGGGACGCGAATGGGGCACAATGGTTAGAAGAAATTAAAGAAGACCTAAATAAATGGAAAGCCATTCCGTATTCATATTGGAAGACTTAATATTGTTAAGGTGGCAGTAATCCTCAAATTGATCTATAGGTTCAGTGCAATCCCTATCAAAATTACAGCTGCCTTTTTTTTGAAGAAGTGGACAAGGTCCATCCTAAAATTCAGGTGGAAGTGCAATGGACCCAGAGAAGCAAAACAAACTTGAAAAAGAGCAAAGTTGGAGAACTCACTTTCTAATCACAGGCTTACTACAAAGCTACAGTGATCAAGGTGGTACATAAGGTTGAACATATAGATCAGTGGAATAGAATTGAAAGCCAGAAATAAGCTCTGCCCCTATGGTCAGTTGATTTTTGACAAGGGAACTAAGACCAGTCAAGGGGGAAAGAACAGTCTTTTCAACAAACAGTGCTGGACCAACTGGATGTCTGTAGGCTAAAGAATGAATTTGGACCCCTACCTCACACCATATATAAAAACTAACTCCAAATGGGTCAAAGACCTAAACTTAAGAGCTAAAGCTATTTAAAAAAAACAAAACAAAACAAAAAACTCTTAGAAGATAGTGTAAGTGTAAATCTTTGTGAGCTTGATTAGGCAGCATTTTCTTACATAGGATACCAAAAGCACAAGCAATCAACATGAGTAGGTAAGTTAGACTTCATCAAAATTTAAACTTATGTGCTAAAAGGATACTACTAAGAGAAAGACAGTCCACAAAATGAGAGAAAATATTTGCAAATCATTATGTCTCATAGGGTTCAGTGTCTAGAATATATAAAAAACAACTAAAGAATAAAAAGACAAGCCCAATTCAAAGATGACCAAAGGAATTTTTTTAAAGATTTTTTTTTTTTTTTATTAGAGAGAGAGAGAGAGCACGAGAAGGGAGAAGGTTAGAGGGAGAAGCAGACTCCCCGTGGAGCTGGGAGCCCCATGCAGGACTCGATTTCTGGACTCCAGGATCATGACCTAAGCCAAAGGCAGTCACTTAACCAACTGAACCACCCAGGGGCTCTGACCAAAGGATTCAAACCAGATATATCTCCAAAGAAAGTACACACAGCCAATAAATGCATGAAAAGATGCTAATAATTAGATGTTAGAGAATTTCAAATTGAAACCACAGTGACATAGCACTTCACACATACTAGGATGGATGTAATTTAAAAGGAAGATAATAACAAATGTTGGCAAGAATGTGGAGAAATGGGAACCCTTGTACATTGCTAAAGGGACTGAGAATTGTAGTCACTGTGGCAAAGAATTTGGCACTTCCTCAGACTCAAATGGAGTTCACATAAGACCCAGCAGTTCCACTCCCAAAAGAATTGCAAACCTGCTTACCAGAAAGCTGGACAGGGACATTCACATTAGCACCATTCATAACAGCCAAAAAGTAGAAATAGTGTAAATGTCTATCAGCTGATGAAGGATATACAAAATGTAGTTTATCCATCTAGTAGAATATTACTCAAGCCATCAAAAGGATTGAACTACTGGTACATGCTACTGTATGACTAAACCTTGCAAACATTCTGCTGTGTGAACCCAAAAGACCACATATTCTATGATTCTATTTATATGAAATGTCTAAAGTAGGCAAATCCTAGGGACTGAAAGTAGATTCGTGGTTTCCAAGGATGGGGGAATGGGAATGCCTGCTAATGGGTAGAATGTCTCTTCAGTGTCATGAAATGTCGTGGAATTAGACGGCAGTGATAGCCGCACACCATTGTAGGCATACTAGACATCACTGAAGTAAAGACTCTGAAAGGATATATTTTATAGTATATGAATTATTTGTCAATTTAAAAAATCAAAGATAAGGAAAAGGAGATTCATTGGCCAGGGAGAAGCCTGCTGAAGTGGAGTTTCACTGTTTGACTCTTTTCCTTCCTTTGTCAGATATTTGGGATCTGCCTGGCTCAGAATTTGGTTAGCGATATCGAAGCTGTCAGGGCCAGCTGGTAGAGCCCTGCCTCACTGCTGTATGACACTGGATGGACCCAGCCTTCCCGACCCTCCCATGTGCCCAGCCACATCCACGCCGCAATCCCACGGGATGGAACTGCCGAGAACTTGGTTTTGGGCGGGTACCACTGGGAAATGCTGCTCACTGACCGGATTAAAAAGATAACCAGTATGAAAGTCGTTGCGCCGTGCATCTCTGCTGTGTCCATGAATTTATGGATGGTTGGATACTTACCAAAAAAGAAAAAAAGGGAGGGTGAGGGGCCCAGCTGTACTTGAATCTGTGGAACACGCAGTCTTGTTCTCTCCTTCAGTGATCGGAGGGCTGGGACAGGCGGTTTTTGCTCTTCGTCAGACCTTGAAGGGACTTCTGGTCCATGGCCTAAAGAAGTACATCTTTTCTAAAACTCAACCCCTAACCTGGGAGGGCTGTGGGTTTTTTTGTTTTGTTTTTTTGTTTTTGTTTTTGTTTTTGCATCCCTTCACTGTACATTTCAGGGACCTATTAAAACCATCATCCCAAGAAGAAAACAGCTTGTCTTTGGGTTCAGATGTTGTGATCACATTCAACAAGTCATGTGGGTGGGCACGCCTGGTCCCTCCCGGAGTGTCTCTTTCAAGGGGACTTGTGTGTTTCATGTGTATGGAGTAAGGGCTTTGGAACACTTAATGATGCTAAATTTTAACAGGACAGATTGTTGTTCTCAGTAGGCCTGAGCTGTATTTTCTATGAAATTCAAGGAGAAAATGAGGTTAATGGAGAGGCATTAACTAATACCCCTCACTCCAGCCCACCAAATTAGTTGTTGGATTCTTTGGAAACTGGAATATTCTGCATTTTGTTCTGCTTTTTTTGTGTGTTTTTGTTTTTGTCTCCCAAAAGTGAGAGAGCAAGGATACAGTTTCTCTTAAAGCGTTTTCTTACTCAGCTTGAATATTAATTTTTTTGGTGTACTCTCCCCGCATGATCTGTGAATCTGACTCTACCAGCTCCTTTCCCTGCCATCTTTCCTACAAACATTTATAAATGTTATTTGATCAGCATTTATTTCATAAGTTCACCACCCTGAGCAGTGTGGCGTGTCCTCCGTGGCCAGGGAGGGTCCCGCCGGCTGGGCTATTGCAAGTGCTTCTGTGGACTCCGTGATCCCTTTACCCTATCAGTCTTCGGGGCCCCATCTGCAGCCCCTCCCCGCCCCCTTCTCTTTGAATGGAATCAAACCTAATTCTGAAACAGTGTTGACACAATCAGAAATATCCTAATATTTTTTTCTTCTTATACTGGTTTCAGTTTGCTTTTATTAAAAGAAACAGTGCATGGCCAGAGCTCCTTCTGTTCTCATAGTGCAGACTAACTGTCAGGATGGTAACAAAGCACAAATACTTAGGAAGGCAGTGCATTGATGGGGCAAGTGTTCTGTGACCCAAGGTGGGAAACCACTTCCAGGTGCTGCCACTCACCTGTCCCCACCGGCCTGGGGAGGGATGAATTTTGCCCTCCGATTTGAACCCAGCTGGTTTTTGCCAGGAGGTCCCTCTCCTGGGGAGCAGATCATAGCCTGTGAAATGCTGGGAAAACCACAGGTGTCTTTTGCAGTGATGACCCACTTGCCAACACAAAACTGGGCGTCCAGCGAGCAGGCTTTATGGAAACTTAGCAAGGTTTTCTGTTTTAGCCCCATGTCGCATCACGGTGGCTGATGAACGTGTTAAATCTGCTCAGAGGAAGGACAAAGATTCTTTGAAAATTGTCTCCGGAGTGTGGGTGTGTGTACGACTGCATGTGTGTTTTTGTGTCTCTGTACAGTTAGAGGTGTTCATTCCATATTCCGGCTGTAAGATGGTTCTGTGTCATCTCTGCCTCCGCGCAGTTGTCATTCTGTAGTGTCACTGCGACATGGAGAAGACTTGAGCCCCGCGGTTGGCACTCCTGTCTCTTTTTATTACCTCATTCTCCAGTGAACTCCGCCTGACCAGTTGATTCAGAATCGGGCAAGATGCCCTCCCTTTGGCACATCCAGTGAAAGGCCAATCGGCAAGTCCAAGTGAGTTCTAAATTTTAATTAATCACCCTTTATTTTTTACACTTGAGAGTGGTTGTAATTAAGGCTGTCATTAATAAACTGGTTCTTCCTTACACGGAGTTATGTCTTTCTTCATTACCTGTCTTCAATCGCAAGAGTCTCTAATCCAGTGGTTCTCAGACTTTAGCATGCGTCGGAATCAGCTGGAGGGCTTTCGAAACCAGTGACTGTGTTTGCCTCATCCCCACATTTTTGGATTTAGTAGTTCTGGGGTGGGATGCGAGACTTTGCATTGCTGAACAAGGTCCCAGGTGCCGCTTTTGCTGTGGGTCTTGGAGGCAGTTGTTGGAAAAGCATCACTCTGATCTGTTCTCTGAGGGGGAAAGGAACCTTTGGGGGTTTAGGAGGGAAAGGTCGCTTTGTGCTGCTGGGTGCAGATGGAGAGCTGGGGACGTAGGACATCTCTCCCTGAGGTCACCGTCTGCTGGTCACAGTCACCTGGAGGCCATGTAAGACACAGGTGATCAGCCCTTGCCCATCAGGGTTTTGGAGTTGGGGAGCCAGAGCCGATGATTTTAAGAAGCTCCCATTAAAAATTGAATACACGGTGAGATTCAGGACCCATTATTTTGGTAACATTCACAAGTCTTCTCTAAGAAAATAATTTCTAGTAGTCCCTGAGAACAATCTTAAAAATCCATTTGAGAAGAGCCAACAAAAATGTCCTTTCATTGTGAATTATCACTGTAGAAAGTCTTTAAAACTATTCAAGACTTTTTTCAAAGATCAAATGAAAACAAAATTTTAAGGTTCTTACAGAATTCTCAGACCCAAGTATGTCCCAAGACTTAAGTTTGAGAAACGTTTTACCTCGTTTCCCTGGCTATTTGAGACCAAAATGTAATTCTGACTTTAAAGAAATATGTCAGTGACAAAGGGAGATAAACAATACCCCCTTGAGTTTTCCTAGCCGTGCTGTACAGCTTGATTATCTACTTCTGTGAGGTAATTGGTCCTCCTTGCTCACAGCAAACAAAGCCAACAAAGAAAAACTACAGCTCGTAAGTAAAAGGATGCTTTGTTGACAAAACTCCAAACTTACAGGAAGTTTCCTCCCTGTTTAGAAGGTAGTCTTGGGAGGATGGTTATTAAGTTTCTCTTTATCTCTTTTGTTTGGTTGCTACAAACATCACTGCTTCCACGATTTAAAAATACCTAATAACTGTTTTTAAAAATGAACACAGGAATTAAAGTAGAATTTTGCATCATGAAGTGCTTAAAAGAGAAGTCTCTTACTGTTTTCTTCCTCCTTTCTTCTCCCAAGGAACAAACCTTTTTGTTTCCCGGCAGCCTCCTCCCTGCTACAGGTCCCGGTCATCCTTCTCTCGAGGGGATTCGGAAAAGTGTCTCTTGGCCTTTTCTGACCATGCAGAATGTTTTCTCATTCATGCCCTGTGTGTGGGTGGGCAGGAGGGGAGCCGCTCTGGCCTTCTGTGGAGTCCGTCTCTGTCGGGTTCCGACTTGCTTGGACAGGAGCCCTGGGAAGCCGGTGGGCTGAACAATGAGGAGCCGGAGCCCAGTGACCTGGCTGGCCCTCCGCGGCTCTCTTCGTCATTTATTCAGGGAAGCCCTCTTTCCCTAGGGAAATCCTGTTTAGACCTCCAAGGAAGACCCGGAAACCTCTCCATAAACACTGGCCACTGGGGGTTCGTGGCCAGTTCTCTCCGGGGAGATCATGGGGCTGCTTCCAGGTGCTGCCCTCTCTGCAGTGAGAAGCCAAGTCTTTGAGAAGGAAAATGCACAATTGGCCTGGTAATGCACTATTTCTGGCTTTCTGGTGACATGCTAAAATCTCTGAATGACGATACGTAAGGCACATGTATCTGGGTAGGGGTAGGGGGCAGACGAGAGAGGCCAAACTCTGCACAAGGACCAAAGCCATCTTTAGTCTTACCTTTGCCTTCTCTCGTTTTTTGGAGGAGTTTGTGACAACGGTAGAGTTCATAAAATGAGAGAAGTCCTCATTTTTAGGACTTAATTTGGGGAATTAAATACAGCTTCCTTTGGCTTGGTCATGCGACCAGAGAAAACCTAAAGGAAGAGCAGGTTAGTGTATGGGTTTCACACTGTGTAAATATACCCCCAAAAGAAGGCAGCATGCAAGCAAGATAGTGCGTCCCATGTTGTTGCTTTTCATCGAGTGTGTAATTGCGTTGTAGGCGGGAGAAGGCCACCGGTTCAGTCTGGAGCTCATCTTCATGAATTAACTTTTGCAGAGCAGATGGTTTGACAGGAACGTTTTAGTGGCCTGCCCCCTAGTGGTGACCATGTGAAATGACTGACTGGAGCTGGAATAGTTAATGTGGGAATGAAATCACTCTTCAGAGGTACTTGTGCTTTGGAGAAACTTGAGGATTTCTGTAACACGGCTGTGTTTTGTGTGCTTTGGGTTGGTAAGTCTTTCTATCCCTTTACACACTCCTGGAAGTGACATAGCTTGTTTTGGAAAGGGAGAGAGCAGGGTGCTTAGCTCCCTTCCCCATCTATGTTCTGACCTTGCTGCTGGGACTTCACAGGCCCCTGGGGCAGGGTGCGTGGAGGTCAGAGCTGGGCCCTGCCTTCCTGCAGAGACTCAGACGCAGCTTATGGAAGAGGCAGGGGCCGGCTACAGCTGCTCCTCTGCAGGGCAGGCAATTCTCCTGAAGCAGTGCCAAGGACATCTCTTGTATTTTCTGCTATGAGCACCCGCATGGATCGCCTGGGGTTTGCTTTGATCTGCAAATCTGCAGCTTCGATTTTAAAGAAGATTGGTAGGGTGTTGGGGTGGTCTGGATCACCAGTTGTACCTTGTGTTTGAGGCGTTTGTTATGGGTTGAACTGTCTTCCAAAAATTCATGTATTGAAGTCATTACCCAATACAGCAGAATGTGACCTTACCTGGAAACAGAGTTGTGACAGATGTCATTAGTTAAGATGAGGGTCCTACTACAGTAGGATGGGTCTTGTGAAAAGGGGAAATTTGGACACGGATACACACAGAGGAAGAAGGCCCTGTGAACTTGGAATGCCAAAGACTACCTGGAAGCCTGCAGAAGCTAGGAGGGAGGCAAGAACGGATTCTCCCTCGGAGCCTCCAGAAGGAACCGGTGTTGCCAACACCTTTGGACTTTCGACACTCCAGAACTGTGAGATGCTTTCTGTGACTTAAGCCACTGACTTTGTGCTACTTTGTTACTGCAGCCCTAGGACACAAATACAGAGTTTGACTGTTTAGTGCCCCTTTTCAGGATAGACGGCGTAGGACTGCTCTGAGGTCCGTGTGCTGCTTTTCAGCAGGAGGACAGTCAGTGTGTATGGGCCCGGGCAGAACGCCTCCCTGTTATTCTTTAAACGGATGCACCTGAACACGGTGTGGGGTGTGCTCTATCTGCTTTAAGCTCTTAAAAAGAGTCTCGAGATGTTTTGTGGGACATTGTTAGCATGAGGAATGCTTTTTATTACATTACAATTGAAAATGGTGGTCCTGAGCTGTACTTAAGTCAAAGATCTTCAATGTAACTTGGTAGGACGATTATTTTACAAATAAAACCGCTCTATTTCCATGATGTGTGCTTTCTTGAACTCTGGTTACTTCGTTCCTGGTTCATGGACACCCTGCTCTAAGACGGTGCCTGGGGGACTGTGTCATCTAGCCCTTGAAGTGACAGGTGGCCTTTACTCCAAGTTACTATGTTCCAGGTACTGCTATGAGCACTCTGCATACGTTTTTGAGGAAATGGAAACTGGAGGAGACACACATGGAAAATTTAGACTTTGGCCCAAATTAAACTGTTCTCTTCTAAGGTGGTGCTGGCCCAGATGGGAAGATCGAGCACAGGGCAGCGGAAGAAGGCATCAAGGAGGAAGACAGGCTTGAGCAGGGCCCCCCTGGCCAGGGCAGAAGAAGCCATCCAGGGCAGGAGGAAGAAGGTGAGTGCTGCTGGGGAGGTGGGGAGACCCCAGGAGTGGGGAAAAGTGCTGATGAGCAGTGAGAAAGTCAAGCACACGGAGTCCTGGAACTGTGGTCCGGTGCCTGGCATGTACCAGGACCTCAGAATCCTGCCAAATGAGGGGCCTTTTTAACCGAGGTGGTTGGTCCACCTCCTTCTGGAAGGAAGAGGTGTCTGACAGAAGAGGAGGATTTTGGTAAACCATGTCTGCAGGTACAAAACCCCCAGCTTTTGATGAGAATACTTAAAAAATCATTTCAAAAATTTGCCAGGATTGTCTAAGTGTTTTGTGGAAAGCAAATAAAATAACCGGCCGCACAGCCATACCCTCCCATGGAGTCACTGAAACTACAGATCAAGTGGCCTCGGAGCTGAGCAGGGCAGCAGCAAATACCTTATTTCCTCCTTGTTTGGGAACCCAGCTATTTCCTCTGTCCAGTTCCACTGTCCCTGTGAGAGATTTCTATGGCCCGGGAGCTGGCAGGGTGAGCACCAATGTGTTTCAGGGGTGGGGGGCATTGGATCGAAGCAGGTGGAGGTTGGAGGTGACAGTCTTGTTCTTTTTCAGGTTGAAGCCAGAGAGGAGCGGTTCTCAGCAATAGATGCACACTAGGATCACCAGGGAATGTCAGACAACATCAAACCCAAACAAAAAACCAAACCAAAATGCCACCATGCAGCCCTTCCCCACACCTCATTTTTAAGCTCCCAGGTCATTCCTACTGCTCTATCAGCATTTTTCAAACTTAATGTTAAGTGAATCACCAGGGTCACCTGAAGTCCCCTGGGACTGATTGAGCAGGGCTCTTGAGTGGGGGTGGAGTTCCTGGTTCCAGCAGGCCCCAGAGGACACTACTGTCATCCGAATACCACATTTTGAGAGGCAAAGACAATAAAGAGGTAGGCCCTATTTACAGGAGTGCAGAATTCATGCCTTAGCATTGACATTTCTAGAGGACATCTTTCCTAAATCTGCTAAGTTGAAATTTTCAGGTCTGGGAAGGAAAATGCAGGGTGACAGTAAATAGGCAATATGTGTACATTTGTTAAATATATCTTACGCTGATTACAGAGGAAAAATATGTTCAATGTAGGAAACACGAGAAAATGAAATACATATATTTTATATTTTTAACATCTAGAGGTCTGTACTCATATAGACCCGCAAATTAGTGTGTCTTCTCATGAAGAACGTTTTAAATTGTTTGATACTATTTATACTGCTTTAGAGTCTGCTTTCTTCAAAATAGAGTATTTTCATGATCAGTGACTTTCATACCATAAATATTTTTTTCTAAGATTTTATTTATTTATTTGACAGAGATCACAAGTAGGCAGAGAGGCAGGCAGAGAGGGGGGTGGAAACAGGTTCCTTACTGAGCAGAGAGCCCGATGTGGGGCTCGATCCCAGGACCCTGGGATCGTGACCTGAGCTGAAGGCAGAGGCTTTAACCCACTGAGCTACTCAGGCGCCCCCATACCATAAATATTTTTAAGGTCACATAGTATTCTATTGTATACATCAGGGGTTCTCAAAATAGGCGATGCCCAGGTACTTTTGGGGGGTTCCCAAGACCCTCACGAAGAGTCCATCATGTCAGCATTATTTCATAATAATACTTAGACATTTCCTCCTTATTATCCTTCCTGAGTGCAGTGGAGATTTTCAGAGGCTGTGTGCTGTGATCATGCCCTCGCTCTGATAGCTAATGGAGTATGTACTTGGTATTTTTATGCTTTAGACCTTTCTCCCTTTTAATTTTTAATATAGTAAGTATTCATAGAATATCCCATACAAACAGGAGTTATTTGGGGCCTCCACCATTTTTAAGTGTTAAAGGATCCTGAGGTCAAAAAAGTTTGAGAGATGCTGGTGTAGATAAACTATAACCAACCAATCATCACTGCTGGAAAGTTAGGTTCTTCCCAGCTGAATAAAGTGGCAGTCAACTCTCTTCCACGTTTCTTCTGTTTTGCGCATCCATAGCCTCCTTACAGTGGAAGGACTGTATCAAAGGATTAAACACAGCTAATTTGTGGCAGCTGTAGTTAAGCCTTATTTCAAGCTCTGTACAGTCAATACCTTACCAATTGGAGGGCGAGAGGGGGAAGAGAGAGTATTAAAGCAGATAGGAAGAGTTGGGGCTTACTCATTCCCTTCCAGGGCAAAGGACAACCTCTATGAGATGTCAGTTCCTTTCTGGACTCTGATGGAAAGAACTGGAGTCAAACTGGGCATTGGAACACATGCTTTAATGACTCAGTCACTGCAAATAGAGGCTGGTCACTTATTAAGCCCGCAAAAACAAAAGTCACCAAATAAATGTTAAAGATCTTAATGACTCTATTCAATCATTCTGGTTGAAGAATCGGGCAGCATCTTTCCAGTACATAGAAATATGGAGCTCTGAGTAGCTGTACAAAATGAGAGCATTCTATCAGCAGAAGAGAGCAGGAACAAGAAGGTTATACTAGCGAAAAGTGGATTGGTTGTGTGCAGGTCAGTTCCCTTCAGGGGATGGCAGGTGTCTGTCAGGCACGTGAACATAATCTTGTGATTAGATAATTCTTGGTTGATTGGTTTAAGATTTCATTTCTAGGAGACACCAAAGCTGTAATTAAGTCTTGGTTTGGTGTCTCCATTTGGGGCCCATTACCTTTTTCATATTGTGCAATCTTACACAGTGAAAACTCTTCAGGTTGCTTTTAGAAAAAAGGAAACCTATTTGTGGTAAAGTAAGGTCACAGACTGTATGTGTGCCTCTTAGAGCTTGGCCACTGCCCATGGTGGGGCCTTAGCCATACTACCTTTTCTCCTACCTTTTGTGCCTTCCCTTGTAAGATAGAGATAGTGGTAACTACACCATGGGATGAAAGGGGTCCAACTGCTCTTCTTTCCCAAACACTATGCATGCCCTAGACTTCACCTAAAAAAAAAAAAGTGGCTTTCTCAGGGAGGTTCTGTCAGAACTTGGGGACCCTCTCTCTGCTCCACCAAGACCTGCTCTATAAAACTCTTTTTCGAAGAACTCTTACCCCTTGAATGCCTTTGAACGTTGTCTTTTTTCCCATAGAATTGGCCTGTATCGTTAACTTCTAGGTCTCAAGCACCTAGATATTCAGGAGGCTGCGTTCTTGAGGATGTCAATAGAAGATGGAAATAACTTTGTTTCTGGGTAGAGAGTATGTGCTCACCTCAAGAATGGAGTTGTAGTCAGTAAAATAGATCTCTATTTCCCTGTACGATGGTTTCTTCAAAGGTGAACGGACCCCGACAAGCTCCAGACAACTCTGGATGAGCTCGGGCCTGTGTTTAACCCTCCCAGGGGCCTTCCTTTCTCCCAGCTCTCCAGTCCTATTTAAGTACCCAATAGGGAAGGCAAATATGGGTGAGGATCAAGCCTTGGGAGAAATAATTTTGCTCACAAATTCTGAGTTTTTCCCAGGCTTGAAAGATTTTGGAACCAACCATTTTTTGAAGTAGCTGTGTTGTTGGGGAGGAGGGGATCAACATTAAACTGAGGAAAACTCTTGTGGGATTGCCAGATGAAATGGAGGTCCTCATGAGTTTATTCCGGTTCAAACAGTAAGAGTATTCATGCTGGACTAGATGGCTATCCTTTAGGCATCCTCAGGGTGGGAGAGAAATCACCTTTTCCCAGACAACAGGAAGTTCTGGGTCCTCACACGGAAAGACTGCAAGGCACACATGGACATGTGGAAAGCTGAAGTGAAAGACTGTGCGCTTATCATGGATATGGTTGCTCCCTGGGCCTTCTCTAGGAGCTAAAGGCTCCAGATTATCAGCAAGAGGCTCCTGATGTCTGGGCTTCCCATCAGGGTGATGGGGGACAGAATGCTGTGGTGAGTGGTTGTATCTGAGGTTGTTCCCAGTAAGACTGAGCAAGCATAAGGATATTCAGGTGGTATCCAGAAGATAAGTCAAGACTAACTATTCTAGGTAGTTTAGGGTAGCAGAAGGGTCTCTGGCCAATCTGAGAGCTGTCCACCGTAGGCATTATCTGGAGTGGAGCCGCTCAGGAAGTGTGCTTGCTCTGAGTGCAGTGGTTTACGTGGCAAGTGATAAGTGGTCTCAGGGTCAGAACTTTGTGGCCTCAAAAAAGGATGAAGGTTGAAGAATGATCCTGGGTTATTGATGCAGTAAATGGCCACCTGCTTGGATAGGATGATGAGCCGTTTGTTGGCCAGGTCAAGCTGTCTCTGAGGACTTGAGAGAAAGCTTGATTGCCCTGGGTTCTAAAAGGCGAATGCTGTTTCACTAGCTGCAGATAAGAATCACTTCTATCATGTTTGGAGCTTTAAAAATTCAGATGCCCAGGCTCCAGGTCCAGAGATTTAATTCCCTAAGTTTTGGGTAAGGCACATTTTTTATTTTTTTAATGGGGGTATTTTTGGTGTCTCCTGGGGACCCTGATGTAGTACAACAATGTGTGTATTTAGGAGGTGCTAAAGGGCACACTGCAGGTCAAGAGGACTGAGCTGTATATGGAACAGCCCATTGTCAGGGCTGAGCTGGGGTAAGGACTTGCCACTGGGTGTCTCCTCGAGGTGCCTTAAGCACCTCCCACCCAGGGCTTCAGAGCCAGCTTATGCTTTTCTTCCAGGAACCTGCTTCTCCTCCTTTGTTCTTCTTCTCCATTAACAAACATCACCACCGTCTTCTGCACTGTCACCCAAGTCAAACACTTCAGAATCATCTTTGCTTCCAACTCCACCCTTTTCTGTCCATCTAGTCGCATGAAGAACTATGGAGACTCTGATGCTTTCCCCTCCTGGTGAGTTAACAAGTTAGCCTGCCTCTGTTTCACCACCACAGAGAGGAGGCATGAGACTCCTGAGACATGTGCCTTTTGTTACCCACTGCCCTGTAGGCTCTAAGTTTTTCATGCCCCCAGTCCCACAGGGGATAGTGACCACACTTAAAGTAGGTTTGTGCTTCAACCAAGGAAAGCCCCAGTCTTATAAAGGGGTCTGCGAGCAATCTTGGCCAACATTTGACCACCCCTCCCCTCAGCCTCAATGGGGAGGCATTGTCTCTGTCTTAAGATGCTGTTTATTATATCCACATCCTTGGCGGGATAGTTTGAGACAAAAGCTATCCCTTCACAGGAGTATGGAGACATGAGCTGCCCATGGGGAATTGTCTCCCAACATTAGAAACTTACCACAGTTACCCACTAATCTTCCCACTGGGGGTGTGTGTGTGCTGTTAACAATAGTTCTGTTTCTAGAGCAAAACATAAAGCAAATATTCCAATCTTCTAATTAAAAACTTTTGTTTTTTTGGGGTGCCTGGTTGGCACACTAGGTTAAGCGTCCAACTCTTGGTTTTGGCTCAGGTAGTGATCAGGGTCCTGAGATCGAGGCCTGTGACTGGCTCTGCACTCAGCACTGAGTCTGCTTAAGATTTTCTTCTCCCTTGGGACGCCTGGGTGGCTCAGATAAGCATTTACCTTTGGCTCAGGTATTCCTGAGCCAAAGGTAAATGAAAACCCTCATGATTCCAGGGTCCTGGGATCAAGCCCTGCATCAGGCTTCCTGCTCAGCGGGGAGTCTGCTTTTCCCTCTTGCCTGTTGCTCCCCCTGCTTGTGCTCTTTCTGACAAACAGATAAAATCTTAAAAAAAACAAAACAAAAAAAACCCCCCCAAAACCCATTTTCTCCCTTGCCACCTCCCTCCCCCAAAAAATCTTAAAAAAAAAAAAAAGAAACTTTTGGTTTTCTATAACGACATAAAAATTAAAATGTTTAATTAAGCCCCCCCACCCCCATTCTGGTCTTCTCTTTTTTTCCCACTGTGTCTCTTGCCTCCACCCTTTTGTATGTATCCTCTGTCGCAGGATGCTTAGTGTCCTCTCCCTACAGACCCCTGTAACTGTTTATGCGGTTAACACTCTTACTTGCTAACTTCGTGTCATAGATTGTTTTTGTCTTCTCCCCCAGTGGACCATATCTGTCTCTCGTTCTGTCCCAACGTGGTGCCTCATGTGCACAGTAAGAGCTCAGTCAATTTTTGTGTCGTGAGGAAAGCTGCCACATCAGCAAGCCTGGCTGTTTGGGGTTTTTCTGAACTTGGAGAGTTAAAGCCCTTAGCCTCAGATGTTTTAATCCTTTGTCCTTTGTTTTAATGAGTTCTGTGACTGTGGCTTGTGAGCAGAACAAGCTGTCCTCAGAGGTTTTGATGCTTTAATGATTAGCCTTGCTAATCAAAATTTCATTCTGCTCCAAGTAACAGAAAACCTTGCTCAAGGGGTTTAACCAGCAGGTGTGTGTCTCACTAGGACTGAGAGGCCTCACGACAGGGCCGCTCCTCCAGTTCTCTGATGCTACTGAGGATCGAGGCTCTTTTCCCCTTTCTGCTCCACTGTCCTTGGTGGACTGGCCTTTGTACCTCATGGCTGCAAGAGGGCTGCTGGACTTGGGGAGCCCATATCAACATTGGAGGCATGGAAAAGGAAGAAAAGGAGAAAGTGAAGTTTAGGAAGCTGGGAAATTGGAATATCTTAAATTTGGCACAATGTCCCCCTGAACAAAAAGGGAGTTCTGTTAAAAAAGGAAGGAGGAGCTGGATATTGGGTAAATAACTCATAGTATCTATTTAAAAGATAAAATGTCTTCTAATTTTTTTTTTTAATTTTTTTTTTCCTAACTGGTCCTACCAGTCTGACCCTTGCTCAGGCCCACTGTTCTATGTGTCCTGGCTTTGTAGATGTTTGAACCATGTCTGTGTCCCAAGTGGCGACTGATTTCTTCTTCCTCTTTTCTGCACTCTGCCTCAGTTTCTGAGAAACTGAAGACATTTTGTTTGGTTGGATCTCTTACTGCTATCCTGGCCATCTGGCAGTACGGCAGAGATGTGAGGAGCTCTGGCGGATTTTTGGTGCTGGGTTGACCAACCCTCTAGAGAACGCAAGGTTTGACGACTGTTCCTGTCTGTGCCATACCTTAGCTCAGGGTCAGTGTGATGCCTGGTGGTTTGAATCACAGAGAATGGCCTGGCCCTTGGGGCTTACTCACTCGGGGTCATATGGGGGACGTACTCCACTTAGTTGTGTGATGTCAATGAAACATGTAGGAGGGTTAGCAGGGTCTTTTAGGGTTAGCAGGATCCCCCTATTGCATAAAAGCCTCTGACTCATGGGATAAAGGGGATGGTTAGGATAATTTTGTCCTCAGGAGAAGGGGTGCATTTCTGACCCAGCTAAGAAGGGACTTTGTCAATTTCTGCAGTCACCACAGTGTGCTGCCAGCCCTGTGAGGGGACAAGAAGGTCAGCACGGGCTGCCTCCTGTTAGCAGGATGGATGGAGTGGGTGCAGGCTTGGGCATGGCCTATAGCTGTATTTCCAGGTAGTTAACACTCGTCAGACTGTAGCTGCCACTGGTGCTCAAAATGTAAAGTCTTTGAAGAGATCAAAACAATGCAAGTTTGCATAGGTCATAAAAATGCCTTTGGGTCAAATATTGGGACCTCCATTAGACATGGCTTTTCCTGTTGTCCTGCTTCTTTCCCCCTAAAAATCCATTCCCTGTTCTCCTGCTCCAGGAGACAGCCAGACAGCCTGCAGAGGAGGGCTCCACAGGGTCACAGACACATGGACGTCCAGGGGCAATGGAGTTATGGGGAAACGGCAGGGGAGCTGGGTGGGGACTCCCAACAGGCTCGAGAAGCATGCCCTATCCAAAGGGGGCCACAGCCACATGCTGTTTGCCTGGAATAGAGAGTCCCTGGTTACCAGATCTCCCCATTTAAAAAAAAAAACAAAAAACAAAAAAAACCCAACTAGATTTTATTGCAAAATTATCCAAATTTTTAAATGTTTACAGCTGCTCACCCCCTCCCCCTTTTTCTTCAAAATTCCATGTGAAACAAAGATGCATGAGGGCCCCCAGTTTGCCCTCTCTGGTCTACAGGAAGAAATGACTAGCCAGGTTGTAGAATCCCAAGGAGCGTTCAATGGGGATTCTTGTGGGAGAAGAGGCTCTCCACCCCTCTCTTCCCTCTCTACCCAAGTGGTGCCTGGAGAGTGTTTATTGGCTTGGAACAAATCAGAGGGTGGTTCACAGGCTTCAGGTTCACCAGCAAAGCAAAAGTGCTGGTAGCCGTTGATGACACTCCTAAGAAGCAATTACTCCAATTAGCTAAACACCAGCTCCAGTGGGTGCTTGAAGGTGTGTCTGGGCCTCCTCTTTGTGGGCGGCCCACTCTGATGTATTTGGTAAGAGGGTGGTGGTCAATGGCAAGTGGGTGCAACTAACCCAATGTCTGGATGCCTGGGAGGGAGGTGGGGCTGCGCCACTCTCGTGGCCCCTCCCCCCTGGATGGTGGGTCCCCTCAGGAGACTCGGGAGGGCTTGACAGGAGCAAAGAGTGTCCAGGCAGTGATGAAAGGACAAGTGGAATTGGGAGGGGGCAAAGAGGCTCACTGAACAGTTGACAAGGATCTCTGAAGAAGAAAGTGAGAGGAATTAGAGGCAGAAAGTCGACTGACAGGGACTGACTGGTCAGATAATTTTTAGGAACTACTTTGGCATCTGCAGAGCTCATGACTTAGCATTTGGTTTGTTTTTCAAAAATCAAAATATGTCTTAAGTGCCCGAATGTGGGAAAATGGTTAAGTAAATTTTGGTATCTCTAATACAATGGAAGAATTAGGCAGCCATTAAAAGTGAGGGTTGTGAAATAGAGCTCTCGGTAATGTGAACAAACACTTACCATGTAAGTGGGAAGGAGAGGAGGTAACCACACGTGGCAGAACACTTGAACTGTGCACAGTATGTACACACACAGGGCAGTGCTCTGGGGGAGCATGCTAGAGCCTCATTCCGAAACTGAGCATCAGACATCAGTCCCAGGTTTAAGAAAGCCTACATCTTAGAGAGGAAGGGACTGTCCAATCCGATTATAGGCACTCCTGTGCCGGTAACATCTTTTCCTCAGATGCTTTTCTTCGGCCAGTGCACACCTTGCTCCCACTTCTCATGGTTCGGGGAAGGCACTGCATCTCACAGTTTCCCTGATAGGGGAACAAGAGGGCAAGAGGCAGGAGCAGGGGAAGCAGAGGATTTAGCAGGTATTCGTAGGTGGTATGATGAAGCGTAGTGGTCACTTTGCTGTGTCACTTCCTCTAACTTCTGGGCACTGGGGGTTGAGTGGTGTGGGTGAAGAGTGGAACAGGAGTCATTAATATTGTCAAAGGAAGTTATTGTAGGAAAGGCATGGTGGGGGAGTGGGTCGAATTCCTGAACCTTAAAAAAAGGGAAGGTGTTGTAAAGGAATTCTACACTGATAGTGCCCCAATTGAAATTAGGGACTATTTTGGATTCCTTCCCTTCTGTGTTGGGTTGCAACCTACACAGGTGCCTTTATGTTGTTTTAAGAGTGTAATTCAACCTTTCCGTCCTTCCTAAGTTCTGTGTCATTATAGGTATCGAACGGATGTGCCTGTGCTAGACATGGGGATGGGACTGAGGACCAAAAAGCTGAGCAGAATATCCCTGAAAAGAAGACAAGGTCAAAAGCTGGCTTCCTCTGGTCCTGCTAGACGTGATGCTAACCTTGGAAGAGTTCTGTGAGAGGTCCTAAAAGGAGACGGGGTTTTTCATCTGAGTGCATGGACTCTGTGAGGACAGGGATGAAGCCAGCTACCCAACAGACTGGGCTCTATTTATATGGCAGTCCCTTAAAAACCAACTGACAAAAACACTATTTTGGTAGAAGGGAGGCCTATTTTAAAGTAGATATGGTTATAAAATTCAAAGTGAGCATTCACAGAGGAATTTATTTTTGACAGTAATCTGAATGTACAGCCAGAGTCTCCTTCAAGATTCTTCATGATTCCTGGGAATCAATAAATAACAAACTACTGCAATAGTAAGTAACATCTCTCAATTTGATGTGAAAATAGATTACATATATTTTTAAAAGGTCTATTGTTACCTTTAAAATTCGTATACTGGAAGTCTGCGTTAAGGCTTTAAATTTTTTTTTTTAATTTTATTTTTCATAAACATATAATATCTTTTTATCCCCAGGGGTACAGGTCTGTGAATCGCCAGGTTTACACACTTCACAGCACTCACCATAGCACATACCCTCCCCAATGTCCATAATCCCACCCCCCCAACCCCCCTCCCCCCATTAACCCTCAGTTTGTTTTGTGAGATTAAGAGTCACTTATGGTTTGTCTCCCTCCCAATCCCATCTTGTTTCATTTACTCTTCTCCTACCCCCTTAACCCCCCATGTTGCATCTCCTCTCCCTCATATCAGGGAGATCATATGATAGTTGTCTTTCTCCAA
>NW_019154087.1:31002680-31007877 GCF_002288905.1 Enhydra lutris kenyoni
TTTTTTATAAACATATAATATATTTTTATCCCCAGGGGTACAGGTCTGTGAATCGCCAGGTTTACACACTTCACAGCACTCACCATAGCACATACCCTCCCCAATGTCCATAATCCCACCCCCCCAACCCCCCTCCCCCCATTAACCCTCAGTTTGTTTTGTGAGATTAAGAGTCACTTATGGTTTGTCTCCCTCCCAATCCCATCTTGTTTCATTTACTCTTCTCCTACCCCCTTAACCCCCCATGTTGCATCTCCTCTCCCTCATATCAGGGAGATCATATGATAGTTGTCTTTCTCCGATTGACTTATTTCGCTAAGCATGATACCCTCTAGTTCCATCCATGTTGTCGCAAATGGCAAGATTTCATTTCTTTTGATGGCTGCATAGCATTCCATTGTGTATATATACCACATCTTCTTTATCCATTCGTCTGTTGATGGACATCTAGGTTCTTTCCATAGTTTGGCTATTATAGACATTGCTGCTATAAACATTCGGGTGCACGTGCCCCTTCGGATCACTACGTTTGTATCTTTAGGGTAAATACCCAGCAGTGCAATTGCTGGGTCATAGGGTGGTTCTATTTTCAACATTTTGAGGAACCTCCATGCTGTTTTCCAGAGTGGTTGCACCAGCTTGCATTCCCACCAACAGTGTAGGAGGGTTCCCCTTTCTCCGCATCCTCGCCAGCATCTGTCATTTCCTGACTTGTTAATTTTAGCCATTCTGACTGGTGTGAGGTGGTATCTCATTGTGGTTTTGATTTGTATTTCCCTGATGCTGAGTGATGTGGAGCACTTTTTCATGTGTCTGTTGGCCATCTGGATGTCTTCTTTGCAGAAATGTCTGTTCATGTCCTCTGCCCATTTCTTGATTGGATTCTTTGTTCTTTGGGTGTTGAGTTTGCTAAGTTCTTTATAGATTTTGGACACTAGCCCTTTATCCGATATGTCATTTGCAAATATCTTCTCCCATTCTGTCAGTTGTCTTTTGGTTTTGTTAACTGTTTCCTTTGCTGTGCAAAAGCTTTTGATCTTGATGAAATCCCAATAGTTCATTTTTGCCCTTGCTTCCCTTGCCTTTGGCGATGTTTCTAGGAAGATGTTGCTGCGGCTGAGGTCGAAGAGGTTGCTGCCTGTGTTCTCCTCAAGGATTTTGATGGATTCCTTTCTCACATTGAGATCCTTCATCCATTTTGAGTCTATTTTCGTGTGTGGTGTAAGGAAATGATCCAATTTCATTTTTCTGCATGTGGCTGTCCAATTTTCCCAACACCATTTGTTGAAGAGGCTGTCTTTTTTCCATTGGATATTCTTTCCTGCTTTGTCGAAGATTAGTTGACCATAGAGTTGAGGGTCTATTTCTGGGCTCTCTATTCTGTTCCATTGATCTATGTGTCTGTTTTTGTGCCAGTACCATGCTGTCTTGATGATGACAGCTTTGTAATAGAGCTTGAAGTCCGGAATTGTGATGCCGCCAACTTTGGCTTTCTTTTTCAATATTGCTTTGGCTATTCGAGGTCTTTTCTGGTTCCATATAAATTTTAGCATTATTTGTTCCATTTCTTTGAAAAAAATGGATGGTACTTTGATAGGAATTGCATTAAATGTGTAGATTGCTTTAGGTAGCATAGACATTTTCACAATATTTATTCTTCCAATCCAGGAGCATGGAACATTTTTCCATTTCTTTGTGTCTTCCTCAATTTCTTTCATGAGTACTTTATAGTTTTCTGTGTATAGATTCTTAGTCTCTTTGGTTAGGTTTATTCCTAGGTATCTTATAGTTTTGGGTGCAATGGTAAATGGGATGGACTCCTTAATTTCTCTTTCTTCTGTCTTGTTGTTGGTGTAGAGAAATGCAACTGATTTCTGGGCATTGATTTTATATCCTGACACTTTACTGAATTCCTGTACAAGTTCTAGCAGTTTTGGAGTGGAGTCTTTTGGGTTTTCCACATATAGTATCATATCATCTGCAAAGAGTGATAGTTTGACTTCTTCTTTGCCGATTTGGATGCCTTTAATTTCCTTTTGTTGTCTGATTGCTGAGGCTAGGACTTCTAGTACTGTGTTGAATAGCAGTGGTGATAACGGACATCCCTGCCGTGTTCCTGACCTTAGCGGAAAAGCTTTCAGTTTTTCTCCATTGAGAATGATATTTGCGGTGGGTTTTTCATAGATGGTTTTGATAATATTGAGGTATGTGCCCTCTATCCCTACACTTTGAAGAGTTTTGATCAGGAAGGGATGCTGTACTTTGTCAAATGCTTTTTCAGCATCTATGGAGAGTATCATATGGTTCTTGTTCTTTCTTTTATTAATGTGTTGGATCACATTGATTGATTTACGGATGTTGAACCAACCTTGCAGCCCTGGAATAAATCCCACTTGGTCGTGGTGAATAATCCTTTTAATGTACTGTTGAATGCTATTGGCGAGTATTTTGGTGAGAATTTTTGCATCTGTGTTCATCAAGGATATTGGTCTGTAGTTCTCTTTTTTGATGGGATCCTTGTCTGGTTTTGGGATCAAGGTGATGCTGGCCTCATAAAATGAGTTTGGAAGTTCTCCTTCCATTTCTATTTTTTGGAACAGTTTCAGGAGAATAGGAATTAGTTCTTCTTTAAATGTTTGGTAGAATTCCCCCGGGAAGCCATCTGGCCCTGGGCTTTTGTTTGTTTGGAGATTTTTGATGACTGTTTCAATCTCCTTACTGGTTATGGGTCTGTTCAGGCTTTCTATTTCTTCCTGGTTCAGTTGTGGTAGTTTATATGTCTCTAGGAATGCATCCATTTCTTCCAGATTGTCAAATTTGTTGGCGTAGAGTTGCTCATAGTATGTTCTTATAATTGTCTGTATTTCTTTGGTGTTAGTTGTGATCTCTCCTCTTTCATTCATGATTTTATTTATTTGGGTCCTTTCTCTTTTCTTTTTGATAAGTCTGGCCAGGGGTTTATCGATCTTATTAATTCTTTCAAAGAACCAGCTCCTAGTTTCGTTGATTTGTTCTATTGTTTTTTTGGTTTCTATTTCATTGATTTCTGCTCTGATCTTTATGATTTCTCTTCTCCTGCTGGGTTTAGGGTTTCTTTCTTGTTCTTTCTCTAGCTCTTTTAGGTGTAGGGTTAGGTTGTGTACCTGAGACCTTTCTTGTTTCTTGAGAAAGGCTTGTACCGCTATATATTTTCCTCTCAGGACTGCCTTTGTTGTGTCCCACAGATTTTGAACCGTTGTGTTTTCATTATCATTTGTTTCCATGAGTTTTTTCAACTCTTCTTTAATTTCCTGGTTGACCCATTCATTCTTTAGAAGGATGCTGTTTAGTCTCCATGTAATTGGGTTCTTTCCAAATTTCCTCTTGTGATTGAGTTCTAGCTTCAGAGCATTGTGGTCTGAAAATATGCAGGGAATGATTCCAATCTTTTGATAACGGTTGAGACCTGATTTAGGACCGAGAATATGATCTATTCTGGAGAATGTTCCATGTGCACTAGAGAAGAATGTGTATTCTGTTGCTTTGGGATGAAATGTTCTGAATAGATCTGTGATGTCCATCTGGTCCAGTGTGTCATTTAAGGCCTTGATTTCCTTGTTGATCTTTTGCTTGGATGATCTGTCCATTTCAGTGAGGGGAGTGTTAAAGTCCCCTACGATTATTGTATTATTGTCGATGTGTTTCTTTGATTTTGTTATTAATTGGTTTATATAGTTGGCTGCTCCCACGTTAGGGGCATAGATATTTAAAATTGTTAGATCTTCTTGTTGGACAGATCCTTTGAGTATGATATAGTGTCCTTCCTCATCTCTTATTATAGTCTTTGGCTTAAAATCTAATTGATCTAAGGATTGCCACTCCTGCTTTTTTCTGATGTCCATTAGCATGGTAAATTCTTTTCCACCCCCTCACTTTAAATCTGGAGGTGTCTTCAGGTTTAAGATGAGTTTCTTGTAGGCAACATATAGATGGGTTTTGTTTTTTTATCCATTCTGATACCCTATGTCTTTTGATTGGGGCATTTAGCCCATTAACATTCAGGGTAAGTATTGAGAGATATGAATTTAGTGCCATTTTATTGCCTGTAAGGTGACTGTTATTGTATATTGTGTCTGTTCCTTTCTGATCTACTACTTTTAGGGTCTCCCTTTGCTTAGAGGACCCCTTTCAATATTTCCTGTAGAGCTGGTTTGGTATTTGCAAATTCTTTCAGTTTTTGTTTGTCCTGGAAGCTTTTAATCTCTCCTTCTATTTTCAATGATAGCCTAGCTGGATATAGTATTCTTGGCTGCATGTTTTTCTCGTTTAGTGCTCTGAATATATCATGCCAGCTCTTTCTGGCCTGCCAGGTCTCTGTGGATAAGTCTGCTGCCAATCTAATATTTTTACCATTGTACGTTACAGACTTCTTTTCCCGGGCTGCTTTCAGGATCTTCTCTTTGTCACTAAGACTTGTAAATTTTACTATTAGGTGACGGGGTGTGGACCTATTCTTATTGATTTTGAGGGGGGTTCTCTGAACCTCCTGGATTTTGATGCTTGTTCCCTTTGCCATATTGGGGAAATTCTCTCCAATAATTCTCTCCAATATACCTTCTCCTCCCCTCTCTGTTTCCTCTTCTTCTGGAATCCCAATTATTCTAATGTTGTTTCGTCTTATGGTGTCACTTATCTCTCGAATTCTCCCCTCGTGGTCCAGTAGCTGTTTGTCCCTCTTTTGCTCAGCTTCTTTATTCTCTGTCATTTGGTCTTCTATATCGCTAATTCTTTCTTCTGCCTCATTTATCCTAGCAGTGAGAGCCTCCATTTTTTATTGCACCTCATTAATAGCTTTTTTGATTTCAACTTGGTTAGATTTTAGTTCTTTTATTTCTCCAGAAAGGGCTTTTATATCTCCCGAGAGGGTTTCTCTAATATCTTCCATGCCTTTTTCGAGCCCGGCTAGAACCTTGAGAATCGTCATTCTGAACTCTAGATCTGACATATTACCAATGTCTGTATTGATTAGGTCCCTAGCCTTTGGTACTGCCTCTTGTTCTTTTTTTTTGTGGTGAATTTTTCCGCCTTGTCATTTTGTCCAGATAAGAGCAGATGAAGGAGCAAGTAAAATACTAAAAGGGTGGCAACAACCCCAGGAAAATATGCTTTAGCCAAATCAGAAGAGATCCCAAATCGTGAGGGGGGAGAAAGGGGATAA
>NW_019154087.1:31007977-31134653 GCF_002288905.1 Enhydra lutris kenyoni
AAAAAAAAAAAAAGAAAGAAACAATTAAAAAAAGAAAACCAATAAAGAAAAAAATATAAAAAGGAAAAAAAAATATATATATATATATTAGATAAACTAGTTAAAAAACGTTAAAAAAGAAAAGGGTAAAAGTTAAAAAATTTAGCAGAAGAAGAAAAATAAATTGGAAAAAAAAAGAAAGAGAAAAAAAATTAAATTAACTGCAAGGCTAAAGAATAATGGAGAGAAAGCCATGAGTTCCGTGCTTTGCTTTCTCCTCCTTTGGAATTCCGCTGCTCTCCTTGGTATTGAAACTGTAGTCCTTGGTAGGTGAACTTGGTCCTGGCTGGGCTTCTTGTTGATCTTCTGGTGGAGGGGCCTGTTGTAGTGATTCTCAAGTGTCTTTGCCCCGGGCGGAGTTGCACCGCCCTTACCAGGGGCCGGGCTGAGTAATCCGCTCGGGTTTGCTTTCGGGAGCTTTTGTTCCCTGAGCGCTTTCCGTAGAGTTCCGGAGGGCGGGAATGAAGATGGCGGCCTCCTGGTCTCCGGCCCGGAGGAGCCGAGAGCCCGGGGCCCCACTCCTCAGTGCACCCTCAGAGAACAGCGCCGATTTACTCCCGTCACCCTGCCTCCGGCCGTGCTCTGAGCTGACCGAGCCTGCAACCGGTTCAAGGTAACCCCGAGCTTAGAGCTTACTCCTCGGCTCTGTCTCTGTAGCCGGCTTCCCTGTTCTAATACCTGTAAGCTCTGCGACACTCAGACACCCCCGATCCTTCTGTGACCCTGCGGGACCTGAGGCCACGCTGACCCTGCGTGGGCTTCACCCCGGTTAAGCCTCTGGAGCGATGTCCCTCAGCGGAACAGACTTTTAAAAGTCCCGATTTTGTGCTCCGCTGCTCCGCCGCTTGCCGGGAGCCGGCCCCTCCCCCCGCGGTCTATCTTCCCGTCGCTTTGGATTCACTTCTCCGTCAGTCCTACCTTTCAGAAAGTGGTTGATTTTCTGTTTCTAGAGTTGCTGTTCTTCTTCTCTTCGATCTCCCGTTGGATTTGTAGGTGTTTGCAATCTTTAGATAAGCTATCTAGCTGATCTCCCGCTACCTGAAGTAGTCTCAGCCTGCTACTTCTCCGCCATCTTGACTCCTCCTAAATTTTTATTTTAACAGAGATCTAACAAAGATCTTTAAAAAATATTTCCTTTAAAGGAAGAAAATCCGGGGTGCCTGGGTGGCTCAGTGGGTTAAAGGACTCTGCCTTTGGCTCAGGTCATGATCCCGGAGTCCTGGGATCAAGCCCCACATTGGGCTCTCTGCTCAGCAGGGAGCCTGCTTCCTTTCCTCTCTCTCTGCCTACTTGTGATCTCTGTCTGTCAAATAAATAAATAAAATCTTAAAAACAAAAAAAATCCCAGGGTACCTGGGTGGCTCAGTCATTAAGCATCTGCCTTCGGCTCAGGTCGTGATCCCAGGGTCCTGGGATCAAGCCCTACATGAGGCAGCTTGCTTGGCAGGAAGCCTGCTTCTCCCTCTCACACTCCCCCTGCTTGTGTTCCCTCTCTTGCAGTCTGTCAAATAAATAAATAAAATCTTTTTTAAAAAAATTAAAAAATTGCAAATCTGAAACTAATAGGTTTCAAAGCATGGCAGGATTAGGCTTTACACTTCCTTGATGAAGATAAATTTAGCTAAATTTCTGAAAACATAATCCTGAAATAGAAAATACTCTATATATGTGACCAACACCAAGTAAAAAAAAAAAAAGAACTAAGTTTCACTACCACCTGAGTGTGGTTTTAACTCTGTTGGGCTAAACAGAGTAAAATAAAATTGCACACATGTCTATGAGTGAAACCATGCATCTCTGAGCCATGGACAAGTTACAATAATGTGTTTTGAAGTCAGGGATGAAGGTGAAAGCCAAGTTTGTTTTTTGATTCAAGGCTCACTTGAGCCCCCATCTCCATGGTCTAATCACCTTGCTTGCTCCAGATTTTACTCCTTGAAAGCTGCACCGATAATGCTGGGGACCAGAGAAGGCTACTGAGAAGTCGCTTGCGAGAACAGGACATTGCTTGTGACATCACCCTGATCCTCCATTTGCTCAGTAAATGGCAGGCTCTACCCGTCCCTTTGGATGAATGTGACATTAGGGACTGAGAGAACAAATGTCAGGAGAAACACAGGCATCAGTATATAAACGAATTGTCAGCATATTAAGTTCTATTTATCTAGTATTACAAATAGGTATATGTACTGTCCATTTTTGAAATGTTAGAATGTGTTTATAGCTACAAAATTTTGGTAAAGTTTGGTTTGTTTGTTTTCTAGGAAGAAACGAAGTGAGAACAAGGGAATAATGAATTTTTAAAGGCCATTAAGAAGGAAAGAGTAAGAATTTAAATTTAAAAAGGAGCATAAATTTTACGCAAGGCTCACTTTTTTTTCCTTCAAAAACTGTAGCCAACCACTCATGACACAGAAGGAATAGCTTACCCTTGGAAGCCTCCAACATAAAGGGGCTCCACCTATCTAGTCAAGAAGCATAATGGTGAACAGGCCGTCACAAGTGGATTGTACCAGGATTCAGAGCACAGCTACCAAAAGCTTTCATGAAGCAAAACACACAGCATTTATAATTAAGAAAAAGACATACCCAAATAGGTATGTATATTAAAAATATATAGACACAGGGGCGCCTGGGTGGCTCAGTGGGTTAAGCTGCTGCCTTCGGCTCAGGTCATGATCTCAGGGTCCTGGGATCGAGTCCCACATCGGGCTCTTTGCTCAGCAGGGAGCCTGCTTCCCTCTCTCCCTCTCCGCCTGCCTCTTTGTCTACTTGTGATCTCTCTCAGTCAAATAAATAAATAAAATCTTAAAAAAAAAAAAAATAAATAAATAAAAATATATAGACACTGGTAAGTTGGGCCGTTTTGAAAGTGGAAAGAGGGATCGTTTTGTTTTCTATACTGAGGAAAACATAGTATTATAGCTTTATTTATATTGACTTTATTATTGCATACTACAGTTACTCCCACTTTAGAGAGAGGTCTGAACAGGAAGAGGAAGTCCTGTGGGGGCCTACATCCAAGGCCTATTTTGCAGACTTGACCATCAGTTTCACTTGATCTTAGCCAAAAGGCCGAGAAGTGATTGACCATCAGTTTCAGGGGGAGGAAGCAGAGGCTGTGCATTCTGCATTGAGAATAACTGGGTGCTCCTCAAACTGTTAATAGACAGTATCTCCCATTCGGCTGTTCTTTGAGTTTCATTAGCTGGGAACCCTTCGGGTGGAAGCGGGATAGGCCATAACATGTCACCAGTATCCCAGTTCCATCCAATCTTACCTTCAACCCTTTGAAGTTTCAGTTACCACAAAAAATCTGGGAAGTAGGGATTATTACACTCATCATATTGATGAGAAAGCAGGCCCAGAGAGTTTAAACTCTGATGGTTGCACAGCCGGTACGTTAACAGAACTAGGACGTGACCTCAGATCAGACAGTATTTAAAGACTTTAAAGATTCTTTTCACTAATCACACTTAAAAAGTTTTCACTTTTGTCAGATACACCTATAAAACATCTACCTGTGAAGCTACATGGCATATGTTATATATTATATGTATATAAATTAAGAAGACACATCTGTGAAAAAAACCCTCAATTTTCCTGGTTACACCTCTGCAGATTCATCCAAAATATCCTTAAATGCTCTTTAATAGACACTTGTGTGATTCACGTATTATGGTTTCCTAACGTTAAGTCCTTTAAGCTTATGGATTCTAGCAACAGCTGAATACAAAGGGAGAATACTTACCTAAGTAATAAGTATCTTCATCCCTTACATTCAGCAGAATTAGATAAGCTTTCTAATGATATCAAAGAGCATTTCTTTTTGAAATCTTCACACTCAGGGGTTCTCAGAACACTTTACACAAGTGGTTATATCTAAGAGCTGCATTTTGGAACTAAATCATTTTGGAACTAAAAAATTTTGTATCTCTGTGGTTATCAGATAATATACACAAACCATGTTTTATCAAGTTGAAAACATAGGATTATGGGTCAGCATTTTTTAAAATAATTTTTTATTATGTTAGTCACCATACAGTACTTGGTTAGTTTTTGATGTAGTGTTCCATGATTCATTGTTTCCGTGTAACCCCCAGTGCTCCATGCAATCTGTGCCCTCCTTAATACCCATCACTGGGCTAACCCGTTCCCCCACTCCCTGTCCTCTGGATCCCTCAGTTTGATTCCCGAGTCCATAGTCTCTCATGGTTCGTCTCCCTGATTCCCACCCCCTTCATTTTCCTATGGGCCAGCATTCAATCGATTTTGCTTTGAGCACAAGGAGGTTTCAATCTGCAGGGTGGTTAGCAAGATCCCAAGGAGTGAATGGGATTCCTTCCCAGAAGGGAGGGAAGACGTTTTAGTGCATTTCACTGAGACATCTTACTTCTTGTTCTTGGGTCTGTTTTTCAGCTATGTTTTAATCCTGACATATAGTGGTAATTAAAGCTATGCTGTACAGTTCCTCCCATTCCCTCAGAAAGCATTCATAGTGGGTAGCAAACTAACTTAAAGGTGGCCTCTAGAACTCAGATCAAGTAGTGGGATATTTAGTATTGTCTGTAGACTCCCACCTTCTGCCATGGCAGAGCAGGACATCACCTAGTTTGGTAGCCCTGTGTCATCATGAGGGCATAGCCTTCTCTGGTCTCTGCAGAAAAAGTGATTAGAAATGTACTTCGTTTTTGTTGAAGAGGGGAATTCCTAGTACTTCGATTGCTGGTAGCTGGCCCAAATGATGGCTTCTCTGAAATCTATAATTTTTGGATACCTCTGTTCTGAGGTTTTCCGTATGATGATTTTCATCATACAGAAATAGGGATCAATCCTATTAAAAAAAAATTCTCCAAAATCAGATAAATATCTAAATCATTTCTCTAACAATCTATCCAGAATGAGTTTAGGGAGTCTGGAAGTTTATAAAAGTGGGAATTCATCAACAAATACTGAGTACCAACAATGAGCAATCACTGTTCTAGGAGCTGGAAATAGAAGTAGGATACACAAACCAAATGATGCCATTACAGTTTGATATACTATTTATTTATTTAGTTATTAATATGGACAGCCTATTCAACATTACAGATGTTTTTCAAAACCTATAATAAAATATAGTCCACTATCCAGCCCAGGAGAAGACAATGAACAAGATCATTCTTACAATAAGTGTAGTATAAGCACTCACAATAACAGTCCCTTTCCTGGACATCAAAGGGAACAATCAATCGAAGTTTCTTTACCTCCACTGAGGTTTTAATTTTCTTGAATTATAGCTGTTTCAATCAAAAGTCCAACTTCAATCACCCCACAGCTTTGTGCAGCATCTCCCACTGGAGAGGAAAGAGCTCCTGTCACCTAGGGCAACCCATTCCACTGTCCTGCAGTCCTTCCATATTGGAGCCCATCAGACCTCTCAGCCAGGATTTGTCAAACTTGTGCATGGCGACAAGACACGCAGGTCACAGGGAGCTCTTGATTAATTTACAAAGATTGTATTTCAAAGTTCTAAAAACCCATTTGGTGATAGTAGTGGCAGTGAAAGGTACACTGTATTTCGCCAAGAGGGTCTTCTCATCTCTGGAGTCTTGGCGTTGTCCCCTTTTCTGGTAGCTTTAAGATCTATTGCAGTTTTCTGTGGCAAGTGGAGGTGGGAAACTAACAGCTACTGGGTATAAGGCCATCTGCAGAGTGAGCTGGACTGGCTGCTATGGCTTTTATAACCTGCTTCCTTTCTTCAGTATAGACAAACTTCTTTCTTAATCTTTTTTCTATGTCCTACTAGTTCTATTTTCTTAATCTTTTTTTCCTATGTCCTGCTAGTTCTAGTGTAAGATTTAAAAGGACTATGACAGAGGAAACTTCTTGCTTTCATTTCAAGCTGAATGATGAAAAACAGCAAAAAACAAAAACAAAAAAACAAAACACCCAACAACCCCACCCTCCAATGAGCTATACTCAATTTCCTCAGTTGAAAACAAATGCCAAGTGAACTTTTAAAGAGAGAAGTGCTGGACAATGCTGATGTCAGAATGTACACAGATCAGATTCTAAAATACAAGCCCAAAAACCCAAAAAGGATGTTACTTAGTGTAACACAGATTCTTCAACTCCTTAGTTCCATGCTGAAAAACACAAATGATTTCAATGTTAGGCTTCAGTGATGACAGCCAATTAAAAATGAAATTAAAAAACCTCAGGGAAGTCCTGCCAAGTTGATGGCAGTTTCAGGAGTCTACATAGTTAGGAAGGAGAAACCAAAGGGTAAAGAGTGAGAGCACTGGATTTTATTAACTCTAGGTGCCATGGTTCTGACATTAGTAGGTAAGACTAATGAATGAGCAGCTATACAGTTTTTTTTTGGTCACTGTGCTTCCCAAGCACCAAAAAAAAATGGAGCTATTTTTACTATTCAGTTCCATCCTTAGTAAGCTAGACAGATCCTGCTGCATTCTTGTTTGTTTCTAATTTACCAGTACATTATTATGTAGTTTACCAAGTGTGAGGAGCAAGTCATTATGTAGTACCAAGTTTACATCATCATAGGACTACAACATGCACATTCTACTTAATGTAGCTCAAGCAACAGGAATACAAGAGAACAGTTATGGGTGGAGACTTGTTTTTGACAAATTCATGTTCACACTAACTATGGGTTTAGAAATCTTATTGGGCAGGTACCTACAGCAGTTCTTCGATTGGTATTGGAACATTACACGCATGCACAAGTGATATGGAAGAAAATGAAGCAGAAGAGGCAGCTGGATGGAGGACAAAGGGGAAATCAGAGGTGGGATAATGCCATGTATTAGGGAGAGGCTGTTTTCAGCTGTCCACAGTAAGTCTCTGCTCTGTGAGAGAGGCCTGTTGGGCAACACTTTTGTTCTCATGACTGCGAAGTTTGGATACAACATCTAGAAAGGCCAAATCCTGTACTTCCTTGTATAAAGATTCTGGAAGACAAAAAAAAACAAGGTAATAGATACACTTCTGTTAAATTGTTCTAATCTTAATATACAATCTATCTAGTACGTATACCCAAAATATTTATTTGGATGATACCAAGTTATAAAACTAGGGGCAATTCTGGAAAAACTGTAGCACCCCAGAAATGCTGAAACACTTTTAAAGACGTGTTGAAAAAAATAAAAAAAAAAAAGACAAGTGTTGGACATAGCAGTAGCCTAAAATGTCTTTATTAGAGATGTGTTATAATAAGTCAGAGGAACTTTGCTTGCCATATTTATAAATTGTCAAGTTCATAAGTCTAAGTTTGATTAATGAGTTATAATGAAACACAGCTCACTGTATAATCTCAAGTTTCAGTTATATACCCCTTGACCCCATCATCAGTTCAAATATGAAGTCTAATGACTTAAAAAAATCTTAGATTTGTTTCAAAATAATTTTGTGGCAAATGAAGAAGGTTATACTTCATATCCCTTCAACAAATTTCTGTGACAACAGGCTTCCCTTTTGATATCTAATCTTCCTCTTTCTTGCTTTCTACCGTTCTTTAACCTCAATTACAGGAAAATACAAGGCTCTTAAGACTTGGAGACTGCTATATGAGAAAACTGATGTCTAGTAAGTTTAATGCAATCAACCTTCGTCAAGCTGATACATTTACTTTAATAAGACTATGAGATCTAAAACTAGAAATGTTGTTAGTAAAAACAGAAAAATGCATCCTAAAATTCAGATCAAATCTCAAGTGACTCTGAATAGTCAAAACAATCTCAAAAAAGAACAAAGTTGGAGGTCTCATACTTTCTAATTTCAAAACCTACTCTACAGCTCTAATAAAACAGTATGGTGCTGAAATGAAGACAGACCTGCAGATCAACAGAATAAAACAGAGAGCCCAGAAATAAACGCTCATATATATAGTCAAAACATTTTTGACAAAGATTTGACATTCAATAAGGAAAGGACAGTTTTTCAACAAATGGTGCTGGTAAAACTGGAGAACCATAAGCCCTTCTATATAAAAATTAAAAGCTAAAACAATAAGACTCAAACACTAAAGGAAAAACTTCATGACATTGGATTTGGCAACTGTATCTTGGATATGCATCAAAAACACAGGTAACAAAAGGAAAAACAAATACATTAGACTTCATCAAAATTAGAAACTTCTGTGTACCAAAGGTTACTATCCAGAGATTGAAAAGGCAACCCCCACAATGGGAGAAAATATATGAAAATCATATATCCAATAAGGGATTCATATCTCCAAAATATAAGGAACCCTTTCAACTCAACAACAAAATAACCCAATTAAAAAATGGGCAAAGGACTTGAATAGACAATCCCCAAAGAAGATATACAAGTGGGCAACAAACACATGAAAAGATCCCCTACATCACTAGTCAT
Organism: Enhydra lutris kenyoni; assembly: GCF_002288905.1. Taxonomy (NCBI): domain Eukaryota; kingdom Metazoa; phylum Chordata; class Mammalia; order Carnivora; family Mustelidae; genus Enhydra; species Enhydra lutris. Next base: position 31,016,396 of record NW_019154087.1, read on the forward strand.
GAGGGAAATGCAAATCAAAAGAGCAGTAAGATAGCACTTCATAACCATTATGATGGCTACTACAGAAGAAAAAAATAACAAACGTTAGAATGTAAGAAATTAAAAAAAAGAAAAAAAGGAATGTAAGAAATTGCAACTCATGAGCATTGCTGGTGGTAGGAATGAGTGTGGTGTACCCACTGTGGAAAATAGTATGGTGATACCTCAAAAAATTAAATGTAGCCATTACTGTATGATCCAGCAATTCCACTTCTGTATATACCCAAAATGATTCAAAGCAGGAACTGAAAAAATACTTGTGCACCCGCATTTTCATAGTGGCATTATTTACAATAACCCAAAGGTGAAAATAACCCAAATGTCCATTGATGGATGAATGGATAAACAAAATGTGATATATACATACAATGGGGCATTATTCATCCTTAAGAAGGAATGAAATTTTGACATAGGCTACTATGTGGATGAGCCCTGGAGACCTTACGGTAAGTGAAATAAGCCACACAAAAAAGAATATTACATGATTCCACTTACATGAAATACCTAGAGTAGTCAAATTAATAGAGACAGAATGGTGGTTGCCAAAAGCTGGGGGAATACGTGATTGGGGAGTTATTTTTAAAGAGTACTGAGTGTCAGTTTGAGGGGAAAAAAAGGTGGTGATGGTTGTACAGCAGTGTGAATGTACTACTCTGCCACTGAACTGTACATTTAAAAATGGTTATAACTTTACATAAATTTTATGTATAGCACATTAAAAAAATGCCTCAGTAACAAGTCTCAGCTAGGAAACAGAAGACACAAAGAAGGGGCAAATGGGAATTTTAGACCTCAAAACTACGGTTAGTGGAGAGGCTCAATAGCAGAATGGAAGGGACAGGAAAATCAGTGAACTTTAAAACAGGACAACAGAAATTACCCAATTTAAAAAGAGAGAAGATAAACTGGGGAAAAAATGAACAAAAGCCTCAGGAGCCTTTGGGATATAACTAAAGATCTCACATTCGTACCATTAGAAGACCTGAAAGGAAGGGAGAAATAGGGTGGGGCTGAAAAAGTACCTGAAGAAGATATATGGTTAAAAAAACTTCAAATTTAGCAGAAGACATAAGCCTGCCTACTCAAACTTGAAACAGGATAAACCCAAAGAAATCCATGCCAAGACACATCACAGTCAAGCTTGAAAATTAAAGACCAAAAAAATCCTGAAATGACACCTTACCAAGAGAGGGGAAAAGAATCGGAAGACTGTGGATTTCTTTTAAGAAACCATAGAGGCCAGAAAAAATGGCACATTTTTTAAGTGTTGGAAAAAAAGAACTGTCAAACCCAGAATTCTCTACCCAGAGAAAACATTTTTCACAAATGACGGGGAGAGAAGCCAAGATATTCTAAAATAACAGAAAACAATTTGTCACTAGTAGACCTAACCCAAAAGAATGGCTAAAGTAAGTTTTCTAAACAGAAAGGGAATGTTTAAAAAGAGGAGTTTTGGAACATCAGAAAGGAAGAATAACACATATAGCAAAGGTGTAGATAAATAAGACTTTTCTTCTCTTGAGTGTTCTGAATTATGTTTGATGGTTGAAAACAAAAATTATAACAATGTCTAATGTGCTTCTAAATGTATATATCTGAGAAAATTATAAGTGGGGGGAGGGTAATGGGAATGAATGCTCAAGCAATCAAAAAGAAGTCAAGAATGAGAAACAGAAAATTAAAAAAAAATGAAATGCAGACTAGCCATAACATCAGTCATTACATTAAATGTAAATGGTCTAAATACACCAGTTAAAAGAGACTACCAGTGGATTAAACACATGACCTAACAAGGTGCTCTCCACACTTCTAAGTATGATGATAAAGCAGATTGAAACAAAAAGGGTGGGAAAAGATCCCATGAATGTTATTCAAAAGAAAGTAGAAGCAGCTATATTCATATCAGATAAGGTAGACTTCAGAGGAAAAAAGTTACCAGAACAGAGAGGAACATAATGATAGAAGAGTCAATCCACCAGGAAGACAACAGCAATCCAAAAGGTGTATATATTTGCCAAAAGAGCTGTAAAACATGTGAAGCAATGGGCGCCTGGGTGGCAAAGTCGTTAAGTGTCTGCCTTCAGCTCAGATCATGATCCCAGGGTCCTAAGATCGAGCCTCGCATTGGGTTCCCTGCTCTGCGGGAAGCCTGCTTCTCCCTCTCCTACTCCCCCTGCTTTTGTTCCCTCTTTAGCTGTGTCTCTCTCTGTCAAATAGATAAATATTTTAAAAAATAAAAATAAAATTTAAAAAAACGTGAGCAAAAACTTACAGAACTAAAAGGAGAAACAGACAAATCCACCATTGTTGGAGACGTCAATACCCTGTTCTCAACAACTGACAAAACAATTAGAGTATCAATATATTCTCTTTGTTAAGAATACAGCAAACTGGGGCACCTGGGTGGCTCAGTGGGTTAAGGCCTCTGCCTTCAGCTCAGGTCATGATCCCAGAGTCCTGGGATCGAGCCCCACATCGAGCTCTCTGCTCAGCGGGGAGCCTGCTTCCCCCTCTCTCTCTGCCTGCCTCTCTGCCTACTTGTGATCTCTGTCAAATAAATAAATAAATTCTTAAAAAAAAAAAAAAAAGAATACAGCAAACTCAATTCCACTACCAACAACCAAAAGGATCTAAGTGACATTTCAAGAACACTTCACTCAGTAATAGTAGAATACACCTTCTTTTCAGTATTCATGGAACATATATCAAAATATGCCAGTGATTTCTTGAACAAATTCCTTAGCTAATACCACAATATACAAGACCAAAACTTGTTCATTATTTTTTTATATTGTTTTTAAAAAGATTTTATTTATTCATTTGAGAGAGCAAGAGAGAGCACAAGCAGGGTGAAGGGCCAGAGGGAGACACAGACTCCCTGGCTGAGCAGAGAGCCTGATGGGGGACTCGATCCTGGGACTCCAGGATCATGACTTGACCTGAAGGCAGATGCTTAACCAACTGAGCCAACCAGCGCCTAGACCTTGTTCTTTATATAAAATATTTTAGGGTTGATGGAACTTACAGGTATTAATTTTTTAACATTGATTTTTGCCTATTTCCCATATGATATTTTTAAGGTTTTTTTTTTGGAGAGAGGGACTCTCAAAAGCAGACTCTGCTGAGTGTGGTGCCCCATGCAAGGCTTGATCTCATGACCTGGAGATCATGACCCACGCTGAAATCAAGAGTTGGATGTTCAACTGACTGAACCCTCCTGCGCCCCATGATACATTTATTATTCTAGTGAGAATCTTCTGGAAATATTTTCAAGTAAAAGTAATCTTATATCCTCCATAAACTAATTTCTAATGCTTTTAGAACCCAAAGCCACCATTAATTACTATTCTACATTTAATGTCAACCATATGTTGATCTCATATAAAAGAAGAAATGCTTACCAGACCCCATGAGAGCACAAATCAGGACCATGGAATTATATTTAATTTCAGGAGCACTTCTCTCATCTGCTAGCAGTCTGTGTAAAATTTGTACAAGTTTAGCACTTTCTAGATCTTTCTCAGCGGTGCCTAGAATATGAAACAAAGTATCCATTATATCCACTGTTCATGAACCCGGTGCAATGTGGCTAAACACTCCTTCCTTTTCTAGACCTGACCATATAAAACAAAAGAACTGATAAATAATGATGACCTAGAGATAGAATATTAAATTCCTACCTTGCTAAAATAGAGTTAAATTTCAGCAGATATTATAGTTTAAGCTTAAAATTTAGTATTAAAATATTCCTTTTAATATGAAGCAATTAAAAAATCTTTATTATGGAAAAGGTTAAACATATACTACAGCAGAAAAGATTGTATAATGATACACTGTTTACTATTATCTTAAAAAGTTATGGCCAATCTTGTTTCATCCATCTCTAGATTCATTCACCTACTCTTACCTGTCCCAAATTATTTTGGAGCAAATCCTAAAAAATGACATAGTTTCTTCCTTATGTATTTCAGTATGTATTTTTAAGAGACAAAGACTCTTAATGCAATTCCTATCAAAATCCCAGAGGATTTTCTGTAGAAAATCTGTAAGTTTATACTAACATTTATATGGAAAGCCACCTGTTCTATTACCTAGAACAGGTAAATAATCTTGATAAAAAAGAAATAAAATGGGAGGAATTCTACCTGATGTTAAGGCTCTCCATATAGTAGTTATCAAGAGTGTGGTATTGGTAGACAGAGATTTGAACAGAGAACCCCAGAAATAGACCTATACGTATATGTTCAAATGATTTTTGACAAAGTTACAAAATCAATTCAGTAGAGGAAAGACAGCCTCTTCAACAAACAGCACTGGCAATTAGACCTCCACAGGCCACTCCCCCCAAATTGCTGACATAAACCACACACTTTATACAGATATTAACTCAAAGCAGATTACAGACTTAAGTGTAAAATATAAAACTATAAAACTTCTAAAATATATAAAGAATTTTTAACTCAATAGTTAAAAAATTAGAAAATGAGCAAAAATTATCTATAGGTATTTCACCAAAGAATATATACAGATGGTAAAAAGTGAGGACTATCTTTTCATATGCTTACCATTAGAAAAATAGAAAAAACATAATGAGATATCCCTACACAGCTATCAGTGGCTACAATAAAAAATAGTGACAATACCAAATATTTGGTGAGAATGTGGAGAAAACTAGAGCCCTCATACAGTGCTGTTGGGAATGTAAAATGGTATAGCCATTCTGGAAAACAGTTTGACAGTTTCTTTAAAAATTAAACATATAGTTACCATATAACTCAGCAACTGCACTCCTAGGCATTTATCCAGAAAAATGAAAATTTATGCTCACATAAAAACCTACACATGAATATTTATAGCATTTATTTATTTTTAAAAGCCCCAAAGTGGAATCAGCCCAGATGTTTTTTTGACAGGAATGGTCAAACAAACTCTGGTATGTACAAACCATGGAACACTTCAACAATTAAAAAAAAAAAATTGATACACAAAACAAATCAGATGACTGTTCAGGAAATTAAGGAAGCCAATCCCAAAAGGTCACATACCATATGATATATATATATAAAACATTTTAGAAAAGAAGGGTAGATTAGTGGTTTCCAGGGATGAGAACAAGGTAAGGGGCAGAATAAGGGGGGAGGTGACCAGTATCGTTATAAATGGAGGGATCCCTAAGGTGCTAAACTATTCAGTATCATGACTATGGTGGTTGATACACAAACCTACATAGCCCAAAAATGAAAACAAGTAAAACTAGGAAATCTGAATAAGACTGGTAAACTTTATATCAATAGCTGAAATATTACTTATAGTTTTGCAAAATGTCACCAGTGGGAGAAACTAGGTAAAGTATAAAAGGGATCTCTATTTTTTACAATGGCATGTGAATCTACAATTATCTAAAAAAAAAAAAAAAGTTTTAAAAATGGTGCTTTAATACTATTATCGGGGCGCCTGGGTGGCTCAGTGGGTTAAAGCCTCTGCCTTTGGCTCTGGTCATGATTCCGAAGTCCTAGGATCGAGCCCAGCATCGGGCTCTCTGCTCAGCAGGGAGCCTGCTTCCCTGTCTCTCTCTCTCTCTGCCTGCCTCTCTGCCTACTTGTGATCTCTGTCAAATAAATAAATAAAATCTTTAAAAAAAATACTATTATACAAAAAATTTATAATTCCTTAATATCAAATATTCTGTAACAAAACAAGACTGGAAAAATATGGTTTTCAAGTTGTGTTGTGTATTAAAAAGATAGTATGGGCTTATTTTTATATCTTAAGCCCAAGGAGCCTAGGAAACCATAGCTAACGATAAAAAAAAAAGTATGTATCACATTTTATATAGTTGTATGGTAAGGTGACCAGATTGAGGCAAATGTTTAGCTATTAGGAAGCTGATGAAATTACACCTTGTTTGGAAGATATTGGCACAAAACCAGATTCACCCCAGGCTGGGTCATCAAGCATATTCTGAAACTGCCCCATCACTTTAAACCACTTAAAACCAGCCCATGAACCCAGTTTGGTACAGAATGTCCTCACAGACTCCCACCCCTTTATCATAGCTCTCCCCACGATGTCTGGACTTCTAGGCTGACTCTACTCAAACCACGTGTGAAGTCATGGCTAATCTGGGCCCCAAAGTGACCCCCAAAGCATTTCTAACTATAGGCTGAAGTCGCTATGAATCAGCATACATTTTCTTGGAGTCTTTCATCTTTAAAATTCAAAAAAATTTTACATCCTATTATACCTATGATTTTTAAAAAATTGTTTTAAAATTCAAAACCCTTTAAGACAAAAATGCAAATCTCCCATACCTAAAATCTGAGTAAATGTCAAACTCGAGAAAGATCTACCATGTTTATCTTTTGGCTTCCTGGTATAGGGGTTGGCGGGCCCACTTGCTGCTGTACGAGAATTAAGGACTAAATCATCAGTGGGAATTAAGAAGTCATCAGTTAACAGTGTTTACCTAAATGGCTTTGAACTAGACAGGACAGACCTACTAAGTCTATAGTCCTCCTTTGTGTAAGGCAGTCTCAGGCCTTAACCACAGGCTGTGTGACTGACTGTCCCCAGCTGACTGTATCAGAGGTTGGTTCCTGGGACAAAGGTTACTATCCGTAAGAGCTAGATGCCTATGAATTCCCTTCTCAAGAATTCTGACCAACAGGGATGCTATATGCTAGAAAGATACCAAATGAATTATTAAACTCTGCTTCTGAAGAGTTTTGAATATAAAACACAGATGAATGACACAGATGGTGAGAATTCAGAATGAGGGCAATGCTATAGAGCAACATGGTGATAGAAGGAGATAAGCAAGAGAGAGATTCAGTAGTAGAGATGGAAGAGAAGGTCTGGGTCACTGGAAGGATAGCATACTCTAAACCTGTTGTATTCTAAATATAGTTTCATTTCTCGCTGACAATATTTTCTTTGTTTACTAAGTGACTATAACTTGAAATAACATTTAAGACTCAAGCTCTAAAAAGAGTCAAGCACTGACCTAAAAATGTTACCAAAAGCAAAAGCTGAGGTGGCAATCTATAGAATGTGATCTCCTATATACTTAGCTATAGGTGCAGACACATGCTGGTAAAATGCTTCTATTAAGGTTTTGTCGACTTCTGTTCCACTCCTGTGCTTCATTTCATCCAAGATAAAAATAGGAGAAAATAAGTTTGACATTGGGGTACTTACCCAACTCTAAAGCTGCTATTAGTGCCAAAGCAACAAGGGCTTCATTCTGCATTATTACATGTTCACTAGTTGCCATGGTAACTAGATGCTTGATGCCACCACTCTGTACAATGGTTTTAATTACATCCTGCAATAAATATCACAGAGTTATAAACTTTAATTTTAAACATAAAGAAACTGCATTATAGTCAGTCAATTCATTGTTAAATTGAGTGGTTTTCTGACAGTGTCCTGTATGAATCATTACATTTAACCATAATTTTTTTCATCACAGAAGAAAAGGAAAAAGCTTTTAGCTTTAAATAAATTCATCAAAAGATGACAACTTAAATTACCTAAGTGAAAAAGACCACTGCAGTTCATAGCAAGGAATAGAGAGTCCCAGAAGCAACCAGTCAAAAAAATCAGTGTGACTGCCTCAAATGTTGACTTACCACAGGATCAAAAAAAGAGAGTAAGATTTAGAATAACAACAACAACAAAGTTCTTCTTTTCAAATTATTATTACAGCACCAGGCAGTTGTTTTCCAGATGATCAAGGTAAAGTTTCGTTTATGTTTTTTAGCTTTTACCCCTTTGTTGGATCTGACAAAACTGGATTACATGTCAAGAGACTTGAGAAGAACTTCAGATTGTCTTCCTCACTTCTCATGGCATCTACAGCTGTCTTCTTCAATGGCAGAGTAGACCGTGGCTTCCAGATTGAAAAACACCAGTGTCAACATTGACTAAGCAAATTACTGAACCTCTCTGCATTTCAGTGACTTTATCAATAATACTGGGATAGTGTTATCATAGGTTTTTGTGATAATTACAAAGTTATTACATGAAAAACACATGTAAGAATATATGGCAAGGCAAAAGTTAGATTTTTTTAAAATGGCACATTTATTTCTAGTTTTCATTTTTGTTTTTATCTCAGTTTTGTTTCCGAAAAACTCTTGGATTAAATGTGATTTAGCAGAAAGTCTCAATTACAGAATTTTTAAAGTAATTTTCTTTGTTCTCACTACTTTTAGTAATTTAAGTGGATATTAAATAGCCTGTCTGCATTAGCTTCAACAGTATAAAACTAACTGTAATTAGAAATATTTTTTAAATTAATTTGCTAAAATATTTGAAGAGGGGTTTCCGTTATGCTTCTACCTTATATAAATTCTTAAGAAAACTGTTTATAGACAGTATCTTTGCTTTGAGCCCAAACGCATTTAGAGAGCAAATATTCTAAATCATTGGAGTCCTAGTATTGAGTTTTTATGGTGGCTATATTCTGGCATCTAAGTAGCCTTTTATCATTACCCTCTTTTAGTAAATGAGAGACTTTTAAAGCCCTTTCTAACAAATAGAAAGCCTCCCAATGTACTTGGTGGGCACTTTATTTGAAACTTAAAATTGTAAAGAATTTTATAAAAATCACAAAGGAGCTTCTTGAATAAAGAAGACAAGAGGGAGGTTCATAGATACATATGCAGTCACTTAATGAAGGTTCTTGGACTAGCATTTCATCCTTTATTTTGTGGTTCACCCCGGAGAGTCCACTGTAGTAGAAGGAGAGGCAGATAATAAATGAAGAAGGAAACTGTGTATCAGAAGTGAGTAGCTCCCTATAAGTTCAAGCATAGCTTATTTACCATCTCATTTATTTTATTTTATTTTTATTTTAGAGAGAGAGAGAGTGCACAAGCAGAGGGAGAAGGACAGAGAGAATCTCAAGCAGGCTCCATGCAGAGTGTAGAGCCTGACACGAGACTTGATCTCACAACCCTGAGATCACGGCCTGAGCCAAAATCAAGAGTCACATGCTTAATTGACTGAATTACCCAGAAGCCCCTCCATCTCACTTTTTTGAACAGAAAACAGAGTATTGCTTTTTAAAGTGCCCGCTCTCTCTCCTCCTACTTCAGTAAATGTTTATTGAATAGCTCCTCTAGGAAGTTACTTTGCCTGACAGAATGGAAGGTAAAAGACAAATGAAGCCTTGTTCTTGTGCTGTATGACAAAAGAGAATACTACCGATAGCTACCCTCTATGGAGCAACAAGTACACACTGGACATTATACTGGGTAGCTTACAGACATTAGCATATTCTTATCCTCCCAGAAAATCCCCTCATTTAGTTAACAGATGAAAAAACTGAAGCTCAGATTAAGTTATGAAATCTGTCCAAAGTTGGTGATTAAGTGGTAAAAAAGTCAAGACTCATATCTAGGCAGTTTGCTTATCACTTCCTTGTTCCTAATCACTGTGGTCTATGCAAAAGTGTATGTACTAAATTCATCATTAGTATCATACATAGTTAGTCACAATGTGCTCTACAGAGGCTCTATGAATGTATTTTAAAGTTATATTTTAAACTTCAAGAAATTAGGGGGAAAAAAGGATATTAGCACCACTCCACAGAGCAAGGTTCATCTAGAGAATTATAAGTAATTTTAACCAATACACATCTAAAATTAACCTAGAGAGTTTAATTTTTCTGAAACAATTTCATTTATTAGACTGGAGAAATATACAGGAAGACATTTTTCTGGGTAATCCTTCTAAGCCCTAAGTGCATCTGCAAAATCTCCAAAAATTCTGGACATACTTTATAATGCTTTACAAAGGTTTAAATGATGTATTATTTTGCAATCCTATTTCATAAGGAGTTTTCTTATAGAAAGTTAAATTATGGCACAAACACAACTAAGGCAAATTATGTATGTAAGAGTTTCACATATTTAGCTTTTATGGTCAATTTGCCCTTAATAATTGAGATAATCCAGCTACAAACTTTGCTGAAAACTGTATAATATTGATTACAATGTAATGTTCTGAAGTAGGCTTAAATTCAAGATAATTAGTTTATAACACAGCCACTGAATCACCTAACAAAAACTTTCTCGACTTTGTATCATCAAAGACTACTTCCCAGCACAGGATATCAGATGTTAGATGTATGAACGAATGCTGAAATAAATTTTGTTTCATTAAGTTTTTAGCTTGATAACTGAAGAATGTTTTACCCTTAAATAAGGAGGAAGGAGAGTGCCTTGACAGGAGGCAACTTTTATATTCCTACTGTAGAAGCAAACCGTACTTTTCTGTTTTTGTTGTCTACAATCAGAAGGTCCAGCTAGTTGCTCAAGAGTCCTAGCCTAGGGCACTCTTTCGAGGGAAGATGTGAATTTACCTCTTGGCACAAGCGCAGGAATACACTGTATATGGCTGGGATGACTAAGCGAGTGTGAAACCTTGTGAGTCAGTGCAAATTTTTAGAGGGTTGGACTCTAAGACAGAATTCAGTGTGACTTTAAAAGGAGTAGGATCTTCAAAGTTTAAAAATAACACAAGGAGAGAACTGTAATTCCCAACTGTTGGTTAAGGATCTACAAGAATGTGACTCACTTGTGCCTAGTGTTTAAAAGCTTCTTCCAGAGCAGGATTCTCTGAAGTATGTCCAGTGGAATGTATTTGATAGATGCAACTTGCAGAAACCCATTGTCTGATAGTTTGGGGATCAGTGGAGTAAACAGAGTAAGGTTTTTTTAGAGTTGTGCTAATGTGGGCTGTGAGTTCCAAAGGCAAGGAAAGGGAATGAACTACTTCCTAACTAACTTGATCATACAACCTTCTCTCTTTGTGCAGTGTTTTTTAGGGTAATTATTCAATGGAACATATTCTGAGAACTGCTTTGATTCTCAAAAGGTATCACCGATTCTACTTTAATGTTTGCGAAATTTAAAAATAATTTAAGAGTTCTGATCTGGAGCTCACACAAGGAACACGCCTTATGTTCTGATCATTAAAGTATGCAAATCAAGGCTCCTAATGCTACTTAGGAGCAGTATACACTTAACTGTAGGGAACATATGCAACAAACAAACAAAAAGCCTGGCCTGCAGGATTGAACTGTAAACATACAGTTACAATGTGACCATGAAGTTAAAATTATCATCAAACTGTATTATTTCAAATTGCTTTTTTGTTACACACACACACACACACACACACACACACACACACACACACCCCTAGAAAGGTGCAATGCCCTGTTTCCCTGGTCTTTTCAAAACACCTACATGATGACGATACTTAATGGGTACTTGAAAGCTTTTATTTTCTGGTGGGGGGAATGGGGGTATAGATGAGAGACAGGGAAATCTGTGATAAATATTAACAGAAAAGGCTCAAAACCCTCAAATCTCAATTAATATAGCAATTGAACAGTTTTAGCTCCAAGATTTGGTTAAGAAGTTGTGATGCATTTTCCCAAGGGCATAAGTGAAATGCCCGAAGTTTCACTTTAGAAAACAGGTTATAGAAAAATAAAAGGCATATAATATAGATAATTAATCAGCTGCTAACCTGCTGGCCTGGGTTCCCAACACTGTGATCCTTAATAGTTTATTTGCTCATTCTTGTATTCATTCACTCAACAAACAGGTTAGCAACCACATGTCAGACACATCCTAGGCTGGACACCACTCTGGGAATGGATTTCCTCCAACTTTGTGAGTTTAGAGCATCACATACTATCTTGATATCATTTAATTTCTTAATATCATTAGCTAGCTTGGTCAGTGCCTGGTCCACAGAAGATGTCTGACACTGAGTTTAGTGGTAAAAATGGTAACACCAGCAACGTTTACAACGACTCCACTTACTGAGTGCTTTCTACGTCCCAGGTACCAGTTGAGCACTTTGAATATGTGATCTCATTGAATCATTCTCACAAAACTTTCAGGTAGGTATTAGCCCAGGTTTAATATACTGAGATACTGGGATGTGAAAGACCTGACCAAGTAAATGGTGGAGATAAAATCTGAACTCAACTGTTTCATTCCAAAGCCTTAAGGAATTAACTATTATGGAATAAAATTACATACAAAAAGCTCAATCTTCAACTTTTTCAGGGTTGTGGATCACAGGCATCCCTCATCTTACTGTGCTTCACTTCACTGTGTTTCACAGATACTGCGTTTTATGTAAATTGAAGGTCTGTGCAACCCTGTGTCAAGTAAGTCTATCAGCGCCATTTTCCCAGAAACATTTGCTCACTTCATGTCTGTATCACATGTTGGTAATTCTCACAAAGTTTCAAACTTTTCCATTACTCTGTTTATTATGGTGATCTGTGATCGGTGATGATGACTCTGAAAGCTCACTGAAAATGGTTAGCATTTTTTAGCAATCAAGTATTTTTTAATTAAGGTATACAAATTATTATATTAAACATAATGCTACTGCACACTTAACAGACTACAGTATAATGTAAACACAACTTTTATATGCATTAGGAAACCAAAAAATTCATTTGACTCACTTTTTTGCAATTTTCGCTTTATCACAGTGGTCTGGAACAGAAACTATGATACCTCTGAGGTCTATCTGCAATGTATTTATATATAAATATATAAAATGCAAGCTTATGATATAGGATCTATGATACGGAATTTCCAAAAAGGCCACTTGTATGTTTTTTAATGGACAGTTTTCTCTGGAACTTACTTTTGATTTACTGTGTCGTATGAGGGCAGACAGCAGTCTGTTGGACTCCCCCATCACACCAGCATGATCTTTGGCTTCACACCATTCTACCAAACGCTCCACTAATTTAACATTCTTTCCCAGTTGTTCAGCAGCTTCTGCTATAGGAAAAAAGTCAAACCGCAAAGGAAACAATCACTGATAGGCAACCAACTGAAATAACTGGTGAAGATGTAAGACTGTGAAAGAAAATTTTCTATATATATATATATATATATATATATATATATATACACATACACATATATATACATATGTGTATATATATGTATACATATATATGTAATTATACAACACAATGATCTTATTAAGCAAGAACTGCAAATACTCCATATCTGATGGACTATTTAGCTTTTTCTACAAAGTTGTGGACTTTCATACAAAACATAAAAATACAAAACAATGTTATACTCTAATGATTCAGCCTGGTAGTATGTTAGTAGTCTGGCAAACTGTAACAAAGGGTATTAGAAAGACTCTGAGAAATCAATTTAGAGAAAGGTTTAGAATTTAGAAATAAGCAAATAAACACAATTTATTCCAAGGAGTAGTTTTTGTCATTTTTTTTCCCCTGTAAACAGAAAATGATCTCCCTGTTTGCAAAATAAATTTTTAAAAATTTTGACTGTCAGTGTACTGAAACATGATTTTCAAGACAAAGGTAAAAATGGGTATAAAATGGGGTGCCTCGGTGGCTAAGTCGGTTAAGCATCTGCCTTTGGTCCTGGGATAGAGCCCCACGTGAAGCTCCCTGCTCAGCAAGCAGCCTGCTTCTCCCTACCCCTCTGTTGCTCCCCCTGCTTGTGCTCTCTCATTCTCTGTCAAATAAATAAGTATAATCTTCAAAAAAAAAAAAAAGGGGGTATGAAATGCTGAAACATAAAAACCCTCAGAACTGCTAATAAATCAATGTAAAATCAGGATTATATGTACACTAGAGATGCAATACAATTTCCATTTAAAGTCAATTATAACAAGCATGGAAATTAATGAATGGAGCTCTAAAACCAATCTCTTTGCCTTTCACTTGCCATTTATCTTTATGGTTATATAATTCTGAAAGCTAAAAACAAGTCCTTTTCAACTAAGGCACACTATCATACCAAAAATGTACCTTGCAAAAACATTTCTTTTACCTTGTGCATCTATTAACATTCTTAATGTTCCCAGAAGTTTGAATTGAACTGGAGGCATTTCAGACTTAAGGAATTTCAAAACTGCCTCTGTGACTCCAGCCGATAACATCTTAGCTTTATTTACAACTAGAGAGAGAGAGAGAAAGAGAGACTACGGTTAGAATGGTGCTAGCATTCTTGACTATAGTCATTCAATTCAATACATACTTATTGTCTTACTATTTTTAAGGCCCCATATTACATTTTTCTATTTAAAAGCAGTCTTTTTACTTTAAGAATAGGACTGGGGGTGGGACATAATTTTTTTATTCGTCTATAGGAGCATAACATATGAAATAATATGTACTGGCTTTTAAAACCTACCCTCAAAACACTTAAAAATTTGTAAAGGAAATCTGAGATTGTTGTCTTATTTACAAAACAGCATAATTCCTCAACTTTAGTAAATGTTTCTTTTTACCTCTGTCCTTGACCCAACTGTGTTAATACAGATGTTCTAGACAATATTAATAAATAATATTGATCTGTTATATGAAACAAGTTGATTTCTTACGGATTGTATCTTCATACAGTTACACTATTTCACCTAATCAGAAATTTATTTTTAGGAAGCAGAATAATAGCTTTAACTATCTCCTGTATTATTTCCCATGATAATGGGATCTCATCACTCAGAGTGTCTTTAATCCAAAGACACATTAAGGCTATTTTTAAGGATTATGTCTGCTTATAGACAGGTCACAATAGGTACACAAATCACATAAAATAAATACCTCCCTAAACAATAGGATCTTACCTCATACACAGTTGCCTACCATTCTTAAGACCTACCTGGAATGGCAAGATTCCTGAGGGCACTTAATGCTGCATGCTGTACAGTTACATTTCCATCTTCTACATGTCTGTCCAGTAACTCCATAAGTTTTTCTACAATTCCGCTGTCTACCATGTGGATACAGTTTCCATCTGAATGAAACAAAAAGATTTATTTCTTTCCTCTTTACAATTAATTAAATTAATTAATTAATTAAATTAAATATTTTATAGTGATGCCTATCCATTATCTACATTAGGGACAATGGAGCTACAAGAAAATAAAATGAATTCCAATTGCTTCTCCTATCAAATTCATAGAGTTTTTTTCTTTTCTGAGTAAGAAGTCATGACAAGAAAAATCTCTAGCATACAGCCTGATAATATATTAGAAGATGAGTAAGTAGAAATCATATGCTTAAAATGTCTACTAGTAGTTTTCACTTATAGTCAACTGTGCATGAGTTCTGCCAATGTTACAGTACAACAATGTACAGAATGCCGTCACAGCTGTTGTTTAAATTATTTTTCAATGTCAGAATTTTTGAAACATGTATAAAGCAGAGAATATTATAGTGAACCACTATTTATTCCATATTTAGCTGCAAGTAACTCATATTTTATTAATTACATCATAAGGACTGAATGATCATCCTCAAAAATAAAATGGAATATGACATTCATTATACAGTTACACAGCTAAAAGTGGAATAAAATCAAACTAAAAATAAAAAATAAGCCCCTATTTCCTAGTCATAGTCTAAGAATGAGTTTCTAGACTAAATAGCAGGAGTTCCAGACTTCAGAAATGAAAATGAAAGTCTAGTGCCTTGGAAATGTTATTAAACCAAATTAAAGATTCTACCCTAAACCAGAGGATTACTGACACTTAAGTTTTAGAGGCACAAAAGTATAAATTAAGGCACAATAACCTTACAAAGAATACTCAAGATTATTAAATCAACCACCAGGAAAGAGAGCATATCCTCTCAGATAAGATGCGTATTAGAATGAGACCCAAATTTAATGATCTTTGAAGTGCAGAGTACTCAAAGAAGGACTTCATGATCACTGTTCATGATCTTGAAACTACCAGAACTTAGTTAAATTGCACAAAAAATGTAATTTATTAGAAAAATCACTAAGTAGGGGAGCCTGGCTGGTTCAGTCAGTAGAGCATGAGAATCTTGATCTCGGGGTAGGGAGTTCAAGCCCCATGCTGGGAAGCAAAGTTTACTTAAAAAAAAAAAAAAAAAAGAAAAAAAAGAAAAGAAAAGTATTTCATCTCTCTAAAAATTAAGGTAGTGGTACACCACATATACTTCTGAACTGTTCCAGTTTTACTACATGCAATGGCAAAGCAAAAATTAAAATATATATATATATATATATATATATATATATATAGAACATCCAATTTAAAAAGGACAAAATAACATGCTTACCATTTCTGGCAAAATTTGCAATTGCCAATGCTCCAGCAAGCTGTAGCTGGTGGTTATTTGATGGAATCCAGGACAATACCCTTTGAAACACGTTACCTTTTCCTCCTTCAAATAATTTCTGCATGGATTCATCTGGAGGTAAAAGAAACAAACAGATAAGAGGAAAAGAATTAAAAATAACAAATCCATATTCCTATATGACCATCCTACTGGATAAATACAGACTTCACAAATGATAATTCACAGAAGGAAAAGTAATGCTCTTTTTATAATAAGCTTTTAGTAGAGATTGGAAAAAGAGTTGAGGATTTTTCTAGTTTAAGTCCCAAATAAAGTCCTAACTTTCAGCCTTTTTGGTGCCACACCTCTCCTATATGACAGCTCTCTAAGATAATGAAGATAACAAAGACTCCTTTTTTCCAGGTTCGTTATCTCTAATTCTCTCCATGATGCATTTAAGGTTTCAATATCATCACATCAACAGGATTGTATGAGGCAGGAAAATGAGAAAATGCCTAATGTATATAGTATTCATGAAAGAGACAATATATTTTTAAAAATATGACAATCATGTTCTTCGACTGACTTAAATTATAACTCACCTCCAAGAAGTAGTAAAACCATTAGATCTGAAGCAGTTTTGAGCTCAGCAATATCATCCTCTTTGTCACTGTCCACTTTCTGCTGAACAATCTCTAGTAGACATTCTACCAGGCCTGCTTCAACCAGCTGTAGCTTAATAGCATCTAAAGAATATGTGAGCAAAATAACCAAAACTTGAGATGAAATAAAAGTTGTTATAAGCAATACATTATGAAGAGTTATAATAAAGAAAATGTATGATTTAGATAATACACTTTCAAAGATTTAAGTTTCAAAACAAAGTACACCTTATATACTTCTATTTCATTTTTTTTTTTACTTGAAATTAGGTCTCTTTTTACAATGTCCGGCAGCACCTAAACAACTGATTCTCAACTTTGAAGGAAAGTAATAGCACTCCACTGTTAAAATAAATAGATATCTATTTTAGATATCATGCATCTATTCTAGATATCATGCTCATGTTTAAAATACTATAAAACACCCACACCATTTAAAATAAAACACATACGCCTGTTATACAGCGTTAAAGTATTATCCACTAATGGCATTTGAATAGAAAGTTATTGAAAGGTAAAGAGCTATTAGTAAATTTTAAACTATACCTAAGTATATTTGGATTCATATTTGTATAAATGTGATTTTTTCCAAGGCCGTTAACAAATCTACAACTTTCTGAATTTCAAAACCCAGGTTTTTTAAAAGGGCTTCAGATTTTCATTAATTTAAAGTTTTCCTGAGTAATGGATACATGGTGGTTCATTATACTATATTTTCTTTACATCAGCATAGGTTTTAAATTTTCCATACTAAAAGTTGAAAGAAAAAAATAACTTTTGAACTTTCTGATGGATAACCAGCAATGTGAAGGTATTTAACAGCAAAATTTACATCCCAATTATATTGTTAAAAATTCTCTTCAGAGCAAGCCCTACTCATATCAGATCATTTGCACCCTCATAACTTACATATTTTTTATTACAGAGCTTATTTCATCGCAGATTTTATATTCATGTCCATATCTGTCTCCCCCATTACAGTAGGTACTATGCCTCTTTCATCTTTGTATTTTAACCTAAACTGGTTTACCTAAATGCTTTGGGTCTTTTTTTATAGCACTTAAGATAAATGTAGACAATTACTGAAAGACCTTAGAAACATTTGCTTAAAGTCTTGTTTTTCAGTTGGATTTTATTTTAGTCATTGGTTTCCCTAAGCTGTATATGTACACATCTATAGCAATGGCAGCTTTAGGTTGTTATTTGGGAGAAACAAAGACCTTTTTATAAATGACATTTTCTTTTAGTCAATTTTAAGATATAAAAATTTAGGTCTCCCTCCCCCCACTGGGGGGGGGACCACTAGGACCCCACTGATACTCTTTAGAATATTATCTCAGAATACACAGAATATTCAACCCGGAATTTTTTTTTTTTTTTAAAGGTACACTTGCACTGTGCCATGCTGAAAGTAGGGCGTTTCCTTGGTTACACAATGCTAGGGCTAGAAATGTGTGGTGACTAGAATTGAAAGTCATGAGAAAAAGCCTTAAAATTCTAAAAACCTTGAATTATACAAATCCCAATTTTAATGTCTTCTTTGCATACAAGGAAAACCAAAGATGAACACTAAGGATAGTCCAGAAATAAGTTTTCAAAGGTATCATTCAATTCACTGCACAATTATAAAACAGAAGTGAAGGTGGTAAAGGAGGAAACAGATATAAGAAAAACCTTGTTATTTTGACAAATTGCAAGAAAGGTTACAGGTAATTCTCTGGTATAAAACTGACTGAAGGTCACAATAAAAATTTCATTTGGCCAAACCACCAAATGAGATGAGAAACAAGTTTTATTCTTTGTTCTTTAATAAGATCTAAAGCATTTAGAAAATTTAAAATGTGTCAAGATTAAAGTTTACAGCTCTCTCACAGTTTGACTGTAATCACATATATATGTGGGAGGCTTTAAGTAGCCTTACTAAGGAGGATCAGCAAAGCAGTCTGCCAAAGCAGATAGCCCAGCACACATTTATCAACACAATTCTGCCCAAGGACATCTATTTTTATAGTCACCATTTGCATATATAGGTAAGTATACATACAGATGTATCATATATATAAATACATAAACACCTATGTACATTATGTACATATGTATATATATACATGTACAAATGTACATGTACAAATATATTTTAAAATCTTTTCTAAATGGTGAAAAAAATGCCACAAAAGGAATAAAGTACATAATATACATATTAGTTTAATCAATTACTATGAAGCAAATAACCATGTAACTTCCCCCAAGATCAAGAAATTCATTGCCAGCATCCCTGGGAGCCCCTCTGTTCATTCCCATTTCCCATCATGTATTACTTACTTCCTCCATTCCTCTCAAATCACTACCCTGATTTTTATGGTAAACATACTCATAATTTTCCTTACTATTTCACTAAATAAATAAGCATTCCTGAAAACTAGTTTAATTTTACATTTTTTGAATTATTATATAAATGGAACCTTATAATACATATTTTTAGTGTTGGCTTTTTTTTTTTTTAAGATTTTATTTATTTATTTGACAGAGAGAGAGAGAACACAAGTGGGCAGAGCAGTAGGCAGAGGGAGAGGGAGAAGCAGGCTCTCCACTGAGCAGGGAGCCCAATGCAGGGCTCAATCCCAGGACCCTGGGATCATGATCAGAGCTGAAGGCCCCTGCTCAACTGACTGAGCCCAGGTGTCCTGTAGTGTTGGCTTTTTCTATCAATGTTTTTAAGATTCATCTAACTACTGTTAAAGTTGTCTTCATTTCTTTTCCTAAGTATAATTTTTTCCATTATATGAGTCTACCATTATTTATTCTGCTATTAATGGATAGGAGTTGTTTCTAATTTTTCCTTTGTTATAGATAAAGCTAAGAACATTTCTGTAGTGGTTCCTGCTGGACATGTACATGTTTCTGGCTATATTCTAAGAGCAAAATTGCTCAATCACACAGAATACAATCTTGAACTTGTTTTCCAAATTGTACCAATTTACACACCCACCAGCACTTACTGAGTTCCCACCACTCCACACCCTCATCAACATTTGGTATTATTAGACTTTCCAATGGGTATGTAGTGTTTCATTCCGCATCCCCATTACTAACGAGTTAAGCATATTTTCATGTGTTTATTAGCCATTTGGACTTTATCTTTCGTCAAGTGCCTATTTAAATCTTTTATGTTTTCCCACTGGGCTTTCTACATTTTTCTTAATGATCTGTGGGCGTTTTTATAAGTTGTACACATTCTATTGATTATGTGTGTTGTAGATATCTTTTCTCACACACTGTGGTGCTTTTCACTCTTAATGGTACTTTTGGTGTGTTTCATTTCTAATTTTCATTAGAAGTTTTAGCCAAATTTATCAATCTTTTCCTTTACGGCCAGAGATTTCTGTGGTCTAAGAAAATTCTCTATAACTCCAAGGCCATAACAATATTCTTCTATCTTACATTTTTAAGGTATGTTTTCTGGTTTTTACTTTCCCATTCAGGTAATTATCTACCTAAACTTTTTTTATACAGTATGAAGTATGGGTGTACATATGTGTCTTCATTTGTATTTTTTCCCCCATATTCCCAGCACTGTTCATTGAAAGGACTATTCTGTACTGTTTTGCACTGACAACTTGTTCTTTTCTCCTAATAAAATAAGTACTTATTAATGCATCCATCTATTTTTAGGTATCCTGGTCTTCTCATCCATCCTTGTACCAATACCACATTGTTTTTTTTTTTTTTTTTTTTTTTTTTGTTTTTTACCACATTGTCTTTTAATTACTACAGTTTCATCAGAATAAAGTTTTCTTGACGAATCTTATTAGTGATTTACCAGTTTTTATTTAGTCTCTCAGACTCAACCTTGGTGATTATATGCTTACGTTGCATTATGTATTTTCTATTTTATTAATCTCAGCTCTTTAGATTTCCTTGCTTCTATGTATGGCTTTACCTATATCACATAAGATTTAAGATATAGTACTGTTTTCATTATTAGAAAATTTTCTAATTTCCAGGGTGCTTTGGTGGCTATTTGGTTGAGCATCTGACTCTTGGTTTCAGCGCAGGTCATGATCTTTGGGTCGTGAGATCATGCCCTGAGATCAAACTTGAGATTCTTTCCCTCCCTCCACTTGTGCATGCGCTTGTGCATGTTCTCTCTCTAATGAAAATCTTAAAAAAAGAAATATTTCCAATTTCCATCATAATTCTCCTTTGACCTTTGAGGTATTGGAAATATATTTTTTAATATCTAAATATAAAGGGATTTCCTAGTTATCTTTTTATTAGACAATTCACTTAAGTCAGAACACATACTCCATAAGGTTGCAACCCTTTGAAATTAGTTAAAACTTTTTATTAGCTTTTAAAAATTCAATTAAACATATAGCATATCATTAGTTTCAGAGGTAAAGTTCAGTAATTCACCAGTTGCATATGACACCCAGTGCTCATTACGTCACATTAGCATCCTCAATGTCCATCACCTAGTTACCCCATCCCCCCCACCAGCAACACTGTTTGTTTCCTATAGTTAAGTCTCTTATGGTTTGTCTCCTTCTGATTTCAACTTATTTTATTTTTCCTTCCTTTCCCCTCAAGTTTATCTCTTTCGTTTCTTAAATTCCATATATGAGTGAAACCATATGAGTGAACCATATATAAGTGAAACCATATTTACCTTTCTCTGATTGACTTATTTCACTCAGCCTAATACCACATCAATGTAAAACTTTTTCATGACTATACGTGTATTATATATTTCATGTGTACTTGAAAAGAAAGGGCCCTGTAGCTGGGTGCAATACGTCCATTAAATCAATTTTCTTAATCATGTTGTTAATCTTTTCTATAATCTTTTTGTTGTTTTTTTATCTGCTTGTTGTATCAATTACTGAAAGAGGTATTAAAAGCTCCCATGATATTTATGGACTTGTCTATTTCTCTCCATAATTCTGAGTATTTCTGCTTCCTATGTTTTGAGGTAATGTATACTTACAGCTCCCAGGTGAAATCAGAACTTTCATCACCTTACCTCTATTAAGTCTTTTAATTTTAAGTTCTTTTTTATCTGATATTAAATATAACTATCTCGGCCTTCTTAAAGTTTGAATGGTTTATTTACTTATGAAGATATATTTATTTTAGAGAGAGAGTACGTGCCCATGGAAGTAGAAGCGGGGAAAGGAAGGGAGTAAAGGAGAGCAGAGGAAGAGAAGCAGACTCCCCACTGAGCATGGAGCCTGATGTGGGGCTCATCCCAGAACACAAGATCATGACCTGGCCCAAAATCAAGAGCCAGATGCTCAACTGAGAGCCACCCACGCTCTCCTGAGTGATTTTTATTTTTTTAAATACTTTTATTCTCAACCTTTTAAATCTCCTTATATTTAACAAGTTTTCTTTTAAAAAGTATAGTTGATTTTTAAAAATTCAGTTGACAATTGGTCTCTTAATTGAAGGATTTAGGTCAAATGCAGTTAATATAATTACTGAAAAACTAGGTCTTAAACCTAGTATATTTTGTATGCCCTATTTGTACCCCCTGTTCCATGTTCGTTTTTCTCTCCTCTCTTCTGTTATTTTGAAGGTGTGCTTAAAAAAAAAACTTTCCATAAATCTTTCCATTAGTTTGGCAGTTACACATTGTTTTTTTTTTTTTTTTTAAAGATTCTATTTATTTATTTGACACTCAGAGATCACAAGTAGGCAGAGAGGCAGGCAGAGAGAGAGGAGGAAGCAGGCTCCCTGCCAAGCAGAGAGCACGATGCGGGGCTCGATCCCGGGACCCTGGGATCATGACCTGAGCCGAAGGCAGAGGCTTTAACCCACTGAGCCACTCAGGCGCCCCTACACATTGTTTTTAAAAATTATTTTAGTAATCACCTTAAGAGTTGGTGAACCTTCTCAGTTTTTACTCTGAAAATATCTTTAAATTTTGCCTTTAGTGTTTTTTCTTAAAATTTTAATTTATTTATTTGACAGAGAGAGAAATAGAGAGGGCACAAATGAGGGGCAGGGGTTAGGCAGTAGGCAAAGGGAGAGGGAGAAGCAGGCTCCCTGCAGGGAGCCTCAACTAGGGGCTCGATTCTAGGACCTTGGGATCATGATCTGAGCTGAAGGCAGACATTTAAGTAACTGAGCCACCCAGGCGCCCTTGCCTTTAGTTTTGAAGGATGTTTTCATGCGGTTTAGAATTCTAGGTTGGCACTTTTTATTCCCAGCATGTGGAAGATGTTTCATCGTCATCTGGATTTCATTGTTGCACTGGAAGATAAGCAATCAGCCAAACTGTCACCCCTTTTAAGATGATCTGTTTTTTTCCTGGCTGTTTTTAAGATTTTTGTCATTAGTTTCCTATAGTTTCAAGATACTGTATCGATATGTAGATTCCTTTTTATCAGGTTTTGATTCCTTTGGGTTTTTGAATATTTGTTATCTTACATTAATAATTTCTGCCAAATTCTCTGTCAAAATTTTAAGAAATATTGCCTCTGCTTCCCTCACCATTTTTTGGAACTCCAAAAAATATATGTGAGAGCCTCTCACTGTACCCTTTGTATTTCTTGTTCTCTTTTTATGTATATTGATTATTTTTTCTCTTTTTATACTTCATTCTGGATTTTCTTCTCATCTGTCTTCCAGTTCACTGGCTCTCTAAGATGACTATATTTAATCTAAATCCATCTATTAGGTTCTTATTTTGGATTGTATTTTTTTCAATTCAGGAATTTCCAATTGTTTTTCAAATCTGCTATGTCACTTTTTATAATTTCTAATTTCCTTCTAAATTTTTTGAGGTTCCTTTTAACTCTCTGAATATAGTAAGCACACCTATGTTGAGTCAATGTCTAATAATTCCAGTATTTGGAGATTTGCTGTTGTTGCCTGTTCTTTGTGCTGGTTCTTGCTTACACTGTCTTGTTTCCTCATGTGTATCATCCTTACTGATTATGTGCTAGACACTGTATTTGAAAAATTATTTATATGGGATGGTATGTTTACTCTGGTTCACTCTTATTCCTATGGTGTATCCCTTTAGATTTTTTACCAAAAATGGGAATAGTTTACCAGTGTCCACACTGTCCTTTCGCCTTACAAGGCTTCATAAGTGAAGTTCAGCCCTCAGGTGCCTTTTCCAAATAGGCATAAAAAATGTGTAAGCCACAGAATCATGTTTAGACTTTATAATCAAAGAAACTTGGAAAGTAGTTTTGGCAAATGGAGATATAGTTACAGAGTAGATAAGCAGCTGAAGTTATAGATACCCAAATAAAACATCACATCATTAATAAAGCAAAGAAGACTTTTGAGTTAAATAGCTGGCAACTAAGTAATATTAGGAAAAATGGAAAAGGCATATATGATAAAAAAAAAACCAGAGATGCATTTATTTTCTCACCATTTCTGCCAATGGAGCAAGAACTTCAAAAATCATTTCCCTTTTATCATGTTCTGTTTGTTTCTTGAAGAGTTTTACCAGCTCTTCAGCAATGTTCGTACTGGCAAACTGTTCTTTACTTGACTCTGCAAAACAGGAGAGGTAATCTTAGAGTAAACACACAAAATTAAATGCAGAAGTTGTTTTTTATTACTTTCAATTCATGCTCATTTTGTACCATTACTGATAAATACAAATACTCAAGTACAGGAACTATCAGATACATCTTACATGCTCCTGAAAAGAAAAATGGCTTTAAAGAAAACATTTCAACCCAGTTTTATTCAAGTCTATAAAAAAATGTTCACTAGCATAATGTATAGGTAACCATAGCAACAATTAAATTACTAAGTTATAAATTCATAGTTTCAAGGCTTTTAGTCAAAGAAGAAAAACTGCTCATAACAGACTGCATTTTACATGGCTGAAGTAAAGATGACTTATCATCATTACATTTAGATTAAATTACATTTAAAACGGTATGTTCTTGTGCTGGTCCTGACATGCCTACTATTAAA
The DNA here is from genome assembly GCF_002288905.1 of Enhydra lutris kenyoni. NCBI lineage: Eukaryota > Metazoa > Chordata > Mammalia > Carnivora > Mustelidae > Enhydra > Enhydra lutris. The sequence continues at coordinate 31,041,164 of NW_019154087.1, forward strand.
GGTCAATTCTTCACATGTACTTGGGGTCTCATTCTCTCCTGCCTCTTTAGCATTTCCAATCTCTCCTCACTCCAGAGACCCACCATCAGCATTTAAATATGCTCTAATATTTCTCACACAAAAAAGCAATCTTAAAAATAGCTTTCTCCGGGCACTTGGGTGGTTCTGTTGGTTGAGCCTCCAACTCTTGGTTTTGGCTCCAGTCATGATCTCATGGGTTGTGGGACTGAGCGCCCTCCCCACTGCCCCTGCCCCGAAAGGAGATCCATGCTCAGCAGGGTGACTGCCTTTAGATTCTCTCCTTCTGCCCCTCCTCCCACTCACACATGTATGTTCTCTCAAATAATCTTTAAAAAAAAAGAAAAACAACCATCTTCTACTTTACTTTTCTTCAACTACCATCCAATCTCTGTTCAGTTTCACAAACTAGTTTCTTGATAGCATCTACATATACTGTCTCTACTTTCTGAACTCACATTTGCTTTTAAACCCACTTCAAACTAATTTTGGCCCACCTGCTCCTCCTCTTCTATCAAACCTCTCTATAAATTCCAGTTCCTTGGGACTTGATCCTTTTTTTTCTTATCTTTTTGGTCCTCTCATCCCAGACAATCTAATTATCTTCCACAGCAACAAAACAGTACCTGTATGTTGATACTTATACAATCCTCTCTCTAACCCTCTTCTATACTTCAAGCTACTAATTTAACTGACCACCTGACATCTCCATGTGAATATCCCCCTCTAGTATCCAGACTCAATGTCTAAAATTAGGACTTTTGGTACTACCTGATCTGTATTTCTTCCAGAGTTCCTTTACTTCCTTTAGTTGTTAAATGAACAGTTCATCTATCCATCTACACGGGCAAAAACCTAGTAGTCATTGCTCACTTGTTCTCATTCAACTTTACCTCCAGTGAATTACCAAACTCTACCAATCTGCCTCCAAAAATACAACTGGAATCCATTCCATTTCTCTCCATTATTTCTTTTGCTGCCTCAGATGTCCTAAAAATTTATCCAGAATTTTCAGAGAATTCTGACCAAATCCAATCTAGATTTGTTACTCTCTGTTTGGGGGCACAGGTGATATCCTAGAATTTTTTTAATCATTATCTTAATAGATACTTTCTTTTCCTTCCAGTATTAGATACTCTATTATCTATATCCTTTTGCCTTCACTTCTTTCAATTTGGTATAAGCATCCTCCAGCAGCTTCCAAATACACTTCTTATAATACTACATACAGGAGACAAATATTTTAAAATCCTGACTGTCTGAAAATGCTTTATCCCACCTAGAGTTTGTGCCTCTAATATAAATTAGTCCCTCACCTCATTCCATTATTTCCTCATACTAGCAATTATCACAATTTATAATTATATGATTGTTTATAAATTTGTTTAAAATTTTTCCATCTCACCCACTAAGCCATAAGCTCCTTGAGGGCAAGGACGATGTGTATTAGCTACCACAAACACCGTGTACAGTATAGTGCCCAGGACATAGCAGGCATTCAAAATAATGCTTGACTGAATTAATGTGTGACTGAATGAACAATTAAATAAATATAAGAGGTAGATTCTGCTCTCTAGCTTCAGGTAAATCTCTGTTGATATCAAATAAAAAATACTGCAAATTCAACATTAAAAGAGAAAGGAGAAACATAAATCTTCACATGACTTCATAGTTGTTTAATTTAATTTTTTTTTCAGTGATCCAAATTCATTGTTTATGCATCACACCCACTGCTCCTGCAATACGTGCCCTCCTTAATACCCACCACAGGGCTCACCCAATCTCCCCTCCCAAACCCTTAGTTTGTGGGCTTCATAGTTCTGGATTCATTTCTATCACACTGCTTTTGGTGCCTGCATCAGATCTATGCCAAAATGATGAAAATCTACCCCAAAACTTTATGAATCCTTCATGCCACAAAAAAGAAGTAGGAGTGGAATGTCTTTTCTAATAAGCTACCTAAACCCTCAGAGATCATATTCTATAAATGTCAGCACACCTTACCCTATAAAGTGAGTTTTATATAAATAGGGATGATTTAAGTCCTGAGGACTTGGTTGCTCCTTTGCTTCAGACAGTTCTTCAAATGGGTAGAATTTCAGGGACATAAAATCATAGGTGAAATAGACTGACATCAACATTTATCTCTGTGCTCATTCTTTTTAAAAATAATAGTGTTAGTGTTCTTTTTTCCAATTCATATTCTACTCTTTCACTTAATAAACTAAAACCAAATCACTTCTGCTAAGTAATTCAGGCCATCTGCCACCACAAGGAAAAGAATGCTTTATGATTAATACACATATTAAAGAACAAGATCTGTATATATCCTAAAGGTGGATACAGAGAAAAGGCAGCATGAAGTATGATTTGAACATATCTGAATCAAATTTCATGGATGCTTAACATACCCTTGGCAAGAACCCTTATTTACTAAAGTTTTTTTCTGTTTTCTGTTTTTTGTTTTATATTTTATTTATTTATTTTAGAGATATAGGGTGAGAGAGAGAAAACATGAGTGGGGAGGGTCAGTGGGAGGAGACTCCCTGCCAAGCAGGAAGCCTGATTAGGGGATTGATCCTGAGACTACTGGATAATGACCTGAGCTGAAGGAAAATGCTCAACCATCTGAGACACACAGGTACTCTAAAGTTATTTTTAATCAAAATAATTAATGGGTGGGGTGCCTGAGTGGCTCAGTGGGTTGAGCTTCTGCCTTCGGTTCAGGTTATGATCTCAGGTCCTGGAATAGAGCCCCACATTGGGCTCTCTGCTCAGCAGGGAGCTTGAATCCCCTTCTCTCTCTGCCTGCCTCTCTGCCTACTTGTGATCTCTGTCAAATAAATAAATAAAAACTTAAAAAAAATTATTCATGAGCTTAAAGAGATACTTAGTTCTAATACTTAAATTACCAGAAGAATCCAGTCTCCTTCTCCCATTTTTCCTTCTCAGAAGCAAAGCACATAAAGCTCTTTTAGCTAAGTCATTGGTATTTACCTCCACATTTTTAAATAACATATCTGTATTGACACTTTTTGATTTTTTTAGTTCCAAGTATATTTTATTGACTTTCCAATATAAACAATTAGGCCTTAGGTTTCTGCCCCCCCGCCCACAAACCCTCATCTTCTCAATATAATTATACTGTAATTTTGGTTTTATCAGTAATTAGTGTTTTAATAATATAGTATCTCATTTTCCCTAGAATTATTTTTTGTTCCTTTGGGATTATTTTTTTTTTCATTTGCTTACTTTTCTATGTACTTATCATTAATTCAGCTCCAAACTCCAAACTGTTGATCAACTGTCTGATCTTCTCTTAAGAAGCTCACTTTAGGTAATCAATCAATTTCATCTCCTTCAAGAATTACCCCAACCCCAATTCTAGCAGCCTCTGACTTGTTCCAATCTGGACTAGGTGCTCTTTGAAAACAGGCCATTTGGGGCCCTCAAGTCACTATCCTAATAGGAATTTCTCTTTTCCTGTTGGATCTCTTGTCTCCTGATTGCTATGTAGTCTTCTTTCTTAATTTAAACTCCTTGATTTGGTGGAACATATCTCACAGTGGCTTCCAGAGGAAAGGTATATAGGATAGTAATTTTCTTTCTTTTTTTTTTTTTTTTAAAGATTTTATTTATTTATTTGACAGAGAGAGATCACAAGTAGACAGAGAGGCAGGCAGAGAGAGAGAGAGAGAGAGGAGGAAGCAGGCTTCTTGCTGAGCAGAGAGCCCGATGCGGGACTCGATCCCAGGACCCTGAGATCATGACCTGAGCCGAAGGCAGTGGCTTAACCCACTGAGCCACCCAGGCGCCCTAGGATAGTAATTTTCTGAAATGCTCATGTTTGCTAATGTCTTTATTATAACTTCACACTTGTTTGACAGTTTGATTGGGTATAGAAATCTACATTGGAAATCATTTTCTCTCCAATTTTTGAAGGCAGTACTTTATCTTCTTCTGGTTGCCAGTGTTTTGAGACATCTAATGTCTACATATTTATACTCTTTTGTATGCAACTTTTTGTCCTCTAAATTTCTAAGATGTTCTTTGTCCCATTTTATAATTTCCAACAGGGGGCGCCTGGGTGGCTCAGTGGGTTAAAGCCTCTGCCTTCAGCTCAGGTCATAATCCCAGGGTCCTGGGATAGAGCCCTGCCTGGGGCTCTCTGCTCAGCGGGGAGCCTGCTTCCTCCTCTCTCTGCCTGCCTCTCTGCCTACTTGTGATCTTTGTCGAATAAAAAAATAAAAATCTTAAAAAAATAATAAAATTTCAAACAGATAAGCCATGATCTGGGTCTATTTTCATCCATTAAACTAGGCATTTGACAGCCCGAATCATGGAAAATTATGTACTTTAGTTCTGTGATGCTTAAGTTATTTAGCAATGGTCTGTTTATCTATTTCTAAAACGTTTGGCCTAATTCTCTTATCTGTATTTTCTCTTCTATTTTCTATTCCCTTGTTTTTCTGCTTTACTTCTGCAACTATTTCTCCAAAACAACTGTCTTTCATTTTAGCTATTCTGCTTTTAATGGTCAAGGTTTTTTCTTCTGCTCCTCTTTCTTTAAAAATAGCATCCTATTAGCATCCTATTACAGTTAAACATTCCCAGTATTTTCTTCCCACTTACCTGAGTATATTTGCTCTTTTTTCCTTACCCTGCATGGTTTCTATTTCCTCCAAATTATTTCTTCTATTTATTTCATTACCTTTCATGTTAGAAGCTATCTTTACCTCTCTAATTGTCTATATATTGATTAAAAATTGGGATTTAAGTTGACTGGGCAGATGGTAGAGTAAGAAGGCCCTAACCTTGCCCTGTCCAATGGATACAACCAGATAATACCCATATCAGCATAAATAACCCAGGAAATGACCTGAAGACTGGCAGAACAAACTCTACCACTAAAGGCAGGGAAGAACTCACATCAAAGAAGGTAGGAAGGTGGTATGGGAGTGAAACAATCTGTGGCTGTCAATGGTGGGGAGGAGTCAATGGTGCAGTGAAGGGGAGAAAAGAGACTTTCACACCAAGGAGCCCATAAACAGGGAGGAAGAATCTCTACAATATTTACCTCTGAGAGTGAGAGGGGCCTAATTTTTAAATTCTTAAAACCAGTGGGACTTAAAGCCTGGAGTCTTAAAAATCAAGGGCTCAACTCTGGGAGAGCCCAGAAGGCATTAGGAAGTGGACTTCCTGCCTTTAAAGAAATGGCATAGCAAACAGACTGTGCAGTTACAGTATAAAAACAGCAGTTTGAAAAATGCTAGGGGACAGACAGGAGGAGGAATAATTTGCTCATCTCACAGCACAGTTAGGAGAGACAAGGATCACGGGAAGACTCCTCCAGGAACAAAGGAGCTGGCAGGTACCATTTCCCTCTTCCCCTGACAGCATAAAGAATGGCCACCTGTGGAATCAGGCTGGTATCCACACTCCTTATCTAACTTGGTTGCATTAAGCACTCACTTCTCCCCACACTTTGGCAGTCTACCTTTCCCAGTCACACTCACCTCAGTCCCAGTGCTATCCACCTCCCATCCTTCTCCCCAGAAGACCAGTGCAAACTCTGCCAATACCATATCTCCTGACCTGCCCATTGTGGTCTTGTCAGGGGCAGTTCTAGTTCTACAAGCAGACCACCATACACCTAGGTGCAGAGAGTAGAGCAAGAGCCCCTGCAGATAATACACTAAAGGAAAAAGAGGCCAAGACTCAACAGCATAGCACATGCAACACACATAAGAGACTGTCCCTGAAGTGCCAGGCCTTGGGGAACAGGGGACACTGCAGGGCACTACAGGACCTCTTCTTCATAAGACTATTATTGTTAAGAACAAGAGAAGTAGCTGACTTTCCTAACACACAGAAAAAGACACAGAAAGTCAGATAAAATGAGATGGAGAAACATCTCTGAAACAAAGGAACATTATCAAGCCACAGCAGGAGACCAAAGCAAAAACAGATATAAGTACTACACCCTGTAGAGAATTTAAAGTAATGATCATAAAGATATTCCATGGACTGGAGAAAAGAGTGGAGGACATCAATAAGACCTTTAACACAGAGATGAAAAAGAACCAATCAGAGATCAAGAACACAATAAGTCAAATTAAAAATACACTTGATGGAATAAATAGCAGGTTAGATGAAGCAGAGAAATGAACAGCCTAGAAGACAGAGTAATGGACAGTAACCAAACTGAACAAAGGAAAGAAAATTATGCAAACTGAGAATAGTCTGAGGGAACTTAGTGACTCCATCAAGCATAACAACATCCACATTATAGGGAACTCAGAAAAACGAGAGAGAGATAAGGGCGCAGAAAATTTATCTGAAGAAATAGTAGCTGAAAACTTCCCTCATTTGGGGAAGGAAATGAGATATCCAGATCAAGGCGGCACAGAGATCACCTGAAAAATTCAACCCAAAGAAGTTCACACCAAGACATTAATAATAAAAATGGCAAAAGATAGTATAAGGAAAAAAATTTTAAAGCAGCAAGAGAAAAGAAGATAGTTACATACAAGGGAAACCCCTTAAGTCTATCAGTGGATTTTTCAGCAGAAACTTCATAGGCCAGAAGGGAGTGATATAATACATACAAAGTGCTGTAAGGGAAAAATCTGCAGCCAGGAATACTCTTAACAAGGGTATCATTCAGAATAGAAAGAGAGATAAAAAGTTTCTCAAAGAGTTCATGACCACTAATCCAGCCTTACAAACAATATTAAGAGAGACTCGTTGGGTGAAAAACAAAAGACCACAAGTGAGAATATGGAAAGTAAAAAGCACAAAATCAATAAAAAGAAATATTTCTGTAAAAATCAGTTGAGGGATTCATAAAACAAAAGGATTCAAGTATGATACCATATACTAAAATTGTGGCAGGGGGGAGAAAAGTAAAAAGAATGGACTCAAACTTACTTAACCATCAACTTATATAGACTGCTATACACAGAAGACATTATACACAAACCTAATGGTAACCACAAATCAAAAACCAGTAATAGATATGAAAAAAAAAACAAGGGAATCCAAGTATAGCACTAAAAAAAGCCAACAAACTATGAAAGAGAAAAAAAGACAGGACCGGAGAGAATCTAAAGCAACAACCACAAAAGGGTAACAAAATGGCAATAAATACATATCTATCAATAATTACTTTGAATGCAAATGGACTTAATGCTCCAATGAAAGGACATAGGGTAAAGGAGTGGATAAAAAAACAAGACCCATCTATATGTTGCTTACAAGAGACTCATTTCAGACCAAAACACACCTGCGGATTGAAAGTGGGGGATGGAGAAACATTTTTCATGCAATGGATTCCAAAAGAAAGCTGGAATAGCAGTACTTATATTGGACAAAATAGACTTTACAACTAAGACTGTGACAAAAGACAAAGAAGGATACTATATAATAATAAAGGGGACAATCTAATAAGAGGAAATAACAACTATAAATATTTATGCACCTAAGTACTCAAATACATAAAACAGTTCATAACAAATCAACAGTAATAAAATAACAGCAAGGGACTTTAATATCTCACTTACATCAATGGACAGATCATCCAAACACAAAATCAACAAGGAGGGAATGGCTTTGAATAACATATTGGATTTAACAGACAAATTCAGAACACTTCAGCATATACATTCAAGTGCACATGGAACATTTTCCAGAACAGATCACATATTAGGCCACAAAACAAGTCCCAGTAAATTAAAAAAAAAAAAAAAAAAAAAAAATCAAAGTCATACCATGCATCCCTCTCTCTCTCTCTCTCTTTTTTTAAGGATTTTATTTATTTATTTGAGAGAAAGAGAGAGGGAGAGTGAGCATGAGCGGGGGGTGGGGCAGGGGGCAGAAGGAGAGGGAGCAGCAGACTCCCTGCTGCCCGACATGGGGCTCGATCCCAGGACTCTGAGATCATGACCTGAGCTGAAGGCAGATGCTTAACCTGATGCCCTGCCATGCATCTTTTCTGACCACAATCTTATGAAATTAGAATTCAATCATAAGAAGAAATCTGGAAAGAGCACAAATATATAGAGGTTAAATTACATGCTAGTAAATAATGAATGGGTCTACAAAAATCAAAGAAGAAATTAAAAATTACATGAAAAAAATGAAAATGAAAACACAATGGTCCCAAGTCATTGGGATACAGCAAAAGTGGTTCTAAGAAGGAAGTTTACAGCAATACAGCCTACCTCAAGAAGAAGAAAAAAAAAAAAAATCTCAACCAAAACCCCTAACCTTACACCTAAAGGAGCTAGAAAAAGAAGAACAAACAAAAGCCAAACTCAACAAAAGGAAGGAATAGAGACTAGAGTGGAAATAAATGATATAGAAACCAAAAAACAACAGAACTGATGGATGAAACCAGGAGGTGGTTTTTTGAAAACATCAATCAAATTGACAAACCTCTAGGAAGACTCATTAAAAAAAAAAAAAAAAAAAAAAAAGGGCCCAAATACTAACAAATTGGACAACATAGGACAAATGGGTAAATTCCTAGAAATATATAACCTACAAAACTAAGGAGGAAGAAATAGATAATTTGGAAAGACGAAGTACCAGCAATGAAATTAAATCAGCAATCAAAAAACTTCCAAGAAACAAAAGTCCAGGATCAGAGGGTTCCACAGGTGATTTCCACCAAACATTTAAAGAAGAGTTAATATCCACTCTTCTCAAACTATTCAAAAAAATACAAGAGGAAGCAAATCTTCCAAATTCAATCACCCTGATACCAAAACTAGATAAAGACACTACAAGAAAACTACAGGTTAATATCTCTCATGAATATAGATGCAAAATCGTCAACAAAATATTAACAAACTGAATTCAACAATACATTAAAAAAATCATACACCACAATCAAGTGAGTTTTTCCTGGGATGCAACTGTGGTGCAATATTTTCAAAACAATCAATGTGATACATCACATTAATAAAAGGATAAAAACCATATGATCACTTTAATAGAAGCAGAAAAAGCATTTGACAAAGAAAGACATCCAATCATTATAAAAAACCTTAACAAAGTAGCTCTAGAAGGAATCTATCTCAACATAATAAAGGCCTTATATGAAACACCCACAGCCAACATTATACTCAATGGTTGCAAAACTGAAAGCTTTTCTCCTAAGGTCAGGAAAAAGGCATGGATACTACTCTCAAGACTTCTACTCAACACAGTACTGGAAGTCCTAGCCACAGCAATTAGACAGCATAAAACAATAAAAGGGAACCAAATTGATAGAAGACATAAAACTCTCAGTATTTGCAGATGACATGATACTATACACAGAAAACCCTAAAGACTCCACCAAAAAACTATTAGAACTGATAAATGAATTCAGTAAAGTAGGAGAATACAAAATCAATGTACAGAAATCTGTTGTATTACTATACGCTAATAATGAAGCAGGAGAAAGTAAAATCAAGAAAATAATCCCATTTATAGTTATCAAAAATAGAATATCTAGGCATAAACTTAACTAAAGAGGTGAAGGACCCGTATTCTGAAAACTATAAAACACTGATGAAAGAAATTCCAGACAATTCAAGAAATGGAAAAACATTCCATGCTAATGGGTTAGAAAAACAAATATTGTTAGAATGTCTATATTACCCAAAGCAACCTACAGGTTTAATGCAATCCCTATCAAAACATCAAAAGTATTTTTCATGGAACTAGAACAATCTTAAAATTTTTATGGAACCACAGAAGACCTTGAATAGCCAAAGCAATCTTGAAAAATAAAAACTAGAGGTATAAAAATCTCAGACTTCAAGTTATATTGCAAAGTGGTAGTATTTAAAACAGTATGGTACTAGCATAAAAACAGACAAACAGATCAATGGAATAGAACAGAAAACCCAGAAATAAACCCACAATTATATGGTCAATTAATCTTCGACAAAGGAGGAAAGAATATGTTGGGAAAACTGGAGAGCTACATGCAAAAGAAAGAAACTGGGGCATTTTCTTTCACCATGTACAAAAATAAACACTAAATGGATGAAAGACCTAAATGTAAGACCCAAAACTACAAAAAATCTAGAAGAGAGCACAGGGAGTAATCTCTCTGACATTGGCCATAGCAACATTTTACTAGATAATGTGTCCTGAAGCAAGGGAAATAAAATCAAAAGTAAACTTCTGGGACTGTATCAAAATAAAAAACTTCTGCACAGCAAAGGAAACAATCAACAAAACTAAAAGGCAACCCACTAAATAGGAGAAAATATTTGCAAATGACATATCCAATGAAGGGTTAGTATCTATAATATAAAAAGAATGAAACAACTTAATACTCAAGACAAATAACCCAATTAAAAATTGGAAGAAGACCCAAACATGTATTTCTCCAAAAAAGACATACAGATGGCTAACAGACACATGATAAGATGCTCAAGAAATGCAAATCAAAACTACAATAAGATACTGCCTTACACCTATCAGAAAGGCTAAAATTGAAAACACAAGAAAAAAGTATTGGTGAGGATATAGAGAAAGGGGAACACTCTTGCATTATTTGTGGGAATGCAAATTGGTGCAGCCATTGTGAAAAGAGTATGGAGCTTCCTCAAAAAATTAAACACAGAACTACCCTACAGTTCAGTTATCACACTACTGGGTATTTGCCCCCAAAACACAAAAACACTAACTGAGAAGGATACATTCACCCCTATGTTTACTGCAGCCTTATTTACAATAGCCAAACTATGGAAAGAGCCCAAGTTTCTATCAATAGATGAATGGATAAAGAACAAGTGATATATATTTACAATGGAATATTATTCAGTCACAAAAGGGAATGAAATCTTGCCTTGTTGTCTTTGCAACGACATGGATGGAATTAGAGAGTATTATGTTAAGTGAAGTCAGTCAGTCAGAGAAAGTCAAATGCCACACAATCTCACTCATACATGGAATTTAAGAAACAAAACAAAGGAGCAGGGAAAAAAAGAAAAAAGAGAGACAAACCAAGAAACAGACTCTTAACTATAGAGAACAAGCTAATGGTTACCAGAGGGGAGGTGGGTTGGGGGATGTGGGAAATAGGGAAGGAGGATTAGAGTATATTCATCATGATTAAAAAAAAAAGAAAGAAAAAAGAAATTGGGATTTAAAAACTAATTAGGAGCTATGAGCATAAGCAGTCTTCTGAACTACAAGATTATCTGTAAGGGCAGTCTGATGGCATTTTGTATAAATATCTTTATGTTCTACAGAACAAATGGGATAATAACACTGGGGTTCTCAGTATTTTCACTTAAACTATTTTTGGAATGGTACTCTGGTACCTGTTACTTCAAGTTAGTCTGATGTCCCCAGACTATAAGTTTTCTGTTTGCAGCCTTTCTAGAGAATATATACAACCTTTGTTTACATGGGAAGGGGTAGTTACTATAAAGTGTGGAAAGGGGCTTTCTGGCAGTAGTGAACACCCCATGAGAACACGCCCCTTACGAAGGACCTCTTGCACTTGTCCCGGAAGAGGAGAAGGGGAAGCACAAGAAATGTTTTATGCAGAGCCTCGACCCCTACGTCATGGACGTCAAGTGCCCAGGATGCTACAAAATCACCAGTCTTTGGCCATGCACAAGGGGTAGTTTTGTGGGTTGGGTCCTCCACTGTCCTCTGCCAGCCTATAGCAGGAAAAGCAAGTTTTAAAGAAAGATGCGAGGGGCACCTGCGTGGCTCAGTGGGTTAAAGCCTCTGCCTTTGGCTCAGGTCATGACCCCAGGGTCCTGGGATCGAGTCCCGCATCGGGCTCTCTGCTTGAGAGCCTGCTTCCTCCTCTCTCTGCCTGCCTCTCTGCCTACCTGTGATCTTTGTCTGTCAAATAAATAAATAAAATATTTAAAAAAAAAAAAGAAAGAAAGATGCGAAGGAGCACTAAAGCACCCTGAATCAGATGAGTGGGAAACTATCTCAATAAACACATTTTGGTGTAAAATAAAATAAAAAAGAAGTGAAGTATGGAAAGGGAATGATATTTTAATACCACCAAATTTTGATCCTTCTGAAGATTCCAAAGAGCAAACTGGTTACTTCTTGGCTTTCTAATCTAGGAGTTATACATCAAAACATACAAGTTTTGCTAAATTACTTACTGCTTGTCTTTCTTCCCAGGTCAGAAAATACTTTTGTGTCATCTCCTCTCCCTTTTTTCTCTTCCCTTCTCCTTGTGGATTTAAGTCTTTAAAAAAGTATCCCTTTACTGTAGTTTTAGTTTCCAGAAAGAAGTGAAATTAAATACAAGTATTTATTCTAACACTTCTATACACCAAATCCTAATATATTAAGCAGGAATTTTCATTATAAAAGATTTTGGAGCCAAATAAAAAGGAAGTCCTATAAACTAGGACTCAAAGAAAACAAAAAGACAGAAGTACACTTTCCTTTTTTTGTCCCCAATTCTGTAATAGATTATACTTGTTCTATATTTTGCCTTTGTATCTTTTGTGAGCAAAACCACAAAAATTTGTTTAACATTTTTATTAATAAATTTGACTAAAAATAACTTTAGCATATACTAAGTCATATTCAGAAGCGTCTAATACAAATGTAATGGGAACTTGATATTTACCTATTGAGTAATAATAATGCTTTGTGGATTTCTTAACTTATTGGAATAAAACACACACTGTAAAGAGAAAAAGTATTCTGGGTCATATATGTTGAATTTCAGTGTTGATGTATAACCTAGCTATTACATGGACATAACAGACTCATGATATAAACTCTAGAGGTCTTAGTATGTAAAGGAATATTTCTCTTTTATCCTTTCACCCTCCAATTGGGGTAAAGGCAGTAACAGCTGAAAACAGATTATGAAATCGGAATAATTGGGTATATATAATAAGAATATATATATATGAGAATACAATACATATATAATAAGAATATATATAATAAGGATGACTTTAAACACTGTGCATCAATGGTACTAAAAAAAGAAACTCAAATTCTTGTCTCATGAAAAGAAATTCATTCTAAACATGTTGCTGTTCTTAAAAACAAACAAAAAACCCCAATTTTAAAAATTAGCTCATGTTGCTGTTTTTCTTACAAAAAAAAGACTTAAAAATTAGCTCTGATAATCTCTAGACCTTTAAATTTGAAGCATTTATTTATTTATTTTTTAAGATTTTATTTATTTATTTGACAGAGATCACAAGTAGGCAGAGAAGCCAGCAGAGAGAAGGGGGGAAGCAGGCTCTGTGATGAGCAGAGAGCCCGATGCAGGGCTTGATCCCAGGACCCTGAGATCATGACCCGAGCTAAAGGCAGAGGCTTACCCCACTAAGCCACCCAGGCGCCCCTAAATTTGAAGCATTTAAAGTCTAAGCTAAAGAAAATACTGAGATCAAGATTTTAATGTGTAGTATGTAAGAAAACGAGCTCTCAGAAAATCCAAGGTCAGAGTCCTAGTGCTTCTATTTATTTATTTATAAAGTGGGTATAATTAACAGAATTAATCTGTTTGTTTTAGCTATTATATTTAGTTATGACAAAACATCATTTGGTTTCACTGTCCCCATTATACAAAATTTATTATGAACATGGTTGTGGGGTAGATTCAGACCAGGCATTGTAACTTTATAAGAATCACAGGAAGGAAGGTCAGAAAGAAGAGAGTACTATTAATGATACAGAGAAAAACAAAACAGAGAAAAGAGACAAGGATGCTGGTGTCATCAGTCCTCTGTTGTGACTGGGCTGTGTTTCTAGTATTGGTCTGTTTCTGTCTGCCTTCTGATTTTCAAGGATTTCTAATATTTTTTTCTAATGCTGCTACAAATATATTATTATGAAAAAGTCCTCTATCATTTTTAGGGATTTTCTAAAAGTGGGAGAAACCTTAGTCTGTTAGGTTCCTTTTCACCTGATAAACAATTTATATAAAATGCAATAAATTAAGAATACTTATTTTTGTCCTGGAAAAACAATACTTGATTTCAAGACCATCTCTCATGTAAGAATACTAAAGTCAAGTGGAGATCATTTTAAATATTCAATTCTATTAAATAATATACAAGTGGAAACTTTAAACCTTGATAAATAAAACAATGAGGGAAGCAAAGGACCTCCAATTATAAACAATACAATCATAAGATATAATTGGACCTACTTTTTTTTTTAAACAACGAAGCAAGTATTGGCATTGCTTCAAAAAATATAATCTAAATGGATCTCCAGGTTGTTAACATCTAGAGGAAATTTTATTATATGTACGTTAATAAAGTTAATTACATTTGTGGTTCATGACTAGGACTTACCAAGTTCTGCTAAGTTGCCAAATGCAACAAGACACATTTCTGTAAGAGCTGCATTTTGGCAATGGATGCCCAATAATTTCACTAAGGTAGGTATAACACCCATATTGATAAGCTGAGCTTGAAGGGAATCTGTAAAAAACAAACAAACAGAAGTGTTTATGTATCAAATGGACATTAGTAAAAAGAAAGCACCTCTTATTCTCCCTATTGCAAGATCAATACCATTTTCAATTACAGTAAAACAAGATTAAGTCCATCCATACAACTGTCTGAAAAATCTTAAAACATTAGTTCACAAGAGTTGAGTTTTGAATCTTTTCAATGATTAAAAGAAATTTAGAAAAGAACAGAACTCAAATAATATGTCAAAACATAAATTAAAAAAAAAAAACAGGGTCTTATACCTTTGTAGAGTAAGCTTTAAAAATATATAAATAATTAAAAATTACCACTGATCATTATGTGAAAAGGTTAGACAAAATAATATTTGTATTATACTGTATTATAGGAAAGCAGAGTATACGAAAAGCAGAGAAAAAACAGTTAACAAAGACCAAGAGAAGACAGAATCTTAGAATCCCTTAAAACAGCTGCTTTATAATAAAGAATGAAAAAGATATATAATATACAAAAATCATTTTGATTATTTATAGCAGAATGTTCTTCGATGACTGCAAGGAAGGAAAGTAGTTTTATAAGGAAAAAATGTGTTATTTAAAATATTTTTCTTTTCGAAGTTTTAATAGTGACAAGCATCATAGTAAAGAAAGGAAAATTTGTCTTGAGAGGTGAAGAGAATGAGATCAATACGCTTTGTCATCATTGCTTGCCTTCATTTTCTAAGAAAACTAATTAGTTTTAAAGTACTTATCAGGCCTGGGATTTCCACAATAGCTCTTCATGAACAAATTATGGCAGAATACCTGTAGCAAAGCTGAAGGTAAATAAGCCAAATGAAAATCAAAAGTTCTGCCTCTTACAATAAGCTAAGAAAGATATAAACATTCACATGCCTATGCAAAACACTATTACTATTAATAACTTTCATCCAAAGATACAGAATGCTTTCAAAATTCTGTTTCTTTTAAAAATTATATGCCATTTTCAAGCTAACAATTTTCTCCAAATTCTTTTTTAGTTACCTATTGGGAATCTAAAGATAAAAATCCTGTTTATTACAAACACATTTTCCTTAGAGTGCACATCCCTTGACAGTCTGCCTACTAATCTCTTCATCAGTCTTTCCAGTTCTTAACCAACTGATAAGGAGGTGGTTGGGTGATTATCAGATAAGAACAAGAAGGTGGGTTGAGTTGCCTCACATGCCAGTCGATTATATGCCTGTTGGTCTTTGAAGTCAATTTTTCCTGCTTTTAGAGTAATTATGAAGGGGACAGCCAACAGAGGCTCATCACCCTGAAAACTGATGAGTGGGTAATTACGCATACTATCTGGTTCAATTGTGGGGGGCCTATTACCAAAACAAGAAAACAGGCCTGGGAAAAGGGGAAGTTTACATTTAGAGTTCAAATAGTCTAAAATAATTTCAAATTTTGCAATGGATTATGAAATCTATTCTAAAAAGAGAAAGAATAAAAGAGTATATTTAACTAAATGATTTGTTCTTATGCCTTTAATGTTACATATTTCTTCTTACTATACAATTCAGCAATTGATGATTCACAATATCTGTATTATCTTATAAGCAAATTACTTAGGTTATAAGATATAGTATTACGTGTTTTATCGGCAGAATACTTGTATTATGGTTATAGTATTCATAATGATCAAGCACCAATAAGCTTTCCAAGTCAGAAATTACTTCGATTACTTACCAGTGAAGTTCTTTATTATTGGATCACCTTTGCAGATCTTTGTTCTTTAGCAGTATTTTTAACTTTTATTTATTTATTTACTCATTTTGACTATCTCTTCAAATACTGCAGAACTGTTGAATCATTAAGTTTCAGGTATGTAAGCGTGAGCACTAGCGCATGCATTGAGTGTGAGTCAAACTCCACTAAATGTCTGCATATATGTAAGCATCACACACCCCCTCAGTACTGTTGGTACCAAGTATAAACATCCAACAGTCCAGGGACATCAGAGAAATAACAAATTTTATGAAGGGGATAACTCAACAGGAGAATAATACCACTTAGAGGATGATGTTCTTCATATTCTCCTAACTTGGCATCTCTACCACTTTACTGGACTGCTTTTAAGGTATTACGAATTTTGGTTCCAGGGAAATGAGGGACAAAAAACAGAGGAAATGTTGCATAGTTTCATAAAATCTTTGGCATACAAATTGAAGCAGTAATATTTGAAATTGTGGTAGATCAGGAGAAAAAGAAGCATAGTCCAATGGCAGTCAGTAGGTGTGAATCACCCTAATTTATGAAAATCACTTTGCTTTGGCAAAATGTGTTTCAAAGCTACCCAGGAGCCAAATTAATTGTATACTCACATATAACACACATACCACACACAAGTAAAGAGAAAAATTATATAGTCATCCAATGGGCATACTCATTTTTGACTACTTGGGTGCTTTCTTTTATATCCACTCCTGTGAGGCTAACTAAAACAAAAATTACACTCAAATAACTCTAAAATCTGTTCATATCAATTGTAGGCAAGTCATTCTCCTGGATAATGAAGGCCCAGATGAGGAAAAAAAATTTACTTAAACAGACTGATACAAATTTTCATTTCAAGATAAGCAGGCATCCTAGAACATGGTTCTCAAAATGGGGTCCCCAAAACCCTTTCAGAGGATCACAAAATCAAAACTACTTTCATAAAAATACCAAGATTATCTATGCCTTTTTCACTGTATTGATATTCGCACAATGGTGCAGAAACAGTGGTGGGTGAAACTGCTGGGGCTTTATTATGAACCTAGTCAGTGGCACCGAATTCTGTTGGTGGTCATCATGTTCTTCCCCACCACACATTCACAGTAAAATAGATGCTATTCTTCTCAGCGATTTTTTTACTTTTGCTATTATTTTTTTCTCAAGTAGGCTCCATATCCAGCATGGGGCTTGAACTCATAACCCTGAGATCAAGAGTCACATGCTCTACAGACGGAGCCAGTCAGGCACCCCAGCTGTATTTTTAATTTTGAAAAGTTATTTTTCACAAAAACACATGGCAATGTCAGTTATTAATTTTAAATGCAGTATTAAGTAATTTTTAAAATTGTCTCCATTTTAATTTCTAATATGGTAAATATTGATAGGTATAGCCCATATTTATAAACAAAAATTCTATAGGGTCTTCAACAATTTTTAAGTGTCTAAAGAGTCCTAAGACCAAAAGTTTAAGAACCACTGCCAAAGGATTACCTAGCTTTTACGGGAGATGGAAAATGAAACAAAACAGAACATGGAATAAAGATTCTGAAATTCAGTGATGTGCTTGGCAGATGAAATAACAGGAAAAGAAATAAAAATTAAAAGCATGATAGGAACCCCAGATTTTGGTGTTCAGATATTATGAGCAAAATTACATTAAGAACTTGAACATCTTAGTTTGCTTATTTGAGTAGAAACACTACTTAAGCCTAGAGAATATTCCATGGTTGGGTCTGTTTGCCTATTTCAGTTACAACTTAGTATGTTATCCATAGTTTGTTTTTGTGGGGTTTTTTTTTTTTTTTTGAGGGGTGGGGTTAAGTAGGGCTCTGGTTTGTGTGAAATAAACTGGTATGAATTCTTATTGCTGGAAGCAAATGATTAAGTTTAATCACTTTTTCTCATTGCCCAAAGAAAGCTTATGAATGGACTTCAAAGGATGATAGGTGACACTCATGATATTATGAATGGTATCAGGAGTATGACTTTTGAATCAAAAACTAACTGGAAGACATTCTTAGAACCAGAAATAGTTCACATTCTCTAGAACTGAAAAAGTGTAACAGAGCAGGACTGAGAATTTTTGCATCCTTCAATGAATACCAACCAGCAACTCCAGGGGAATGTTTATCAGAACTCAACAAACACAATTCACAAAATGCAACCCAGGCTCGTACATAGCAAACACTTATGTGTGAAAGACAGTCTTTAGACAGCACAATGTCATAAATGTCTGAAGACTTTTAAAGATTGCTCCTGACACACATCACAGACAAATACTGACCAAAATACAGAATTACAAAATATCAAGATGACACAGGCCCTACATGATCTATGGGGAGGAAGAGGAAGAAAGGCACTGAGGGGGTGCAATACAGATGCATATACAAAGAGATATAAGGCAATCAACGCATGCGCTGGTGTGAACACTTACCTACCTACATTTGAATTTCAATGGTTCCAAGTTCTTCAGGTCACACTCATGGAAACTCCAAAGAATGGAGATCTGGAGAGAAGATCTTAAGTTGAAGAACCTTTTTCCCCCTGAGTTTTAAGTTTAATGTTTAAAACATTGGTATAGATAGATTATAGGTCCAGAAAAGAATCCAAGTAACTCAACTGAAGTTATGTTGATCCGTATTATAAAGAATAAGTTCCTTAAGAAGACTGCAACACATGTTTACCTTATTCATAAGAAAAGGCACTTACAGACAGTAAGATTATTAAGCTTAATTATTACTTAATTATTCTTACTTAATTATTATTAAGTAAGATAATTAATTATCAGTAATTAGGACTTAATGATGAAACTTTGTCAAAATAAAATATATACAATTCAAAATACATAGACTCTACATCAGTATGCATATATAGTATACTATTCATAGTAAAGAAGTACAATATTCCTATTTACAGGCTTGCATAAAAAAATCTATAATCAAGTAAATTATACACAGACACAATAAACACAGGAAAATATAAATCTTGTTGACTTATAATATAATATAATATAAATAGATAAATATAATATATAAATATAATATATATTAAATTATAATATAAATTAGATAAAAACCATTTGGGCATAACAAAGACTGAAGAAAATTGCCCCTGACTAATGATATATATATTTCCAAAAAAGGATACAAAAATTAAAAATGACGTAAAACTGTGAATAGAAATGTTAAGTTCAAACAAGTTGTAGGGAAATAGTGAAAAGTAAGCTGACTTTACAGCTACCAAGAGGATGATTTGAAGTTAAAAACTTTGCACATCCACATATGCAGGTACAGTTTTCAGTTACTTATTACTAAATATCTTTTTGTTGACTGATGGAGAAAAATGGAGGAAAGTGGAGAACTTTTATTCTAAACCTAGTAATGAGCATATAAAAGTAAAAATATTTACAACAATTATTTTAAAAGCCCTCTTCAAATCAAAATATGCATTATATGTTCTATACTCAGATTATCTCTATAATTTTAGCCCCAGGTTATACATTTCAATGACAAATAGTAATTTCAGTGAAAAAATAAAATCAAAATTCATTAGCACTGAGAATACTGGAGGTTTAAAACAATATATTTACACAATTGTTTTCTAACAGTTAAATAAAAATAGAAAAGAATTCAAACTTTTTTCCTAGATTCTGAAAATAAGACTCTATAAGAGTAAAATCTCCCTTTTGTATATTTTAGAAATAACAAAAAAACAAGTGAGTATGACATAAAATAACAGTAAAAACAAAACCCCAAAGCAAAATCACAAGAGAAAGGAAAAGTGTTTTTTTATTATTCTTAAGTGACCTACGCATATACTGTTCTCAATCCAATGACACATAGAGTGATTATGTCTTAACATAGTAATTTCTCCCCTCTTGGACTCCCTTCAGGTTAAATTACTACTACAGATCAACTTTTGCTGTAATGAGTACTGCTACCAAGGAAATTTCTACAGATAAGTCTACTCTGATTAAAGGAAACTCTATACTTTCATCTCAGAAAGAAACTGTCTTTTAAAGATCAAAACTTTTTTGTTTGTTTTCTTTTAAGAGGACTACTGCCAGCTGTTGCTTAAGCAGCTCTTAGTGGGAGAAATATATCTGTCTCTGCTCTCGAATGGCATTGCCGAAAGGAAGGCCATATCCATAGGAGGTGTAAATTTAAGTCTATAGTTTTGTATAGCAAATTAAGCTCATTGCCAGGTTAATTTATACCACCACATGTATATCTTACAAACAGATTATGTTTAAAAACAAAAATTATTTGTTTTACTGAAGGATTTACTGGCTTTAAAAATCCCCAAATATTACTAGTTACACTGAAGCATTACTATTATTAAGTTTTTACACTTTAAAATTAAACAGATGTTCTTCACAATACACAGCTATGTTAAAAGATACATCTATATAACCAAAAGATTTCTGGCCAATCCCCGTTTTTCAAACAGTATTTACTTAAAAATTTTTCATTTAACAAAATACAGGCAATTTTGTCTTAACTGGATTTTACTTGTAGTTAGAAAGCAGTATTACTAATTTCTATACGAGTGATTTTATGTATGATACTTCTCTGCCTTGAGTTTCTCTCTGAATGGCTATTTTAAGCAGTCCACATTGAAAATGGACTGATATGTGGCCCAAATCCATTATTCACCTCTGGCTTTAGCCTTAGCTCTTGGAAGGCCAAACATCTGAATACTTATTTCAATGGTATTTCCTACAAACCTATACACGGTCAATAATCATGGGCTTGATACCATCATGTTTCAACTGGTGTAGTAACATCAGTATAAAAACAAGGCCTAGTCTTTCACTTTTACTGTTACTACCTAAATATTCATTTTTATTTTTTATTTTTAAAAAAGATTTTATTTATTTGACAAAGAGACAGAGAGAAAGCACAAGAAGGCAGAGCAATAGCACAAGAGGGAGAAGCAGGCTCTCCTCTGAGCAGGGAGCCTGACGTGGGGCTCAATCCCAAAACCGTGGGATTATGACCTGAGCCCAAGGCAGCAGCTTAACCGACTGAGCCACCTAGGTGCCCCTAAATATTCATTTTTAAATATAGGTAAGCATTCCATATATAGAGAAAAATCTCCCTATGTGCTTCATATGCTGAAATTCTGTCATTTAGTTGAAATGTAAATATATATTTATATTGCAGTATTTAAAATGTGGCAATAACTAATAATGGTGAACTATGCAAATGTAAAAAAATTAAATCGAGGCAGAATAACAGAGGTCAGATTTCCTACCATCTTTAGAATTTACAACATAAAATAAATGTTAGGAGCTGTTTTTAATTTTTAGTTACTTTTGTTCAGGCCATGAATCTTTCAAAAAGAAGTGCAAATTGGGAATTCTTTATATCTTGTGATGATGAATTAAAGTCAGAAAGCCAACCCTGCCACCTCAAATTTTCACTATGAGGCAAATCTCGAAAATAATCTTCAACAACATCTATGATTAATTATCTTCAATCCAGACATAAATCAAATAAAGAAAAACACGTTAGAGAATGAGGAACCCCAAACATATCTGTTACACTACTGCCTTTAGTTATAATTTGGTATCTATTTAATATCACAATGCTAAATGCACCATTATGATTATAAGAAAATCTAGGAAGCTAAAATTGCTAAGTAGTATTTCTGTAATATAAAGCCAAACCTTAAATCATTAATGAAAAAACTGTAACAATAATTTCATTTTTTGTGATAAAATTTCAGATTCTTACATTCAGAAGTTCATTCTATAATGGTCAAAGCTAAACATTAATGCCACTACTTGACCATGTGGATTTAAACCAAATGTGCATTTTGTATACTTCTACTAAAAAACAAATTCTTAGCTTATCCATTAAGTAAGAGCATTATTATAGTAATTTTTTAGAAGGATTATGATGAAAAGCTAAGCTAATCCAATAGGTCAAATTTATAGATTGAATTAGCAGGAGGCACAAGAACAACTAACTGTTCTGTTGTTCAGTAAAACAATTTGTTTAAAATGACATTTGTAGCAGAACTTCTTGAGCTCAACCTGGCTGAGTAAGTAAGAATGCTCTCTGTTAGACAAACAGTAAAAATTCAGAAATTTTTTACAAAGAAAAAATGGTAAATAAAGAATTATACCATATATTTTTTTAAAGCCTAAATGACCATAAAAGTCTTATAGTACAATCTGTTTAACACATTAGAGTATTTTAATTTGACAACCTGGACTTCAAAAGATGCAAACTTAAAAGCACATCTCCCTGGCCTTTATAAACAAGGGGGGGAAAATGAACAGAAAATACACTGAAATGGTATACTGGCAAATTAATATGGGGAAAAGACAATAAATTACAAAGATAAAATTTTATATTTTGATTTTTTTTACCTTAAAATTAGGCAAAATTTTTTAGTATTTAGGAATTATGTGTAATTATTAATTAGCTTGTACCCATAGTAAATAAACTATGGAAACAGTTCCTCACTTATGCAAATCAAATCATTTTCTAAACATCTAATATCTAGGAAGTATTCTTTCTCACCTGTAATAAACATAAAAATAAACGAGTAGCTCAGGCCAAAGTGCTTTTTAGTTTTTAATCAGGATTATTCCTTATTAACTTCCATTCTTCCTATTTTAAGTATGAAGAAAAACTAAGCCAGTTACTAGACTGAGGTTACCAGGAAAATGATTAATAGTAAGATTAAAATTGTGAAATTGTTGCTATTGGTTGAAATGTAGGTAGCAGATATAATTAATTACATTAATTGTAATGTAGTTACAATTAATTACATTAATTACATATCAAGTAACCTTTATGTTAGAGAGAAAATACTTTACAGTCCTATTTTAAACAACTGAATTTATGTACTGGACTGAATACTTAAATTCAATTGTTACATTCCAGTAATACACCCATGCATTTGAGCTCGATTTCCTAAACCACACAGATGGCCTCCCTTCAAACATAGTTCACTTATCATGAGTCTGTACAGCAAATAAATGTGAGAATTATTATTAGAGTATCCCAGAGAGATTTTAGGAGCCACGGAAAAAGAGAAATTAGTTTTTCGGTAACAGGGAACTATTAAGATATTAGAGAAAAATCAGCTCTATTTGAAAAAGCATATATACATATACAATTAAATATAGATCACATGTATACACATATATATCCTCAAACTGAAATCCAAATATCCAATATACATATTTTTCAAACTGCTATCATATATATACATATTTCACATATATATAATACAGCTTATATAAAGAAGCCAGTCATGAACTGTGTATATTATGTTAATCATTTGAGAAGGAAACTAATTTTTCCTTCCTCGATGGCACATTTATTTCTTCTGTTTCTGTCTTATGGCACAGCTTATGTACAAGTAACTTTAGTCCTTGCTTTAGTGCTTACCATCAATGATTTTAAGAATTATATGCTAAGTGAAATAAGTCAAGCAGAAAAAGACAATTATCATATGGTTTCACTTATTTGAGGAACATAAAGACTAGCATGGAGGACATTAGGAGAAGGAAGGGTAAAATGAAAGGAGGAAATCAGAGGGGGAGAGGAACCATGGGAGACTGTGGACTACGAGAAACAAACTGAGGGTTTTAGAGGGGAGAGGGGTGAAGAGATTGGCTCCTGTGATGGGTATTAAGGAGGGCATGGACTGCAAGGAGAACTGTGTTATTATGCAAACAATGAATCATGGAACATTACATCAAAAACTAATGATGTACTGCATGGTGATTACATAACATAATAAAATAAAAAGCCAGACTTTGAAAAATAAAAGAAAAAAGAATTATAACAGACTTCTCTCTATATTTTATGTCTCTGGCATAGGTATATTCAGAAAAAAATTAAATTCTCAATTACAGAGTTTTCCAAGAGATATTTACTGATTAATCACGGTCATCATGGTTATTACATATTATAGGTAAGATAACAAAAATGGTGACCATCAACAGATTCCTGAACAAGGTGTTAAATAACGCCAGTGCTTTGCTTTTGATTACTGGTTTGCTTCCATTCAAACTGCAGTCAATTTTCAAGTATACAGATTTTTTTTTTAAGTTTGTGGATCACCTACAGTAAATTTTTGGCACCACCATCAGGGTATTTTCAATGCTACTTTTTGCTACTACAATGAACATGAATAGAGAATATCAAGTAACATAGTGGGCAAGTTTATAATGCTTCTAAATTAATAAAATATATTTCAAAAACCCATTTTTCTTCCAAGTACTGATTTTGTTAATAAAAATTTTTTAGACAATACTAAATATCCAGAAGTCAATAAATATTTGCCAAACTTGTACTACAAGCTAAAACGGTGTTATGTTTGAAAATAGATCTGAACAGAAGTTTTAGTCTTTGCTGCAATATTTTGGCATTGGGTAACCAAAGGCAGAAAAAAAGATACCCAAGAAACTAATGAGATAAAAATAACTATAATAATAGGTCTGAGTTTCTTGTTTATAGGATAAGTAATAAATAGATGAAGAAAATATAGGAAGTTCTGCATATTTCCTCAAACTGACTATCAAACTGTCAACATGTTTTGCTCTAACCAGAACTGTCAAACACTGAGACTATTCTGGAGAGCCACAGAATTGAAGAGTGCTTTTCTGCCATGTGAAAAATAGGTATGATTTCCCCCAAAAGGATAAATTTTAAATGATTTTTACTGGGAAAAAAAAAAGTTTTTCTTATTCTATTTAAACATGATTTTATTTATATAATATTATGGATACAACTTTTCTGGCTAAGCAATTATAACTTTTTCTATTCAGACATTCTACACTTACGAGTTTGGGTATAAAAAATTTTAATTGCTTCACAAATGGGGAAACAAAGAAGTATATTCAGCTCATAGCTTAAAAGTGTATTGTCCTGAGCTGGTTCAAGATTTTAAAACTCATGAACCTGGAGTTTTATACAGTTTCATCAAAGGGTACAAAAACACCTTTACCACATACATATTTTTATAATTTATCTGTCTTACATGTGGTTAGGAATTTTTTTTATTCCCTACTTAATGGATTTAAAAATTGAATATGCTCACAGTTGTCCACCAGATGGACAGGAATCAAGATATCTTAAGTGTCAGTTTGGTGTCAATTTACTTTTAGGACTAATATACAATTTAAAAATATCATCCAAGAAACTATGTTGGTAGATCTTTGTGACCATTTTCAGCACTCTCTTATCTTTACATTAAAAAAAATTAATCTGTGAAGCTAAAGGAATAACTCCCTATGAACAAGGCTTAAGCTCTTGGGGCTAAGGACACAGTTAACTTTTCTGGTAGAGTAATAATTTATCACTCAACTTCTCTACTCAGTTACCAGCAGAGGCTTATGTACTGAAATGCAATAGTAAATACACATAAAAAGGAACTTCATTTTTCCATGCTAATAAAAACTGCCCCATGAATTTCAAAAAGCTCTATTTTTTTCCTCAGTGACTCATCCAGGGGTACACAGTCAGTATCAAATGATCTAAAGTTAGCCAAAACGACCCAATATTTAAGTAGGCAGATCTTTAAACACACATTTTAAAGAAAAGAGTAATCAACAGAACAACAAACATACAATAATTAAGCAAAACGAAAAGAATATAATTTAAGTTAAAGAGTATTAGGGAGAAAAAGAAGCACTTCACAAACTGTGATCCCCATGACAGACAAATGTAAATGCAAGCAGAGGAAAGAAGACAGTTACATGTTTGGCACCTGTTTAAAAAACTAAAGATAACTTTACTTCTATTTTATCTAATAACTTTTGAAAGCTGCATTCCAATCATAGGTTTACAATAATGGAACAAAAACACTTCTGCTCTGATAATGTTCTGAGAAAGTTAATCAAGGTTTCCAAAATATCTAAGTTATTTTTGGGAATACTTGCCAGGAAAAAAGCCTACCCTTAACAAAACAAAGATATTATGCATTTCAATTGTGGACTCTGCATGTTGTTAATCATTTCCTTCTCAATACACATATGTCTACACATTGTAATATCCTACTATAGGGACTCAAAGGAAATCAGTCTCCTTTGGATTAGAAGAGTGATATTTTTAAAGACCATTTGGCCATTTGATATGCTTTTATGCAGATCTTTGAACAACTATACAACGAGTGTAAATCCATAATAAGACTAATCCTTTTATATCCAAAGCTGCTCTAATAACTTCATGGCTAGTTTCTTTCATTTATCTTTCTAAACCATTCTTCCACTTAGCATCTTGTCCCACTTTTTCAGGTGTCCAAGATAAACACCCAATGAAGATGGGTGTCCAAGATGTCCCAAATGAAGCTAAAGCGCCATGAGCAACTGGCCAATGATTGCTTCATGCAATTCAGATATGTGTGCATAATGGTCAAATTTCAATCATTTAGGAACCAGCTATTCATTTTATGGATCATGCAGACTCATTCTGTTTCTCCTGTTCATTTTTTCTTCAAAAGTGAGTCCACTACGGGGGAGATAAAAAGTGGTAGCTGACCCTATAAAGGCTACCATTTGTTACTATCTTGAGTTTAAATGGCTAGCCATTTGTCAATTAAAAACTATTTATTACTATTATTGGAAATTTTAATTCAGAGGTATAAAAACAGGTATCCTTTGTATAGGATATGACCTGAGAATACATTCTAAGTTTAGCTTGTACCATGCTAAAAAAGCGCATGTAATCCAACATTTAAAAATCAGACATCACATGAAAAGCTACATTTGCAGCTCCCCCCACACCCCCATCTCCAAATAAAAAGATATGGAAGTAGCTGGCCAAATTGCCATATAGAAACTATAGACTAGAGGAGGGTAGTAGCTCTCCCTGTTCAATGGGACAAGGGCTACAGTCCCCATTGTTTGTGCTCGTCACTAACACCAAGGACAAATGTCAGTAGCCATTCATTCATCATCAATGTTTATCTTTTTTTTTTTTTTAATTATTGAGAATATTTCTTTGGACTCATGACTACCAAAAGTGAAAAATGAAAAATACGCCTAAAGTTTCATGGGATTCTAGAACACATGAAAATGAAGAATAATATTACATGTTCAATATGCAAGTAAAATAGGTCTCTGTCAAAGACTAAAGCTTAAGATGCCATTATAAAACAAACCACAAAAAGATCTGAAGAGTGTTATAGCCCAGAAATCTATCAGAATTTTTGAGTGTTCGATCCATGCTGTAATTCATATAAGATGATACAATTTTTATGACATCTAAAAATATAGTGAAGCTTTCATGTCACCATTTTTATGTTCATTTAATTAACAACTGTATAGGTTATCTGAAAATATTGACATGTCATTTGTTGCCAAGTTCTAAGAATGTTTTACAGAGAAAAGAAACTTCTATTTAATTTCTAAAATCAGAAACCACAATTACTCTTTACTTTTCTAATGCCAGATTTTATTAAAAGATTTTTTCTATTCTGACAAGTAAATCTAGTATCTAGATAAAATAATTTTACAAATATAGTGTCTGTGTTTTAAAGCTACTCCTGGTATTAATATAAAGTAATAAACATGAAACTATTTTAATACTGCTTATTTCGAAAATGTGCGTGAAAAATATTATAGCATACCATTATGTTGTTTTTGTTTTTGGTATTAACATGGGTAACCCTTCAAAAACTTGTCCCAGTTAATAAATTAGAACATTCTATATTTTTGAAACATTGTGATTTAATGTTGGCTAATTATTAATTTTACTTGTCACTTATGAATTCTTTGCTCATAATTTTTCTGAATATTTTTGGTCTGTGCTATAGTAATGATTATTTTTAATCTTCCCCCAGAGATAAAGCAAGTTTTCAATTTTGTTTACCATTCTCATTGCTATAGTTCATCAGCATGCCACAAAAGACAGTCAAGAGCTTCTCATTGGCGGGATCTGTTATACTGCACAGTGACCTTAAATGGTCAATTACAATCTGTGCACCACCTGCTTGGTCAACTGCACTTCTGCCCTCATCTGTAAAACAAAGAGTTAAATTAAAAATAAAAGAAAAAAGAAATGTACCTTACAATTTCAAATATAAAACATAACAATGTTATTCCTTATTTAGTGAGTAAGTAGAAAATAAACCTAGGCTGGGCATTAAATATGTCTTTTTGGAGAAACAAGACAAGTAAACATGGAAATGGGGGTGGGATGGGGACAAGAGACAATCACTTTTTCAGAGAAAAAAGTTTATTCTCACTGACATCATATAGGAACTTAAAGAACTCTGTGTCCTAGGAATGTATGACTATCACATGTGAAAATTTTCACCTGCTCTTTCACAAATGAAAATTCTGTGTAAGAGAAAAAAAAACAGGAACTAATATTTTATAGAAATTTTTTTTCTGAGCTTGGAAACCACTAAATATACCTATCAGTGTTTTTCGAAGTTAGTTGTTAAAAGAAAACCATCTAACTCACATAATAATTCTATATCACAGTAAGCATCCTTTTAATGGCATTACTATAGTCCACAAACATGCTCCTTTTCTCAATTCTTGCTATGGAATATATAAAGAGCTTTAGAAAACTTTCTAACCCCTGAATGTAGGAATGGAAAAAGATGAAAGAAAGTATGTGTCTTTCTAAACCTGTCTTTCCTCATATAAAAGATATGTGACAGCCGTAAGTATGAGCCACATATGTGATTTAAATTTACTAGTAGCCATTATGAAAAAACACCAAAAACATGTAAAAAATTTATTTTAATGATCTATTTTATTAAATCCAATAACACATGATCCCAACATGCAATCAATATTTTAAACTTTTTTTGTGATAAATCTTTGAAATCTGAGTGTGCTTTACACTTACAGTCACATGTTAATTCAGACTAGCTACACTTCACAACTGTTTAATAGCCAAATCTGGCTTGTAGCCACCATACTGGACAAGGCAGCTACAGAAGCATAGTACAAAAGGTCAGTAAAAGAAATGGCTCACAAGGGTATTATAACCACTAAGTAAATGAAAGATTTTCATTTTTCTAATAAGAAAACTGAAACTAAGGTCATATCTTTATAATTGTTCCTGAATCATATTAGACAATGAAACAATATATATCAGTTCTTATGGTATACACACACACACACACACACACACACACACACACACACACACCCTTATATAGCACAGCCTCATAAATATTTGCTTGGTAACTTTGAAAAATTTTCAGGAAATCCATACTAAAGTGAAATAACATATTTTTGTCCACTTAGCATTGTTGTGTTGTTATACAGTTGCAGAATGGGAACCTATGCTCGTCAGCTAATGAGATCACAGAAAACTCCGAACTGTTAAAATAACTAGTCAGATAAGCCAGTCAAGAACACTGGTCATATCCCATTTTGAAATTTAACACCCAAAGTTTCACTGTCCAATAACATAAATGTAAATTATCTCAATTGTTGGGCAATTTGTATGGGTATGATGTCAGAGAAAAGTGAACATTATGATTATAAATCTAAATGTTCAGACCTTAAATAATATAAATATATAATACATGCCATGCCTAAAATGTGTAGCTTAAATGGTCTTTGATTCAGATTGCTGATTAAATATGGGCTTTCAAAATATAAATCACACAGGCTTAGGACTTAGAAATCTTAAGAGAACTGCTAAACTACGCCTTAAATTCATATCCTAGGAAACTAAGACTTAGAAACTTTGTGGAGCCTATTTGTAGTGAATTTTAAAAGCGAAGCTGGCTTCCTAACACCAGTTAACTATCTGGGGTGCCTGGGTGGCTCAGTCAGTTAAATGTCTGCCTTTGGCTCAGGTCATGATAACGGGGTCCTAGAATCGAGCCCCCGCCTCAGGCTCCCTGCTCAATGGAGAGTCTGCTTCTCCCTCAGCCCTCCCCGCAACTCATGTTCTCATTCTTTTTCTTTCTAATAAATGAATGAAAACTTAAAAAAAAAAAAAGTTAACTATTCAATATTCAAAATATTCAATAATGCAATAAATTTCAATACAAATTTATCCAACAAATCTGTTCATCAAATTTAATAATGCAGTAAAAAAGAATATAACTGCAATTAGAAGGCAAACCACATATTTATGTCTGAGAGCCACAGTGTTTTTCTTTTCCTTTCCTTCCTTTTTCAGTTCCCTTCCTCCATCCCTGCCCTGTTTCGATTATTTACAACATAGCTTTTCACTCATGTATTATCAGCAGTAGGTTATAGAACATAAACTTAATCTCTGTATTAGAAATTACATTATACCAAATCTGAGAAGAAAAATAAAGCACACATAATAATAGATAATCTAAGATAAAAAAGTATTAACCACCACTACAGGAATGTTTATACAGTTCCTTCCTCACCCCCCTCATCCCACCTTTGACAAGTCATCCAGGGAAATACGGTTAAAGATAAATTTATCAACATATTTTAAAGAATTAGAGGATGCAAAAGAATAAATGACAATGTTGTATTCTATTACTCTACCAAAACCAGTGAAAGAATATGTCTTTACAGGTATCTTTTGAATCATTTACAATACATACTAGATCATCTGTCATTGCACAAGTCCATATAAATTGTTCTCCCACAATAAAGGTAGCTCTACAGTTTTATGTTAAAATATTAAAATGAGTACTATTACTGTTCACTTAAAAATAATTTACAAAAGCTCCTTTACCCTAAACTTTCTTATCTCCAAAATACAGGCTGACTGTAACTCTTCTCATAATAAATAACTCCTAACTCGTGAAGCATCCTGCACTGTCACTTCTAGAAATATATTTTAATTTCCCATAATTGTGAGTTATCCAAACACTGGTGAAAGTGCAGCCTACCAACTCTCTAGGCGCTGCTACATTCTCTAATGATGACTCGTCATATGAAGGAAGTTTCTAGCACAAGTATGGTATTTCTTCACAGTAGGTAAGAGCAGAGCTATAAATCTAAAGAGATACTACACTTCCATTACTCCTCAGAGCCAAAACCAGGACGCAATAAAACTTGTATGTCATGGTTATTATGTCTCACAAATGAGAAAAAAAATGTTACCAAAAAAAGTTACCAAGTTGATATTCCATTATCAGGTACAAGTATATGGTAAGGTTGAGGAAAAGACCTAAAATAACCACTGAATACAATCTCTGTGACACGTAACAGTGTATTCTAATTTCAGATTTACTTGTGTATTTTCCCAACTAGGCTCCCTCTCTGTTCTGGGCAACAAATACCTAGTACATAGTAGATGCTCAGTATTTACTGAATAAATGGGGCCTCTGCTTAGATTGTGGTAAATTATCATTCACCTAAAGGATGAATGTGAGTGAGTGAGTGTGTGTGTGTGTGTGTGTGTGTGTGTGTGTGTGTGAGAGAGAGAGAGAGAGAGAATGAGAATGAAAATCACTTATGTGCTTTTGTCTTCACCACCACAATATGGTTATGGAATAGTTTAGCTTTGCCTGTTTTTTGAACTTTATTTAAATGTAATCTCATTGCATTTATTCTTTTGTGCCTACCTTCTTATACTCAATATTACATGTGTGAAATTAATCCATTCTGTTACATGCTTCCTGATATATAATATTCACTGTATGAACCCATCTCAATTATTGGCCTATTCTTCTGAGTGTTACTTGGGTTGTTCCTAGGTTTGAGCTATTCTTTATAATACACAGATGGTACTGTTGGTTCACTGAATTTGCATAACTTCCACTTTCTCCATAATGACAAACAGGTTGCCAAAGCCAGTGTACACTCCCTCAAGCAGCATGTGAGTTCATTGTTCACTCCTCCACTACTACTTGGGTATTATTTTATTTTTAAGATTTAGGAAATCCGGTAGGTAAGGTTGAACCTGTTCCAGACTATACAAAAGCCAGGTCTTTGCTGGCAGTCTACTTTTCTGTACTTTCAATAAGGCAATTCATTTGGTATTGAGTGTAGATAGCATTACATGGGAAAACAAAAACAAAACCCAACCCATAACAGTTCAAGCAGAAAAGGAGAGAAAGAAACAGATAAATGCAGAGATACACAGATGTTAGAATTTGAAAGAAAAAAATGTAAAGACAGCTAAGTAGCTAGTAAAAGGTGCCTATCAAACCTATGTAAAAACACGACTAGGTGCAATTCTGGAACTTTCTTACATTCATGCTTTATAGAAAAGCCTTAAAATAACAACAGCAAATAAACTGTTGTTTTTTTTTTTAATCATTTCTATCATCACCAGATTTCCAAAAGAGGAGATAAGATCCAAGTATTTGAAAACACTGAGGAGGCAGAATGGTATTAGATGTAAAAGCAGCCTATAATCTGCAATAGCAAATTTTATCTAAAATTAATTTTTTACAATTTAAAAAGTCTATGATTAACATGCTGCTTCCACTTCTGTGATTTAAACATCACCTTTTTCATATTTCTTCTCAAATTCTCAGTATGAAATACAAATTTAAAAATCCATTTAAAGGGGCGCCTGGGTGGCTCAGTGGGTTGGGCTTCTGCCTTCAGCTCGGGTCATGATCTCAGGGTCCTGACTAAGCCTCGCATTGGGCTCTCTGCTCAGCGGGGAGCCTGCTTCCCCCTCTCCTTTGCCTGCCTCTCTGCCTATGTGATCTCTCTCTCTGTGTCAAATGAATAAATTTAAAAAAATATTCTCTAAAAAAAAAATCCATTTAAAAACTTATGCCTACATACATAATTGATATTAGTTTCCTCCCACCCTCTGATTATTTGTGTAACAAGGATCTTGGTTTCTTATGCATCCATTTGCTCAAATGTACTAGCCAAAGTAAGGATCCTTTGTGACATCAGGAGTGGTCACTGTGGTGATGACTATGATGCACACCTCAGAAAACGGTGACATGAGAAAAATAAACAGTAGGAGCTGATCACACAGTTCTCATCTAAATTTTGTTACAAATTACTACTGAGAAACATGAGAAAAATATGTATGTATGCAGATACTATTAAATAAATTAGCTTTCATGTTTTAAAAGAAATTGTATCAAATAAAAAGAGTTCACCTTTAACATTCTGAAAGGCCATAGGTTTGTGACCACCTTCCTCTCTGTTTTCTTTTTTTTCTTTGTTTTTTTTTAAGATTTTATTTATTTGACAGAGAGAGATCACAAGTGGGCAGAGAGGCAGGCAGAGAGAGAGAGAGAGAGAGAGAGAAGGAAGCAGGCTCCCCGCGGAGCAGAGAGCCTGACGCGGGACTCGATCCCAGGACCCTGAGATCACAACCTGAGCCAAAGGCAGAGGCCTAACCCACTGAGCCACCCAGGTGCCCCTCCTCTCTGTTTTCTATAAAAGCTTCTGCACATAATGATCTGCAAGAGCTAATTAATGATGCCGGCTGAACAAAGGCTGCACACAACACTACAGTAAGTGCTAGAGTGCTTTGTATAATTAAAAGTGGAACAGAGGATAAAGCTATAATGGCTTTTTAAGGTTACTGATGGCAAAAATGAAAGCTAAGGCATGGAGAAGATAAATACAAATGACTTATATTGTAAATGTATTTTAGAGATATTATGATAAGTGACCTAAGAATATAAATTATAAACTTTATTTTTCCCCTTTTTTCAACTCAGACTTTGCTTAAAGAGATCATGATTAAATACCAGCATTCTGAATTAAAACTTGGGAAATTTGAATTTTAAATCCATGTTCCCTCATTAAAGACACACAAAAAGGTATAATGGAATACTCTGCCCTTCATTTCATTAAGACAACAGCACTGTCTAGTATCGATTAAGAATCTAGTTTTGAGGACACCTGAGTGGCTCAGTTTGTTAAGCGACTGACTGCCTTCGGCTCAGGTCATGATCCTGGAGTCTCAGGATCGAGTCCCGCATCAGGCTCCCTGCTTGGCGGGGAGTCTGCTTCTCCCTCTGAACTCTTCCCTCTCATGCTCTCTTTCTCTCTCTCAAACAAATAAATAAAACCTTAAAAAAAAAAAAAGAATCTAGTTTTGGAGATTCACTTTGGAAGAGTTCTTTGGTATCTTCCCCTTCAAAACATTTTTAGAGTGTCCATGAACTTAACAAATATTAAGTCTAATCTATAACGGCTGTCCAAAATGCACGCTAAACAAAGAGTGGTTGATATGATAAAATCTGTTTCACATAAAATTAGTTAAAAGCTTAAAGAGGCACAGTATAGTAACACAAGTTGTACGTCCAACTCAGTCACTAATCCATTCAATGAGATCCATTTTGAGAGTGAAACATTTCTAAAACTCCTAGAGAATGTGTTTTTAATAACAATATTTAGAAACACAACAAGAATGAGCAAACTACACAATCTTTTCTTAAACTGAAAATTATAAGCCTCATAAGCATGAACAAAGTCTTAAACTGTGCTGCAGTATCTTTTCACATGTCCGTCACATCACCCATGAGGACCCACCCAGTCCCAACTTTCTAAAATCCCGCCCTTTCTCAACATCTGCATTCTTAACAGAAACCGTATTTCCTGCTCCACAGAGAAAAGAGAAGACACAATCTTCCTCACTTTTTCACCTTCCTTCTACTATTAGATGTAGGAGCATATGTATCCTTTTCCAAACACTTTTAGTATCCCCTGTTGTAATTTAAGTTCGGTTATAGCTAAGTAAAGATAAAGAAAATAAAGAGATTTATTTTCAAAATAAGGGAAAACTTTTACTCTTCAAGTAAAGAAAGCTGTAGACATGTCATAAGCTAAGGTCTCCAAGGAGCTGAATGCAAACAACATTTAATAATTAAATCCGAGGACTAGTCCTCGTTGAGAGAGGGAATCTGAATTTCTTTGTTACCGAAAATTTGAAATGTTAACTTGAGAATTTCAATAAAGGTAGAAGTTTTTAATATTAGAAAAACTGTATCACTGAAGTAATTTCCAGGTTGTAAGTTTTGTTAAGTTTGACCACAAGAAAGCCTCTTAATCTCTGTTGATGTGCTTCCTGCTCTGGAAAAGGGGGAAGCAGGGAAGAAGACTGCTGGGCTTCTTTTTAGCTCTGACACTCTCTTATTCATTTCTATTTCAACTTCTATTTCTACTCTGTGTTACGAATGCAGGAAGTGCTAGTATATGCTGTGTTTGGTTTTGTTTTTAATGTATTAAAAAAAAAACCTCAAATCTTGCTATTTTAACTTTCCAATCATTAATCATTATAATTCAGGCACTTATTTTTATTTTCCCCAAGTAACTATTACTAGAAACTATAAGGACTTATGGTAAATAAATGAAACATTCTTTTTACAAGCTAAGCTGGAAAGCTGAGACCTGGCTTTTTTCCTGCTGAGTTCTGAAAAATTATACTGTTAAGAAATAATAATTTTTGAAGTGCTCTTTCTTGGTGAACACAAAGGTGATTCAGAGTAGATGCTTAAAGTCAAAACAATTATAACTTAAGTCCTTACTAGAGTTAGTTTGCAAAAAGCAATGGCATTAAAAAGATGCCATGATAAAATTTATTTTAATGAAGTTCCACATTGCTTTTCTTCAAAATCCACTGCTATGCCACTTTTAAACTCTAAGACTAAATATTTTATTATGATAGAATCTGAACACATGTAAATATATTCTGAACAAGGATTTGAGAACAATAGGCAACATAAATTAGACTCTTAAATGCAGGGATGCAAATACTAGTCAGAGTCTTCTTAGTCAATATCAAACTATAACTAGAGACTAGATTTTAAACTTCAAAGAGCCCATTAGCTCTCAGTGAATGCCAGCCACATGTGTTACAAAATTCAGATGTCTTAGAAAGCTAAATGAACAATATTACTGAAAATCCCAAACTACCCTATTACTGCACTAAGGAAATGACTGAATTTCCTAATTTTACCAGAACTCTATGTAAACAATGGTCCAAATAAGCAGCAAATGGGATAGTTTATAAATATTTTTATTAAATATGACTTTTAAAAGGTTAGCTGCTTTTCTCAAATTTACCTGAATTGAAAAGGAATCAAATATCAAAATTCTTCCTAGAAAGTTAAATTCATGACACAAAGATATACTCATGAGTGTATTTTTAGTTTGCCTTTCAAATTCAGTAGTTTAATATCATTACCTGTTTGAGATAATGTTACTGATTTAGGAATATGCTTTTGAGATACAGACATTATTCCTGCTTATTATGGGTTAAATTGTGTTCCTCCAAAATATATGTTCAAATCCTAACCCCCAGGACCTCAGACTGTGACCTTATTTGGAAATAGGGTCACTGCAGATGTGAACAGATAAGATGAAGTCATGCTAGAATAAGGTGGGTCCTTAATGCAATATGGCTAGTATTCTTTTTTTTTTTTTAAGATTTTATTTATTTGACAGAGAGAGAGAAAGATTACAAGTGGGTCGGCAGAGAGAGGGGGAGAAGCAGGCTCTGTGCAGAGCAGAGAGCCCAATGCGGGGCTCAATCCCAGGACTCCGAAATCATGACCTGAGCCGAAGGCAGAGGCTTAACCCACTGAGCCACCCAGGTGCTCCATGGCTAGTATCCTTTTAAGAGGAGAGAGATGCAGAGAGGAGAATGCCTTGGGAACATACAGAAACACAAAGGGAGAAGAGAGCATGATGTAAAGACAAAAGACGAGAATGGCATTTACTGCCACAAGCCAAGGAACTCTTGAGGACACCAGAAGCTAGGAAAGACAAAAAAAGGCCTCTTTGCATAGAGATTTCAGAGGGAGCACAGCCCTGCTGACACCCTGATTTTGGAATTACAGCCTCCACAACTACAATACAATAAATTTCTGTTGCTTTAGGCCATCCAGTTTGTGGTATTTTATTATAGCATTCATAGAAAACTAATACACTTTTCCACATAAACAATGTGGAATATTCAAGCTTCATACCAAAAAAAGTATTTGACATTTAAGTAACCCTTTACTATATATTCAGTTTTTATACATTTCACTGAAATTATGATTTCACAGATCACTAACAATATATTTCAAGTATAAGATTTTAATTAAATTGTCAGTATACCTGTGCAAACTGTGATACTAGCACATCCAAAGGAAAATTAGTTATTTCCTCATTATTTAATCTTACTGTCTTTGAAATTTTTTTCCATTTAGCATCAAAACGTTTAGAACTGGGTTTTTACCCTGTGGACTAATAGTAATAATGATGGAGACTCCGCAAGGTGCTTGTGAACAAGTCTACTGTTGGAAGAGGAATAGGAATATGGAGGGAATCCCTTTGTGGTACATGCATACCACATTTGGTATATGCATACCACCTTTAGGCATGCATAGATGGCTGAAGAGAAAGCCAGAATACCAACTACCCCTATCTAAGCACAAGGTCAGAGGAGCCCATTACTAAGAGAGTTTGAAGACTACTGCACTGAAATAAAGTTAGCAACAGCAAAGTGTAAACCCAGTTCAACGTCTGACTAGATTGGCGGAACCTCCAACCTATATTAACTGCCTGAAATAAAAGGAAATGTGCTTACTTCTGGGGATTAAATACTGTTAATTTCAGTCTCTACTGTTTTTCTATACACAATGTCCAGCACTCAATAAAAAAATTAAGAGATATATTAAAAAAGAGAAGAAAAAATAACCCACTATCAAAAAATAAACCAATTAGCAGAATGAGACTCATAGGTGGCCTACATGTTAGAAATATCAAATAGGACCTTAAAATAACTGTGATTAATATATTAAAGGATCTAATGGAAAATGTAAATAATATTCATGAACAGATTTAGAATTTTGCTGAGAAATGGAAACTTCAGACTTAAATGGTGATGCTACAAATGAAAAACACAATATTAAAGGTGAACAATTAATTCAAGAGGTTGTGAACAGTAGACTCAAGAAAACCAAAGACTCGGTAAATGCAGATCAAAGGAAATTATAAAAACTAAAACACAAGGAAACAAAACGAGTAAGGGGAAAACCTAAATCACCTAAGAACTGAAAGAAAATAGCAAACAATCTAATGTAAGTGTAACTGGAATCCCAGAAGAGACAGAGAACAGGGTAGGAGAAATACTTAAAGAATGAATGCCTAAGAAATTTCTCAAAATAATGAAAGACATCCTGCTACAAATCTATGAGGCTTAAGGAATCCCAAACAAAACAAACAATAAAAACAAAAAACAGTCAAGTTGCTGGGGAAAAAAAAAAAAAAGACTCTCTTGAAGGCAGCCAGGGTGAGGGGTAGAAGGGTGGGAACTACTTTGGGGATAGCAAAAATAAGAAAAACAGTTGATATCCCATCTAAACTATTCAAGCTAGAAGACAATGGAATGATACCTATAAAATACTGATACAGTGCTTTAAAACCTTTTTTTTTTAAACTGTCAACCCAGAATTTTTTATCCAGTGAAAGTATCTTCAATAGTTAGGCTGAAGTAAAGAATTTTTCAAACAAATAAAAGCTGAGAGAATTCACTGACAGCAAATCTGTTATGCAAAAAAATGGTCACAAGAGTTTTTTAGGCAAAAGGGTGTACAATACTAAAAATCTGTATCTACCCAAAGAAATGAAGAACACTGAAAATGACAAAAATGACAGTAAATATTAAAAAGCTTTCCTCCTATATGTAAAGATAATAAACTCTCTCAAGTAAAAAGAACAATGTACTGAGGGGTTTCTAATATAATGGAAAAACAAAGTGTGTAACAATAATAGCACAAGGTGTAAGAAGGAAGAATTAGAAGTATACAGTTATAAGGCTGTTAAACTATATGCAGTTTGATATAGTATTTGAAGGTAAACTGTGGTAAGTTAAAGATGTGTATTGCAAACCACAAGGCAACCACTAAAAAACTTAAACAAGGTACAGCTAATAAACTAATAAAGGGAAAAATAAAGACTACCTAATTTTTCCAAAAGAAATCAGAATAAGATGGTAGAAAGAATAATGAAGAGTTCAAAAAAATCAGAAGACAACTAGCAATATTTCAAGCCAAGCCAACCACACAAAAGTCACTTTAAATACATATGGTCTAAATCTCCCACTTAGAAGGTAGAGATATATTAAATAAAAAGCAAGATCCAACTATGCTATCTACAAATAACCCACTTTGAATATAAATGTATTCAGATAAAAAATGAAGAAATGATAAAATATTCATTATGCAAACACTAATCAAGGGAAATTTGCATCTATATAGTCAGACATAGCAGACACAGAACAAGCAGTATTACCAGGGATAAAGTAGGACATTATACAATGTTAAGAAGAAACGACAATCCTAAATAGACCTTCAATATTTAC
Organism: Enhydra lutris kenyoni; assembly: GCF_002288905.1. NCBI lineage: Eukaryota > Metazoa > Chordata > Mammalia > Carnivora > Mustelidae > Enhydra > Enhydra lutris. The sequence goes on from NW_019154087.1 coordinate 31,080,557, forward strand.
AAAATAAAAACACATAGCTAGAGAGATTAGCACATTCAATTATAGAATTGGTGCTTATTAAATGTTAATTTAGCCTTTGCATCAGGCACAGTGGATAAAAACAGAGATTTAAGAAGGCCTTTCTTTCATAGAGTTTCTATTCCCATGAGGAAAAAAGCAGTAGTAAACAGAATAAAAGTTTCAGTACAGTTTTTACAGGGTGCTATGGAAGCACAGAGAAGGTATATGTCTTCTGGAGGAACAGATGATGGAAAATGAGAAAGGTGGTTTACATAAGACTTCACAGAAATTAAATGTTCATGTCCATGATAAACATAAGTGTAGTTACCTATAAATTATGAATTCATAGTAAGATTTATACAGTAAAATTAAGTGCTTTCTCTAGCTCACCTGTAATATAATTATTATTTAATAGGACTAATAATTCTTAAAGTACTGACTAATCACATATATTACATAATCACTTTGAGGTGTTTCAAAAACTTTGACCAAATTAGCATTAATTCTCCTGTCTTTATTTATCAACGTTTTGGGGGGTACCTATGATTCTTCATAAACTTGAGCTATAACTAATTCATAGTCATGGAGAAAAAGTATGAAGGAAAATATTTAAGCAGTAAACAAAATTTAGTTTTTAGAGTATAATGGAAGCACAAATTAATTAGTTTTACATGAAAGGGTTAGAAAAAGGTCCATGGTCATGTTTTCTAGAATGTCTTTCAAGACATCTATTTTGTGTATAAAAAGGAAAAAAAAGTGTACTTCTGTGTTTAGATCCTGATTCCTTTCCTTATTTACTGAGGAAAATTTATGTAAAATAAACTACAGACTTAAAGTATATAACCGATGAGTTTCAACAGTTCTGTATACCCTAGAAACCACTAATCAATATATCAAATATTTTACCACAATCAAAAGATTTCTCAATGAGATACCACCTCACACCAGTCAGAATGACTAAAATTAAGTCAGGAAATGACAGATGCTGGCGAGGATGTGGAGAAAAGGGAACCCTCCTATACTGCTGGAGGGAATGCAAGCTGGTACAGCCACTCTGGAAAACAGCATGGAGGTTCCTCAAAAAGTTGAAAATAGAGCTACCCTATGACCCAGCAATTGCACTACTGGGTATTTACCCTAAAGATACAAATGTAGTGATCCAAAGGGGCATGTGCACCTCAATGTTTGTATTAGCAATGTCCACAACAGCCAAACTATGGAAAAAAACTAGGTGTCCATCAACAGATGAATGGATAAAGCAGATGTGGTATATATATACAACAGAATACTATGCAGCCATCAAAAGAAATGAAATCTTGCCATTTGCAACGACGTGGATAGAACTAGAGGGTATTATGCTTAGCGAAATAGTCAATCAGTCAATCAGAGAAAGACAATTATCATATGATCTCCCTGATATGAGGAATTGAGAGGCAATGTGGGGGGTTTGGGGGGTAGGGAAGGAAAAAATGAAACAAGATGGGACTCGGAGGGAGACAAACCATAAGAGACTCTTAATCTCACAAAACAAACTGAGGGTTGCTGGGGGCAAGGGGGTATGGAGAGGGTGGTTGGGTTATGGACATTGGGGAGGGTATGTGCTATGGTGAGTGCTATGAAATGTGTAAACGTGGGGATTCACAGACCTGTACCCCAGGGGCTAATAATACATTATATATTAATAAAAAAAAATAAAAAGATTCCTCAAGTTTCTCTCTCTCTCTCTCTTTTTTTTTTTAAGACTTTATTTGAGAGAGAGAGTGAAATAGTCCTCAAGTCTCTTTACAAGACATCTCTCCCTCCACCTCTGGCCTCAGACAAACAACGTTTTCTGTCAGTATAGATTATTTTGCACTGTGTGTGTGTACATACATATATTAGATATAAATACATATATACATCGATTAATGTATTATGTATTCTTTCAGGTCTAACACTCTTTTAGCTCAGCTTAATGATTTGGAGATTCATCCACAGGGTCAGGTATATAAGTGGTTTAATCTTTACTGCTAAAGAGTATTCCACTGTATGGATATATGACTATTTTTTAAAGATTTTATTCTCTATCACTATTTTTTTTTACTCCATTTACCTATATTCATAGACATTTGTATTGTTTCTAGTTTGGGGCTACTGTGAATACAGCTGCACTGAATGCTGACACACAAGTACTTGGGTAAATACCCAGAAATGGAATAGTTGAATCATATGGTATTTGTTTATGAATGTATCACTATTGAACACTATTATTTAAAAGAAGAATGTGATGTGCCACTTAAAAGTTCTATTTAAGACATTTGCAAATACTAGGGGTGCCTGGGTGTCTCAGTCATTAAGCGTCTGCCTTCAGCTCAGGTCATGATCCCATGGTCCTGGGATTGAGCCCGGTGCTGGGTTCCCTGCTTGGCAGGAAGCCTGCTTCTCCCTCTCCCACTCCCCCTGCTTGTATTCCTTCTCTCACTGTGTCTCTCTCTGTCAAATAAATAAATAAAATCTTTAAAAGAGAGAGAGAGAGAAATTTTCAAATACTGTAAAAACTGACAATCTTAAAAGAAAACACAATTAAGCATTCTTGAGCATATAGGAGACACTTTAAGTACTCATCAAATTGAAGTGAAACTCTGGCTGCTTCATAACTAGGTAAGCACAGGGCTTCTCCTTCTCCAACATCAATTTGGCCACTACAAAGAAGCACCAGCCCCATTCTACAAAACTGCTTTTCATGTATAACTTTTCTAATTAATTTTATAACAAATAATCATCCAAATCACAAAATGAGAAAAAATGTCAGGGTGAAAAGAAGTAAGTCTTGATTAAAAAAAAAACTAGAAATAATAGAAATTATGTCATGACAATTCAGAAATCTGAAGAAGAAAAATACAATCATATCTTCATGTAAGAATAATAGTACAGCTCCCACTCTCAGAAATTATTAAATATTTTCACCTGGAGGCTTGGTGGTCAATCAATTTTAACATCAAGTTACTTTTTAAAAAATGGCCTATGATTTTCATTCAGTAATGGTTTCCTGCAATATATACCAATCTGGAAAAAAAGACTTGGCATATCTCCATTTCTTTCTTTTCTTTATTATAAAGCACTATGTAATACTGACCTGATCTAATAAAGGTTAAGTGATACAAATGACATATATTAAATACTTGTTAACTGACCTATACCATATTACGTGGAATAAAGAGAAAAAACAACTATCACCTTGTAGTCACTCAAATGACAAGCTGTTCAATTGAAAGAACCTGTTTCTGTGCTTTTATCTTCTTATCACTGCTTATTTTAAGAAGGTTTTTTAGGTCACTGAAGAACTTTTTTTGCTGCTTACTTGACACATTACTAATGTTTTACTGCCTATTTGACACATTACTAAGATTTCACTTAAAACACAATATCAGAAAAAATGTTATGCTAGTGAGCTACTAAATGGAAAAGATCACTTTACAATGCCAATAAATTAGACAAATTTAAAAGGGTGTATCACCGTAAAAGTTGGACAAAATAGAATTTAAAATATTTGTTAAAACTATGCAAGATGTGTATAAATTCCTTTCTGTCATTCTTTATCCCATGAATGGAAGAATTTATTCAGGACATTAAAGACTATATAATTTTAATTTTCATCATCTAAATACCTTGTATACAGAAGAAATAGTATGAAGCAATAGATATTTATCTGACAACTTGAAGTGGATAGCCATGTTTGTCTAGTTGGTTTATTGAGAATAAAACTCTCAGATTGTTATCTGGTTTCCTTAGTTTTACTAAGAATCCTGATCAAATACAATGTCTTATATTTCCCAGTGAATAAACAGGGAAGTTAGTATTTTAGACTTTTAGACTCATCTACATTTACAGAAAAGGACAAACATAAAGGATCAAATATGATGATAAAGCATGTTTATGAACACATAATACTTTTTATATAATGTTTTCAAATTCGGGAAAACTAATGAGCTTTTTCCATCATCATTTGGTTCTGCTCCATCTTCTTTCAATTAGGCAGTATATTTTTGTGATTTATAAGAAATTAAACAAAATGCTGGTTTAGGATTAGCTTTGCACAGAATTCTTAGAGCATATTCCTAAATCTGCAGTTCTAAGAGCTGAAACATTAATACTAAAGCATAGATGTATTTAATGATGTACGTATTTATGAAAGTGGTAACTTCCTCAAATACAGTACTTATACAAACAGTGAACCACAAACATGGATTTTAGTTCAGCACTATCCTGAAAAGTCACTTGAATTCTCAGACCTCAGTTTTCTTACCTGTAAAATTTGGAAGGGGTGGAGTAGAAGACTTAATTCTAAAAGTCTCTTCTATTTAAAAAATTATGAATTCTAGGTGTCTTTACTCCCTAAGCTTTCTAATTTCTCATGGTTCCTTGAATCTACACCACCTACCCAAGTGTAATTTGAACATGTTGCTAAATGCAAGAAATCCTTTAAACTTTTTGGGTGTTTATCCCCAAAATGTACACAAACATAAAGATAGAGAAATCACCCACTTGTCATTTCCTCTTGCCTATCTCTCTACCAAGAACTCAGACTTATTACTGCCCCCAAGAAAGCAAAATAGGTAGCAATAACAACAAAAGTCAGAAAAACATAAAAAAAAAAATCTGTGCTCTTTCCTATATGAGTAAACTGCCCTAACCTCTGTCCAGCTACTCAAGCCCTAAATCTAGAAATTACTCTTGATTTCTTTTACTCTCTCTCCTGATTCATCCACCACCACAAATACTTCTTGATTTCTGCTGTCCTCCATCATCCTCACTACCATAGCCCTAATCCAAGTCACTATTATCTCTTGCCTGGACTACTACAAAAGCCTTCTAATTGGTCTCCATGCTTCCATCTTCATTCTCAACCTCCAATCTTCTCAATCCACTTTCCATACAGCTCCAAGAATGATGTTTTTAAAATCTGAATCAGATTCCCTCTCATAAATTCCTATTACTTTAGAATGACCCACAGGTTCTCTATGATCTAGGTCTTGCTTATTTCTTCCACATTTTTGCAGAATACTCTTTCTGTATACAACATCTCCTTTAACTTGATCTCTTTTCTGTTCTTTAAACATACCAAGTTCTTTACTCACTTAGGGCTTTGTAATTGCTCTACTTCTAAAGGAATATTCTTCCCTTTCTCTTCAAATAGTTCATTCTCATTTTTCACACCTCAGCTCAAAGAACATCCTGGAGACAACTTTCTTCACCTTCTGATACACTCCATTTCATCATCTTGTTTATTCCCTTGATACCAATGACCACAAAAGGTAAATATATATATATTTTTTTTAAGATTTTATTTATTTGACAGACAGATCACAAGTAGGCAGAGAGGCAGGCAGAGAGAGAGGGGGAAGCAGGCTCCCCGCAGAGCAGAGAGCCCGATGCAGGGCTTGATCCCAGGAACTTGGGATCATGACCTGAGCCGAAGGCAGAGGCTTTAACCCACTGAGCCATCCGGCGCCCCGGTAAATATATTCTTTTTGTAGTATTTACTTTTTTATTACTTATTTCCTCCAATGCAAGCCCTACAAGGATAGGGACTTCTTGCTATTATTTTCTCCTCCTCATCACTGGTACAGTGTCCTGAATACAGTGGGCTCAATCAATATTTGTTGATTAAAGTACCTGGGGTGTGTGTATACACACACACACACACATATAGAAATGAAAAAATACAAAGACAGAGTAAAAATTTCCAGGGATTTACTCATCATCACTACTGGAATAAAAACACTCAAATCATATGACCCATGGTGTATGTACTAAGACTTTGTATAGGCAGGAACATAAATATATATCTTCAATGACATAAAAGCATGTTTCTAATTCTAATATGGCTTAGTAGAATAAATCTTTTCCCGTGTCATACAGAAGGCTGATTAAAAGGACAGTTCAGCAGGTTAAAACTTTGTTTATTCAAATGTATTTTAAACATTCAAATGAAAAATGTGAACCCATTGATATCTTTTCTGAAATTTAGAAAGCAACTTATAAATGAACCAGGTGCAGGTAAAATGCATGAAAGATTAGATATAAAAGTAAAAGCTACAGGGACGCTGAGGTGGCTCAGTTGTTAAGCATTTGCCTTTGGCTCCCGTCACGATCCCAGGGTTCTGGGATAGAGTCCCACATCAGGCTCCCTGCTCAGTGGGGGAGCCTGCTTCTACCTCTCCCACTCCCGCTGCTTGTGTTCCCTCTTTGGCTGTGTCTCCTCTCTCTGTCAAATAAATAAATAAAATATTTAAAAAAAAAAAAAAGTAAAAGCTACAAATACTATACCAGTGAAATTACAAAAATGAGTCATAAAGAAAAAAACCACCATAATTGTTAAATACTCATACGTCAAAAAAGAAGCATAAAGTCTGCAACTTTGTGGCATAGTACTATATTCAAGGTTTTAAAAATTTGGTTTTATGCAGGTAAATTTCAAATAAATTTGTATATTTGCAGGTATAATGCAGGATCAGGAGGAAAGCACTAGTTCCACAGATGCTGTTCAAAATTAGGTCACAACATGTAATTTGATGGACACAGCTTTGGTGTGTCTGATGATAACTGTATTAATTTCTACAGCTCAACAGATTTCTCACATTAGTCAAAACTGCTTGATATTCCTTTTTTCAAAAGGTCTTTATATAACAGAACATCGATAAATCACCATACATTTGCTCAAAAAATTGCTGAAATTATTTTTTTATTTTTATATTTCTATATTATCGTTTTACTAGCAAAAGGCTGAATGTCTGCATATTATAACTAACTTATAAAATAATTTATCAAACTCAATTATTTCCATAATATGACTTCTGAACAGCCTTCAAGTTATAATATAAATAACTGAATGTTCCATGTTTTAAGTCCAAACCACTCAAGATCAAAATTCAACTTCATTCCAATTATTTTACATATAAAAGAGGCTTTTGTATCAAACTATTTCATACTTTAAAGTAATTATGCTAGATTATGGAAATGTATGTGTATATGTGTACATATGTATTTATAGTTACAATTTAAAATTTAATTTGAACTGATAGCAGTTTCTCAAAAGGCACAAACATTTATTCCACCCAGAAAGAAGAATGTGAGTTATTCACCTTCAAATAGTTATCTACCTTTTATATTCCCTCACAGCCAAAGGAAATATCCACAACATGTAGCAGGGACAACTGATTAGAAACAGAAAGTTCTTAATATTTCAGCTCAGTTACAAAGAAGAAAAACAGAAAAATTAAATAATAATTAAGAAGAGCAGAGGATAATGTGTGTTAACAGGGTTTCTATAAGCAGACTGAAAATTTTATATCTAATGTAGCTAACCTTTAACTTCATTTTTGACAGGTGAAATTAGGGTAGTAAGGGTTAAGGGGGAAAAGATTTAAGTAAAAATGAACAAAAATCTTATTTTTGAAGAATTTTGTAAATTAGACTTTCCCCACCCTATTTAAGGCTTCTTATTAGGAAAGGAAAATTCCAAAAGCCATTCAGGCTTTGATTCAGAAACTAGGAGGGAACTTGGTACCAAGGGACAAAAAAATTAATTTAGCAACCACAGGACTTCTCACTGAAATCAAGAAAAATCATGCAATATTTTTGCCATGTGCAACACTTTCTCATGTGCTGTCTCCACCTTTGTATCTATAAAACTGGTAACAACTACTTGAAAACAATTATTCCATCTCTTTTTAACAAGACAATCACATTTTTATAACACAGTAGTTGGAAACTAATATAGTACTGGAAAAAAGCAGCTGTGTGAAAAAAGTACCGTATTCTTTGCCCTGTAATTTTTATCAAGGTAAAAATTTATAGCATATTAGACTTTTAAATACCGTTCTAATAAACAAGCAGGATTTGAATGTTAACAATCAAGTATAAAAATGGAAAGATCATAATTCCTCAAAGTGTAAACTATCTGAAAGGTTACTTAAGTAACCATTTCTTAAACCTAGTGGACTACTTTGCAAGAACCAAAGTGATAATAAAGAGTCTAATCTTACTTCACATTTAATTCATTCTCTCTGATCCAGTCAGTATTTACATCCTACCTGGCCTACTATAATGGCTTCCTCTTCTCTGTCTCACTTCTCTTCCCACTCTGATCCAAAGTATATGCTTCTATGAAGCTGGAATACCTATCTGAAGTTATTTTTGGTGGTTCTTTCCTGTCCACACATCAAAGTACAAAATAACTCCTTAGCTTACATACATTTTAAGTGCACAACACACACTGACAAACAGATGCAGACATCTTTAACTGCAGTAAACCTCCACTACCATTTGGTTATTTAAACAATTCGATCTTCATGAATATTGATAACATGCCCCATAACCCCAATTCTGAACTTTTTCCCCACACCACAAGTTTCCTATTACTTTGCCACTGACTTTTATTAACAGATGGGTTTGACTTCTACTTTACTGGGAAGACGGGAGGCTAACCGACAAAACACTCTTCTGACTGTCCTCTTTACTATCTTAACACTTTTTTTTTATATGTCACCTATCTTCTGAGTTTTTTTAAGACAAAAATGTCCTTTTCTGTTCTAATAGCAGCCCTGTTTACCTGAGTTTGTGATTTTTTTCATCTATAATCCTTCTCTATCAATTAATTATTCCCTCTAAATTTACTTTGTCCTTGTCCACAGGGTCCTAGCCCAACAAATATGTTCCTGTCTCCAGTATGTTACTCACTCTCACAGTACTGCCCTTCCCTCAAACTAGTCATCTCTTCTTTTCTCATTAAACTTCTAGAAAGTTAATACTCTCCCTTCGTTTCCTCATTCCTTACCACAGCCCTTGAAATTTGACTTCTCTCTCCACACAGACTCAAAGATGTTTTTTAAAAACACGAATGTCCCTTTATCCAACCATCAAAATTCAGTATTTTTTTTTCTTGGCAGTACTTGACACTGTTTATCACCCAACTCTTTGGAATCCATGACAATAAACTTACTTTCCTTGAATCTTTCAGTGCTTCTTCACAAGCTCCTTCATTTCTTCTACACCCTAAACGTGGCTGTTCTCCTTTAAATGTTTCTTCTCTTCTCATGGGTCAATAATCACTCTTAAGTGCATGAATCCCAAAGCTCTGTCACCTGAATATGACAACAGCACTTCAAGTTCAATGCACCTCCAAACACACCCACCTAGATGGGATCTCACTATTTCTATGATTGGCGTTATCCTGATTCAAATTCTGGACTCAAAGACTCCTTCCTTCTTATCTGATATCTTCTTGGGTTCCATACATACCCTCTTCCTTCCTGTTCTCTTTCATTTGTTCTTTGAGCTTAAAAAGAAAAACTAGCCTTCTCACTGGTTATTCTTCATCTAGCCCACTGCCCAATGTTTTTTAAGCAAGAATGTGCATCAGAATAATTTAGGGAGCTTTTGCAAAACAGGTTGGATATACTGGTTCTAGCATATGGCTAAGAAAATGTATTTTGAAAAAGTTCCGTCAGTGTTTCAGATGCACACTTCTTGTTAAGTATGACTGCCTATCTTATAATGTATAACTCTTTCAAATTAACTTTGTCTATGGTATCAATTTGAGCATTTCATTCTTTTGCTGAAATACTTTCAATGGCTCCCCATTATATAAGCCCTTCCCCAATCTGGGCTCCAGACACATCTCTCCATTATGTTTATCTACCTTTTAAAATGCTTTTCTGTTTTCCTGAAAAACCATTTCCCTCTCTCCATAGGTCCAAATGTTATGCCAATTAAATGCTTTCTTCTTCATGGATACCACTGGAAGAGCTCAAACATAAATGAGCCCCCGCCTCCCCCTCCAAGATTTATATTATGTAACCTTTTACAGCATTTGTTAAATAGTGCCTTTTTTTTTTTAAAACATTCTATTTACTTGCTAGACAGAGATTACAAGTAGGCAGAGAGAGAGAAGGAAGCAGGCTCCCCGCTGAGCAGAGAGCCAGATGCAGGGCTCAATCCCAGGACCCTGAGATCATGACCGAAGGCAGGGGCTTAACCCACTGAGCAACCCAGGCGCCGCTAGTGCCTTGTTTTTTAACATTAATATACATGCTTCATTACCTTGATACACTACAACTTCTTTAAATATCAGAGACACACCTGGACAATAAAACAGAAGTGATTATCGGCAAAATCATATCCCCCTCACATCATTTGCATTAGTTTTCTAGAACAAGGGTAAATTATAAACTACTTAAAAGGCTGATACTAACTTATCAGAAATCTCACCTGAAGTAGAGACTTGTGGATGAACACACAAATTCTGAGACTAGAACTGCTACCGTCTAACCTATCACCATAGGTTACATAGAAGCCGGATGCTACTAGAGTTACTACTTGTTCATTACCTATTCTGATCAAAGTCCTGAGAGTATAAATTCCCTCTCCCTAAATCTTATTTTGGGACTGTCAATTTTTTTGTTGATTTTTTTCCTGAAAGTCAAATTTGAAGGGAGGAAAAAAGTTAGAGGCAATTGTATCCTCCATTTTAATAGCACAAACCCAGTTAAAAAAATTATTGCTATAGGTCATACTTTAAAAATTTTTATGTGTGTGTTTATGTACATAAATGTGTACTTATATACATGTAATATATATTTATGTATTTGTTCTCTCTCTGTTTGTGTGTCTCTGTGATATATTTCCCCCACACTCAAGTAGGGTTGAAAGAAGCAAGGTCATTTCCCATAGGAGAGAGAGCATGTATGCCTCCTGGATAAGTGGAGTTTTTTAAACTTTTAATTTTGAAATAATTAGAGGCACAAGGAAATTGCAAAAAAGCAGTACATGAAGGTCCCATGTACCCTCCATCCAGCTCACTCTAATGGTCACATTTACACAACTCTAATACAATATCCCAACCAGGAAACTGACACTGATACAACCTACAAGTCTTGTCAGATTTCATCAGTTTTTCTCTGCACTTATGTACACTTAAGTTCCTTGGAACACATGATTCCAAGCAACTTTATCACAGGTATAGATTCATGTAACCACCATCAATATGTGTTATTTGAAAATACTCACTTTCGCGCACATCAGAGCATATTTTTTAATCTCAGAAAATAGAACTTGGATATATTATTATACACAACACAGAAATTAAGCAGATACAATGAATACAAAGTAGAACTGTATTTTGGTTTAAAATAAATTAGAAAATATATTCATGTCCAAACTTCTCATTTTAAGTTGTATGCTTAAAGTTTACTAAAAAACAATACATTTGGGCTATTTGTCCAATTAAAACATAGTACTCAGTATTATTTCTTGGATTCTGTTGAAGATTTGGTACAAGACACAATCATATGGAGAATCTTGGGGCAATTTTTATACAGCCATGATTGAAAATGCTGCCTCTAATGTCAGCCAATATCCTTTGCATATTTTAAGAGGGATGTGTACACAGTCTAGGGAACTAATGATATCCTGGTGATAAATCCCTTTTAGTATTTGTCTCAACAGTTTTTGTTTGAATGAAGAACTAGACTATTTCTCCTTAGCACAAAATAAAAATTACTTAGCATAACAAGCTTTTTTTCCCCACCTTGGCTGCCAAGAAGCTCAAATTAGATTAGTGCTCATTATAGTCAATATATTATCCTTGATTCTTAGACTTATCTTTGCCTGTCTTTATAAGGTTTCTGGCCTTTATACCTTTATTTTAAATATCTTGGGTACATTAGTGTATATATTACACTATGTCATATAGCACACAGTCTTAGAAACAATGATGCATGGACTGAAAGTTTGTGACCCTCCAAAATTCATAAATGTTAATACCCTAACCCCTGATGTAATAATAGGAGGAAGTAATTAGGTCACAGAGGCAGAACCTTCATAATGGGATCTGTGCCTTTATAAGAGACAGTAGAGCTTCCTTCCTCTTTTTCTTCTCTTCTCTCTCTGCCATGTGAGGATACAATGAGAAGAAAGGTACGGGCAAGCCAGGAAGAGTGTCCTCACCAGATATTAAATCTACTGGCATCTTGATATTGGTTGGACTTCTCAGCTTCCAGAACTATGAGAAACAAATATTGGTTGTTTAAGCCACCCAGTGTATGGTAGTTTGTTATAGCAGCCTAACGAAGACAAACAATCATATATAAATGCTACATTTTCTTTGTATAGCAGCTCATAATTTATATTACTCATCTATAAATAAACCTGATTTCATCTATACAAGTCACTTTACCAATGATGAAACTGAAATTCAGAAAGATTAAATGACAATTTAGTGAAGGGTAGAACTGGAAATCTCATCAATCTAGAATATTTACCTTCTGGGGGGCATAGTAAAATCTCATTTATTTAGAATTACATTAATTTTAAAATAAACTACATGTCTTTTATAAGCAAGCACTATTTGCTTAATTTCTAAAAACAGCCCCAATTACTATTCCTATCATTTTTTTTAATCTGACCAAAACCCACATACTTAGTGTGTACGTTTAATGGTCAACAAATTGTGTTCCTTTGTGCATATTAGAGATGTCTTTAATGGCATGAAATTTTTTTAGAGCTTATAACAATGTTACAAAACAACATCTATTTCTAACTATATATTCAGGGTATCTTTTTTTCTTAAGATTTTATTTATTTGTCAGAGAGAGAGAGAGAGAGAGAGCGAGCGAGCACGTGCAAGCACATGCCAAGCAGGGAGAGCAGCAGTTAGAGGAAGAAGCAGGCTCCCTGCTGGTCAAGGAGCCTGACATAGCTTGATCCCAAGACCCTGGGGTCATACCTGAGCCGAAGGCAGATGCTTAACTGACTGAGCCACCCAGGTGTCCCTAGGATATCTTTATAATATTTTCATGTGATAATAGCCATAATTACTGTCTTTAAAAATAGCAGTAGCATATAGTTTTTTATTCTTACACAAAAATAGCAGTCACATAGTTTTTTATTCTTATATACACAATATACTTTGATAATATACCCATTCATATACAACAGATTAACCGTTAAAAGCTGAAGAATCTGATTTTTATACTTATTGGCTGATAATTGTTTTATTCTAAAACTGAATACTGAAAACTGGGGTAAACATATGAACCTGCAAAACTCTTTAATATAATTAAATACTTAACCTAATTTAGACCACTGAAATAAACATTTATTTTAAATGCCAGGCATAAACAGGTCTCTTTTAAATATAACTGTGGCAAATATACTTTGCTTACTTAGGCAATTTCAAAGCATGTCAGCATTATATTAATACACACTTATCTAACCAACTTACGCTACAAAATATTATAGAATTATTGCTAAATGTATTTTAGCATTTGCAACCAGAACAATGAATTCTTTATTTTTAATATAAAAACAGTGTAGCATTATTATAATCACTAATATACACACATACCCATGCATATATTTGGTACCCTTTCCAATTACACTTAAAGTCAATGAAAGAAACAATATTTATTTCACTTCATAAATACTGGCTTTGGCAAGCCCAATTATCTCCTCATTTTGAATATTTATTTATTCATCAATGAGCACAAATCCAATTATCTATGTAAGATGGCATATTATATAAGCTCCCTAAGTATCTTTCCAATAACAGTACCAATTATATAATAAGCATTATTTTTACTTTTTAAACAAGCATATTTGTTTAATTTTAATATATATTAAATGGATACTTATGTTTTATATATATATATATATTTTTTTTAAATTTTTTATAAACATATAATGTATTATTAGCCCCAGGGGTACAGGTCTGTGAATCGCCAGGTTTACACACTTCACAGCACTCACCACAGCCCATACCCTTCCCAATTATATTTAAATATATTAAATGTAGATGTATATTAATCTTTTTCTGGTATACAAAAGGCACAAATATTTAATTTTATCTAATCATTTTCTTCTAGCTCCTACTACATAACTTTGAACAAATATATCTAATATCAATTATTTCCTGACCTCAAGCAGTAACATCTGCAGAGAAAACTCAGTCTCCAACGACCAATTTATCCTTACAAATTATAAATACAACATGGGAATTTAACATGAAGCTCTTCAGTACCATAAGAACATTTAATTATATCAGCAATTCAAAATGTGCACATCTATTTAAACAAAACTAATCACTGAAAGGAGGGACTACTACAGAGATGGCCACATAGGGAGGAAAAAATAACTCATTTTTTAAAAATACCACCTTTGAGAGAAATGTATAATGAAACAGGCTGAAGGTATGCAATTCTGAAATTTAATACAACTTCTCTTTATTTAAAATTATATTCCCCAGTGTATCCCATCACAGCTTTGCTGATTCCCTCTAAATTGAAATACAATTTTTCTCTGATCATTGATTTAAAGGGTGTCAAACTTCTTATAAAAAGGGTTACTTGGCAAAGTTCAAGGCAAAAGAGCTATTTTAAAATGCTGCCTGTATCAAAAGTCTGTTTGGATACTTCGAAAGAGAAATCCATAAATGAAGTACTTTTCTTCTGTTCTTTTGGAAGAACAGAAAAAAGACCAGACATTTTAAATGAAAAATGTTCTCACCCAGTGATTCTTTCATCTCTATGCGCAAGAGAGAGACTGGGATTCAAAAAGTTCATCAGCAACAAAGCCTCACTCAGTCCCATGTAGGAGTTATATCAGCCTGCTACCTGATATTATGTAAGAGTTTCCTTCCATTCGGAAGAGTTCCTAAAATGGGTACTGTCAAAGGCAGTAAAACTATAAAACCCGACCTACTTTTTTCAAAAGATTTCCATGGATCTTATGGCAAGTATAATTCCTTTTACAGCTGGAGCTATCCTCCTTTCAAGTAAACTGCGTTGACTAAAATATACTAGCAACTGCTTCACTTTTTAAGGGTTAAAGTACAAATCCATAAAATATACACATATTTCTCAAATTTTTATCTCTAACAGTGAATGTCTCCTGGTGCTTTCCACATATATTGGCTTTTCTATCTATTGTAAGCCTAGTATCATTCTGAATAAGCTCACATTAAAAAAATTACCCATTTGGAGTACATTTATAAAATTTAAGTAAACAAATTAGTCTGATAGGAAAGTCTGATAAAACACAAATGTGAATTTTAAAACATATGTAATTTATAAGAAAAAGATTCCTTGTATTTGTAAAGCTGTCATGTGTAGTTTTCAGTCTTCGTTTTAAGAATGACGCATTACATTCTTGAGAGGGAAGAAGGTTAATTAATTAAAATGGAACCTATTCAATACTTTTTAAAAAGAGAAATTAATTTCTGGGTTCTTTCATAAACTCCCCATTGTCATAAAATATAATGAGAAATGCATTTCAAGTAAATTCTCAAATCAACCACACAGCATCATTATTTACAGATACAAAATGTCATCCTTATAATTCAAATAAAAGTGCTGTATTTTTCCTACAATTATTCTGAAATCATCAGTGAGAAGTTCACAGAGATTTAATTTCAAAGGAAAGGATAAATCATACAGACTTATGGAAATTATATGCACAAGATAGCATGGCACAATGAACACATTTTTTCACATGATTTACAGTAATAAATTACTCCTTATATTTATTCATTTTTTTTAATATTTATTCATTCTTAAGACTACTAACTTCATTTTCCTTAAGCAAGGCTTACAAGTATAAAAAATAGCCTGTACTTGTTATGCTTAATTTTCCACTTAACTATAGTTTACATTGAATTGAGTGAAAATGAAGTGGTTATAAATATTTATAAATAAATGAAACAAAAAAATTAACTTCACAGCCTAAAGCACATCCACAGACTTTATGTTGCATATCTCATAAGAACATAGCAAAAAGATATGATAAACACTGCAATAATGGACTTTAGTTTCATCAAAATGATAATCTTATTAACTACACATTTATTACCCTAACTTCAAGATTCCTTAGAGTACACAGGAAATAAAATTACTCTGTGCCCATAAAAATCACAGCAATATGAGACAAGAGATCACTATAAGTGTTTCTCCTATTGTTCCAAAACTAAGGGAAAGTCCAGGACAAAAGTACTCAAAACAGATATTTCCTATGGTTAAACAATGCATAATTTAAGAATAACTAACCAGAACAAGGATTAAAGAATACTTTAGACTTAAATTCTAGTAATATACACAGAAGGATAAGAATAAACATATTAATGATCAATGTTCTCCAAATACATGCCATCAATCTTTGACTATAACTCTGTAGAGTCTTTTTTAGCATATATTGTTAAAATTAATCATATAAAATGTATCTTAAATGGTTCACTCTTGAGAGCTAATATTATAATAAGCCATGATGTTCAAAAAAATCCTAAATATAAAAATGCAAACTCATAAAGTACTGGAATTCTGTAATTAATTCTGTAAATAAAGCTATCCTAGGATAAAAGGCACAGGAATGAAAGGAACAGTAGATAAATTTATAACCAGTACTGGGGACTAGAAGCTGTAAGCTAAAATTCATATTAAGACATCTATATCCTCAGATGTAATATATAATGTTCCAGAAAAAGTAAGAAAAGGAGAATAAATGAGGCTAGCCTTACCATTAATACTATAAATCATAACTGAAAAGTTATAGTTTCAGTCTTTTTTCTACGTTCTTTAATCATAAATAAGTATGTTCATGACCTTATTTTCAACCTGGCTTATATACAAAAATCACTTTTTGAAGCACTGCCTATTATAAAAGGGCTATGTCTTTTGTACATGAAATCAATGGGGAAAATAAACAGTAAGAGTTATCCTAGTTACATAAATAGAACTAAATTCCTAGGAGACTTTAAAGGTAAATATTAAAATATGTGTTTTTGGCTCAGAAAATATATACCTAAGGAAAACCCAAGATAAGGCTAATTAAACTGAATATACTCAAGATTTTTTTGTATTTTATTTATGTAAGTGTGGAGAGGAGAAGTAGAAAATTTTGTAATATGCCCATACCCAAGTTCTTGCTTTCTGTCTACCTGGCAGAGCAGTGTATTTTAGAAAGTGGTGAGGATGACAGTGTGACATTATGACAAATAGGAATGGAGTCAATGCAAATGCAGTAGGCCAATCTAGCTTTAGAGAAGATGATGGTTTTTATGAATGGATTTATTGAATTTCAAGTAATTAAAAATTTATTTGGGCAGACTTCGATACTTTAAAAAAACTGTGTTCGTCAGCATTCTCATTCAGAGACAGAACTTCGATAAAATCTAACTGAAAAGATAATATATATTTTTTCTAAAACTAAAAGTCCTAATTTCTTAGAAATTGACTTACTTTCCTCTGAAAGTATTATTTGTGATAGCAGAGGAAAAGAATTCATTTCCTTAACTTCTTAGTTAAGAATGCTATGGCCCAAATTTCCATTGGATCTGCTGAGAAAGCAGAGCTAAGTCATAACTGGCCCATGTTAGTATCTTAGCCTAAAAAAGACAGTGCTAACACTAAAATTGAAATCAGTTTCAAAACCATAATTCTTAAAAAAACGTTTTTAAGTGTATCATTGATATTTCAACACTTACGGCTATCGTAACATATGTTTCCTAGAGCCCTGCCCGTTTGAAGTAGCACTTCCTGGTCTTTGCTATTTAGCAGCTGCACCAGTGGTGAAATCAATCCGGCATCCACACATGGAATACGCATAAATTCTGAAAATAAGAGACATATGTAATTAAAAATCTAAAAATTCACAGTTTACATAATCATGTCCTTTAATAAAATATCTACCCACTCTTAAAGTGTTTAAGATGGCTTACCATCTGAAGGATACATTCTGTTCAAAAGTAACTCTACTAAATACTTAGTGAAATAAGTACACAAAATGAGTAGGGTCATATTTTTCTTTGTTGACAGTCTCTATCATAAACCCAAAAGATTTTTAATTAATTTTCAATTTTCATTATACCTAATTGATCACTATTTTCTTATAATAACGAATGTGCTTGGGAAGCAATATATGATGACAGGAACACTTGGCAATGTTCCTTCCGTGAGCCTGATAAAGTACTACAGTTATAAACTAAGCCATCAAATTGTACAAATTTTCACATGTTCTCTTTTTTTTCACTGTATGTTCTCTAAAAAGACAAAATATTTTTTAAAAGGTTTGAGTGTATCATTACAAATAATAGGTCCTTTTCAATTGCTAAGACCTGGTAGAATCATCTATTCCTTAATTCCTACTTTTTATTTTTATGGATCACTCACATCTGCTGTTATACCCATAAATTCATAGGTCTCAAATACCAAATGTTAAGTTTTCTTATACTTGTAACACATTTTTCATTGTCTCCCAATGATACCATCATAGTCATGATGATTAGACATAAACTTTTTTATAGTGTCTCATGATGGACTATTACAAAATTGAGGGATAATAATGATACCAATTAATGAAAGTTCTCCAAATAATCAATATTGGGACCATCATTTTGGACATCATGACATACTGTAAGTCAAGGAACTTAGTCAACACAGACCTAATTCCACATCCTATAACCCATCCTACTAAATTAAAAAATCATTGTCTTATCACTATTACTTTCAAGGGGGGGTCCACTCCTTAGTCTGTTCCACAAGTACCACCATAAGAAATCTTCCCTCTCTTTTTCTCCATTTTCAAATTCCTAGAGCACATCATATAAGGCTGTTATGTCTGAAACAACTTCTTTAACCCATAACATAGCTATGAGTCACAGAGGTATTCCTCTCTACCTAAACAAAGGACTGCATTCCTATTACATCTCTTACTTACTTACCATTGTATTATTGAAAACTCTCTATAATTTAAACTTCCAAGATTTAAGAAGTACTTCTTACTTCTAAAGCTAATATTTAAGTCTACTGTTGATGTTTTTTTTCTTTCTTTCTCTCTTTTTTTTTAAATCCCTATTGGGACTTTTTCCTATTAGGAAAATGAATTATGCTATAATTTCAAGAATTCAATGACCAGGGGCGCCTGGGTGGCTCAGTGGGTTAAAGCCTCTGCCTTCGGCTCAGGTCATGATCCCAGGGTCCTGGGATCGAGCCCCGCATCGGGCTCTCTGCTCGGCAGGGAGCCTGCTTCCTCTTCCCTCTCTCTCTGCCTGCCTCTCTGCCTACTTGTGATCTCTATCTGTCAAATAAAATAAATAAAATCTTAAAAAAAAAAAAAAGAATTCAATGACCATCTTCTATAGGGGATGACATATCAATCTACTTGTCTACCTCTTAAGTTAATGATCTCCTTGGGACCTTTATATATTTCAAATCTTAAAATAACATGTCACCAACTCAAATTAATCAACTTGAAGACAGATATTCATTATCTTTTCTACCTTTCCCTATGCCTAGTTTCCAACAGTGAAATAACTACTAAACTACTAAAATCAGAAATTTAGAAATAGTCTGATTTGCACTCTTATTTCACTCTTATTTCATAAATTTCATTTCCTTTGGACACTTATTTCTCTTTTCTTATTTCATAACTGTTGTTATATTTTATTATTTTGCTTCTTTGGTTTGTTGTTGCTATTCTTCAAGCAATGGCAACATTGATGAGTTACTATTTTTGTTTGCTTTGATGCTCTAATGTTCTATATGATACCAACATAGCTTTCAAAATTCTGATGGTACAATCAATAATAGAGAGTAAATAATTAGGGGAAAATTGCAGAATCAAATAAAACTGTTCTGAACTTTTTTTAAATACCAAAGCATGCAAACACCATTAGTAGGTCAACTGTGCCTCAATTTTTTTTTAAAAAGCATATAATTAAATAAAATAAAACTAGTATATTCCTTGGCTTTCGGTGTAAAGACAAGACTGCCAGTACCTGGAAGAAGCAAACTCCCTTCTAAAACCTTCTGCTTTTCAGTCAGTTTGCTTTTTAACTGAGGACTGCAGCTCTCTTTAGCTAGTTTTAAAGACATGAAGTTACCTCCTTTAGATGGATATATGTAAAAATAGACCAGGAACTTACAAGGAATATGTTTAAAATACTATATTTAATACACATTATTTACTTATACATATTATATATATACCATTATAGAGGTTATAGAATGAATGGCTGTCACAGTCATCCTTGTTCAACAGGATTCCCACCACACATACCCCTAGTTCATACTACATGAACTTGTTACCTGAGCATAGCTGGTGAGACTATTACTTGAGGCCAGACTATATACCGGCTGGCCAATAGCCTATCAGATGTTCTAGTTCAAAAATCTGCTAAAAACGACAATAGCAAGGAACTGGGGAAAAAAAAAAAACAAAAAAATCAGATCCTTTCTTTTTAATTTGAACTCCAGAGAACTGAAAAGTTCTTGAGGAGGGAGGGAAGGACTGTCAGGGGAAGGCTGAAACTGAGATACATGCAGAATGACAGTGAGTGAAAAAACCATAGTCAGGGGGGACCTGGGTGGCTCAGTGGGTTAAAAGCCATAGTCAGTGAAGGCACTGACTATGCAGTAGAAGAAGCCACTAAGTATTTGTATACTTCTATGTGTGTCTATACAAGATAAAATTCATTTAGTTTTTTGCATAATGTGTGGACTTCAACATAGAAATTCAATACAGAGCTTCAAGGAATAGGCACTGCTCTATATTAATATCAACTCAAATTTATTGACATAAAGTTGATTTCTACTGAAGAATATTTTTTGCCTTTGATTGTAGTGAAACAATCAATAAATGTTTGATAGAATATTTCTTTTTTTTTTTTTTTTTAAAAGATTTTATTTGTCAGAGAGAGAGGGAGAGAGAGCAAGCACAGGCAGACAGAATGGCAGGCAGAGGAAGAAGCAGGCTCCCTGATGAGCAAGGAGCCCGATGTGGGACTCGATCCCAGGACGCTGGGATCATGACCTGAGCCGAAGGCAGCTGCTTAACCAACTGAGCCACCCAGCCGTCCCTGATAGAATATTTCTATTTCTTTCTGAATCCAATATTCCTTTTTTTTTTTTTTAAGATTTTACTTATTTATTTGACAGAGATCACAAGTAGGCAGAGAGGCAGGCAGAGAGAGAGGGGGAAGCAGGCTCCCTGCTGAGCAGAGAGCCGATGCAATGCAGGGCTCTCAGGGCTCGATCCCAGGACCCTAGGATCATGACTTGAGCTGAAGGCAGAGGCTTAACCCACTGAGCCATCCAGGCACCCCGCAGTATTCCTTTCTTTTTTGCTTTTACTTTTCCAAACCTACTTAAATTACACATTCATTCAGCATCATCGTGAAGTACAGCACTGTGATGAAAATCATAGTTTTTTTTTATAAAATTTTTACTATATCTACTTATCAAATATTAAAAGCCTTACATGTACATACTTTCCCCATTTTCAGCTGCCTGAAGGAAATAAATCTATTTTACTAAAACTTTTTAACTCTATAAGCCTAATAAAAACATATGGAGTATTAGAGTCTACCTTAATGTTAGACTAAATAGTAATGTGAACTCTGAGTTTGATTTTTCTCTAATAACCTCCCTATAATTATTAACTATTAGCTTTTTATGTTTTTCATTAGAAGAACAAGGACAACTATGAGGTGTGAATACATAGGAACCAGTGGCTTTCATATGTAGGTTGCTGAATTGACACTTTTAATTTACACTGTATTGCCTTTTGTTAAAAAAAAAAAAAGTTAATACTGGTAACTGTAACTAATTCTTACAAAATGACTGAGGTTAAGCTTCCAACACTGCAATATCAAGGTACACTTAAAGCTACTTGATAACCTGGTGAACTTTTTTGGTTAGGGGCGGGTAATCAATTTTATTCAACAACTCTTTAGTGCATACACATATATTTAATACTAAAATAAACATATACCTGTTATGGAGTAGAGGGCAAAATGAAAACAAATTTATACGACAAAACAGGAGAATTCCAGGTTTCTAGTGGTGGCTTCTCCAGTTCATCCTGGATGTACACTTGAACTCTTTTGTTCAGAGCATTCAAGGAGAAAAGTTTGATAAAAACACTTTTACAATCTGATAAAGCACAGATGGGGGAAAAAAGCATAATGTTGGTCCAAATTACTGATTCTGTATCATTTTAGACTGTGATTTGGTTCTCAAGCTTTATAGGCATGAGGATCACCTGGAAGACTTCTTAAAACAGACGGCAGTCCCCAGTCCTAGAGTTCCTGATTCAGTAGGTCCAAGTGGGAGGATCCAACAATTTGTATCCTAATCAGTTCCTAGTGAATCTGATGCTGATGGTCCAAGGCAGGCAACTAGTGTTTTGGAGGAGTAGAGGAAGAGACACAAAGTAGTTCACCTTCTGTTTGCTTTTTACATATTTTAACTTCAGTTATCAGCCTAATCTTTCAGGTCATATGCTGCTATCCCTGCATTCAGACCACTAGTACACTTTCCACTTCTATCATAAAATCTCATTTACTGAAGAGAAGTAAAGGAGAAGAAGAGACAAGGAGAAGCATAAGTTCCAACTATTATCACTTAAGTGTTTGAATACCAGCTTTACCACCTACTAGCTCTGTAAAGATAGGCAAGGTATTTAACCTGTTTTCTCATGTGCATAAAATAATCCCATCTCATAAGGGGTTCTTATAAGAATTTGAAATAATGTACAAACACCTGGCACAAGGAGGCACATTAATATCAGTACCCAGTTTTAGGAAATTATTATTATTATACCTTGAGAGGACAATTCTGAAAAGGAGGAACTACTCATAGATAATTCCTTTCTCGCTGATTTTTCCTTTGCCTCAAATCTGTCTTAAGTATATTATACAGGGGAATACTTTATTTAAAGATATCATAACCTTTTACTGTAATTTATGCTCGTAGCTATGCTCCTACATTACACTTGCTCGTGAAACTTCTTGCTAATTCTCTGGATATTGTACATTAGTACATAGTCAGGTATGTTAATTTTTAGAGAGTTTTTTGTATGTGCAAGAGTAAACATAATTATATTTTAAGATTAATCTGAATCTAAGAAGTATATGCTAATATTTCTCCTTTGTAGTTACACAAAATTTGCAGCAGAGGGAAGACGAACAAATCAACTTCCAATCTCTTTTTAACTCTGGTCCATATAATCTTTTTTTCATTGTCAAGTTCCTAACAGGGAAGAAAGACAAGCCCAATCAATGTACTCTGTTGCGTCATGCTCTATTTCTGAAGATATTATTTATTTTTAAAAGAAGATTCTAATTCATTTTCTCAGCCAATCACTTACAAAAACAATGTAATGATTAAGCAAGAAATAAGTATTTAAATGTATTCCATTTATTTTAATCAGTAGAGGTTAGTGATATGCTGTAACAAGCCTCTGATTAGCAGTATAAATTCTAAAAATTCTATTATGTCTTTAGAACATAGCTGTCTTCTATTAGGGTATTACTAGCAGCAACCTATAGCAGGAGAATTATGAAACTGTGACAAAGTATTATAAGGAGTGATATTATTAAGTAAGATCATAGAGGAATAGCACTCATTTCACAAAAACTTACTATCCAAAATTTCTGAATCTATGTTATAGTTAGTACGTAGACTCATTCTTAAAAGATTTTAAGGAAAAAACTGATTTCTGGAAATCTATACTGTAATTCCCATGAAGTTAAAAATGAACCACCTGATCTTAAAAATCAAGCTGTATTGCATCTAAGGGAGATTCAGGTAATGGTTCGTCTAGGTTAACAAACACCATCTAAAGAGGTTCCATTCTCAAATTAGATCTGCTTCAGGAGTTCTTTGTTATCCCAGGGTAATCACTGTCTATTCGGAGTGGTTCAAATCTGCTTGAGGCACACGAAATATTCCCCTACCACGAAGAATCTGAACAGTTATGACCAGCTCAAATCCAAAGCGCAGCATAATGATTACATAATTACAGTAGCTTACACATGACATACAAACAATAGGTGGTCAGTTTTCATCTAACAACCAAAAAACAATGTACCAATATAGAACTTCATTGGTATTTGAAAGACATTCTGAGAGCCTCTAAACAAATGAAAAAATTTCACTGCAATTTTTTTTTTGGTAACACAAATGAACAAATTGTTTTACTGGGCAAAAAACAACACATACTGGTACTTTACAAGGCCACTTGCCATACTCATTACACAAATGAAGCCAGAATTTTTAAAATTTCTTTTCTTTGAAGTATAATATATGCAAATTGCTAAAATAAAAGTCCTAAAAATAATACCAAACTTCAAAAATTGAGGCAACTAAAGATACTACATTAAGTACGGCTTTCCCTTAGGCCTAAAAACTGCTTTAAGAAGTCAGTGTTTTTCTCAAACTGAAATAAAAACACGTGCAAATATATCTGCTAAAATACAGTTCTTCCTACAGATCTCTCACTAGATAGAAACCATCTCTACTTGAATGGATTAGCTACTATATAATCTAAGTTTTGCTGTCATTGAGATTTTTCCATAGTATTCTTACATGAAGATTTCAGAAATAAATGTGTCCCATGGAGGTGAGTACAGAATATAGAACATCTATTCCAGCTGTATTGCTGCAGTTAGACCCCCTGCCCCAAATAAAAGGAAAGTTTATCTGGGTATAATACAAACCAACATATACACATACAAAATAACATAAAGGTGAGCTCCCCTGTGACAATAAAGATGAATGACTCAGTAGCAAGCTCAAGAATCCTATTATCAAAGTAATACATGACACAGGTGTGAAAAGAACTAGCAGTACTTTCCTTTAATTCTACTCTGAAGGAATGGAAATGTATGAATAGAATGACTATAATTATTTTCAACAATTACATGGGAAAACAGCCAAAGAAAAGAAAAATAGAAGGAAAGGGACAATGTCTAATCTACAAAATTAAAACATAAATTAATAAAACATACTGACAAGTGAGGTGTAAAACTGAAGATGTTCCCAGCAGAAAAGCTCTTGAGGAAAACCTCACCATTTTTGGCTACTTCTGCTATGACGTTAGCTACTTTGGCTGTGCAGGAAGACTGTGGAATCAACAGACTTGCAAACAGCTGAAGTGTTCCACTTCCTTGGATTTTTTCACTCGTTTCCATATCTGTAAGAGATGCATACAAAGAAATGAAAATCTTCAACACTAATACTGACAACTTTATCTACAAGAAAGTTTTCAAGAATTTGCAACATCCATAACAGAAATTAGTTCAATGTACATTCAAGTATATACATTTACATAAGTATAAATATATTTATAATCTTCAGTTCAACAAGTTGCTTTTATCTTGAGTTTTTATTTGCACAAAACACTTTATAATGCAATGTTCTGTCTATCTAGAGTCTGATTATAAAGGAATCTTTTCTGAATATACCACTGCATACCACATTTACTTTTCAATGTTAGTTCCAACCTGGTCTATTCAGACTAGGAATGCTTTTATTTTTCTACTTCCCTTCTGAACTTTTTCTTTTTCTTCTTCTTTTTTTAAAGATTTTATTTATTTGAGAGAGAGAACACAGAGAGAGAGTGAGAAGCAGACTCCTCACTGAGCAGAGAGCCTGACATGGGGCTCAATTCCAAGATACTGAGATCATGACCTGAGCCGAAGGCAGATGCTTAACCAACTGAGCCACTCGGGCACCCCTCTTCTAAATTTTTAATGGCATTACACACACACACATACACACACACACACACACACACACACACATTTAAGGGCATTTTTAATGGCATTATATATATATAATTTATGTATATATATTGTATATATATACACACACACATTATACACACACATACATATATATAATTTCTATGGTTTCCTACAATGCTAGGGCAATTTTTTAATGGCAATTAAAGGAGCAAAAAACTCACCTTATGTCATTTTATATGGAATCATACAGGGGAGACTATATAGTTCCAATGACTAATATGTTTTTCATATCAGTCATTCGAATGACCACTAATGAAGAGAAAGAGTAAATAGCAATAAGGCCATGGTATTCAGAACTCTATTTGTTGATACAGAAATATAAGAGTCCCCTACTTCTTTCCCTTCCTTATTAAAATACAAGTTGGCTTTCTATGAAACCAAGCCACTCATGTACCTGTTAGTGAAAGCATGCCATACTAAAAGACAGTAAGAATACTGGAATGATGATGGAAGTAAAGAAAACTCAAGGAAATAAAACTTAACATTACTATCTGATTCTAAACCATGAAGAGGAATGGCATGTGTTTAGAGTTATTAAGCTCATTAAAACATCCAATTTAAATTTGGTCCCCTATATCCTTTACATGCACTAGATATACATACACATAAGAGGGAACTCTAAAGACCTCTTAAGTAAATGGCAGCTGCTGTGATCAACACAGAATAGGAAAATCATATTTAATGATCTGAGAGCCTACTCCCCAAAAGTAATGTATTTCTTTATAGTAAGTGCTGATTGTCTAGTATACTGGTTTTCAAACTGAGGGTTCCAATCCATTAGGAACTCTGACTTGGTGAACAAGAACCAGTAATTTCTAAAGAGAAACAGAATTAACATCTGCAACAACAACAAAAGAATAGGAAAAAATTCTGAATAAAGTAAAACAGTAATTTTGGTTTGAACTATGTGCATGCACATATACTACTCCATGTAAAATGCATTTTTTAATAATAGAGTCTGGTCAAAAAAATTAAAAACCACTGTTCCGTGCACCCCTTGACTATGCAGGATTCTGAGCTAAAGAACCTTTAACAGTTTCTTAACATCATCAAAAGAAGCTAGAACTGTGAAATGGCTCTGAAGAAATACAAAGTTACATGGAAAATTATACTTCCATGGATTTATTACCTTAGAAAAAAGTTATTTGCAACTAGTTATATGTGTGTGCTCACCTAAAACATTAGTACTATAGATCAAGTAACCATGATTGTCCAGTGTTGAAACTCCATCCATGCACTTCCTGTTGCTACCATAAGCCTAGTACTTTTTCATACAGCAAATACTATTTTAGTTTCTTATATTTATGTAGTAAAATAAGAAGGAAATTTTGTAGATACTTAAAAATAACCTTACTTATTAAGTGAAGAGAGCCCAGAAAGATGACGTAAACTTGTCTAAAGTCACTGGATCATACTAATCACAGAGCATAAACAGAAACTTCAGATTCTATGACACAACCAAATTGACATGTGTTTTACCTGGCATCCACTGGTTTTTTGGTTGTTTTTTTTTTAGAACAGAAAACTTACTGAAGCATGATAGAGGAAACCTGCCCTTTTGTGTGCAGTTTCTTACTATGTTTCTCATAATTCAGATTATTAGAAACATAAACTACCTATGATGGGACTTAAACACAGAAGCTGTCTTTCAGCAACCATAATTATAAAATACAATGTAATGTTTTGCTTTTATTTTGTTTCTTGAACTAAAAAATAAGTTTTTAAGATACCACCTAAAAATCGGACACCAAATTTTCATTAATTGATTTTCCTCCCAAGAAGTCAAAAAGAACTGAACTCAATTTGCCATTTTAAAATCCTTCCTTTTCTGACCATTGCTACCAGAAGATGTATAACCCCAGAATGCTGGGGCAGACTGCCCCAGGGGTCTTGTCCCACCATCTGCTGATGCTGGGATGACAGCAAGAGTCTGGCATAAGGCATGAATCACGATTAGATGTGAAGCTGAGGCATTTGTGTGTGTGGAGGCGAGCAGTTAAGTGCAAATCACCCATGTATGTCTCATTTTAACCAGAACTGAAAGAATGACTTAACATCAGAGCTGAACTACCAGGGGCCAGGGGGGAAAAAGGAAACAAAAGCAGTATCAACTCCTTATATTCTAGTGAGACTTGCCACAGGTTACAATCCAAGGAATTGGGAAAATAGCTCTACTAAAATGAGTGAAGATTTGCAAACAGCAATTTTTTAATGCTACTGTCAGAGAAGTAAAAGGGGAAAACAATGGTTTGGTTGTTTTTTTTTGTTTTGTTTTGTTTTGTTTTTTTCATATAAATCTGATATACAATTTAGAAAAAAGTCTAACAGGTATTCTATTAACCTGCTAGCATGTGGATTTCTATGTAAGTTTCAAATTTAAATTAAACAGCTGAAAATGAACTTCTTTCCTTTCACATAAAAACATGACCAAATACTGCTTATCGCTAAAATACCCACTGTACAATAAATAATAACAAAGTTTCAGTTTCACTTCATATTTACTTTCTGTACTGGCATTCTTTTGCATCTCAAAAGGTATATTTATCTGTGAACTAAAAGATGTTCTCAGGTATTTGTGAGCACTCCTGAAATAATTTTAAAAGAACATTAAGATGTAGTCAGTGGTTAGTGTTTGCAATCTAAATGACTGACTACTTGTAAAGAAACCTTGCACTGTGGATCAGGAGTCTTTAAAAAAAAAAAAAAAAAAAAGTAGACTTTTCATTATCTTTAGCCAGACTACTACTGACATTTTAACTACACTCCTTTTAAATGTTTGTAGTAATCAATTCAACATCTTTCTCCCCCTTCACATTTAGGTGCCATCATAGAAATGTTTGAGTGTGCCTACAAATTATAGACAGCTGGCAGTCCTTGAATTTTGAAGGACCCCATATATGAAGGACAATTGCTACTCCACAGTAGTATCTGTGGGAGTGACTGCAGGAGTTATATCCATCACAGTGGCCTTGTAGTTCAGCAAGCACTCATTCTGTCCCTGCAGTCCTATGTCCACACTCCACCTCACCTCCTCATGGCAAGGAGGCAACTTAGTTATGAAACTGGCAGTGAAAGAAAGAACAAGAAAAGTAGGCAATCGGGTCAGAGAAACTTGAAAGAAGAGTAAATCAAGAAGCCAGGATACAATACCAATGCCATACAATGCCATCTAGGAGAAGTTAAAGCACTACTCATAGAACTTCTCTGAGCCAATAAATAACCCAGCAGAAGAGAGTAAGTGGAATAAGAAGGAACCTATAATTCCTTCCAGAAAGGCTAACGTTCCCAACAAAGCTACTAAGTAAATACATTAAAATAATTGACTTTACAGTTAAACACCAAGAGGAGGTTTTCAGGCATGCTACTAAGATAAGCTAAATTTATGATGTTATGTCAGCAGGTAGGCTACATGAGAATAAATTAATGGAAAACATCTGATAACCATTTTATAGTAAACTCCAAGTTAGAAAAACAAAAATAATGACTGTTATTACTATAATACTATTAGATTTTAAAAATGTATTTAGATTAGATGGATAGTACTGTTTTAGAGTAATAAGTGTCTGAAGTTTTACTTAGAATTATAGGAACAATAAAGAAGTGGTACCTTCACATCCAAGGGATCCTTATGACAGACTATGAAGAAAAGACTCGGATTTTGGATTGAATATGACTCATGGCTCAAAGGGCCATGAGTCTTATTCCCTATTACTTCTCAAGGGGTGGATTTTTAGAATAGGGTATAACAAAAGACCTGACCCTGTGTCTAGGTGATCTAACCCAAATGCAGGCCATCATTTCATCAAATGTGGGCAGAGTACCACACGGACAAGTCCCAAATCCTCTCTTCTTTTATCCAACTGAAAACAAATAATTTGTACTTGCATAGGCCATAAATATTTAATATTTAATACTCCCCAAATCAAATTTACCCTTTTTCCCTCAAATTCATTCTAGTCTCTATCTCAGTGAATTGCAGGGAATCCATTTAAGCCAGAAGCCCTAGAGTGATTATAAATGTGTCATTTTTAGTAAATGCCTTTCTATCACCCACACTTAATCAGAGCACAGGTTCCACAGACTCCATCCCACTAGCGTCTTTTGTATCCATCCTTTCTACATCCAGGTCACTGAAATTCTCAGTTCTGACCTTTATTAAATCCAATAGCCTCTTGAAGAGTCTCCCTAACTTCAGCTCCCATCCCCCATCTGTCACCTAGAGTGATAACAAAATAAACTTCCAGAAATGTAAATTTCATGTCATCCCTCTACTTAAATCTTTAAATGATCCACCACAGCACTTAATGTAACAGCCAAGCATATCTGTCATATTTCCCAACCTGTGTCCTGATACTTCCCCACTGACATCCTATACTCTAGCCACACTAAATTACTTGTACTAATACAAATTAATCTTCTCTTATACCTTCCTACTGCACATCTCCTCTCTGAAATACCAACGCCCTCCACTTTAGGTAATACCTGCTCAGAGCCTGTATCCTCACTTAAGGATAACTGACTAAAAGCCATTCAATCTTTCTAATGGTATCTGACCAATGTAACAGCCACCTTAAATTTATATTGAGAGCATTCTTTAAAAATTTCAAAGCATTTTCAAACATATTATTTTATCTATTTATTTTTAATTAAATTGTTTTTAAAAAGTCATGTGAGACAGCATTATAGGTCATGCTTTCCTCACATTACAAATAAGGCCACATGGTAAGATTATATTGGAAAAGGAAAAAGAATCCGGTTTTACTGGTTCCTACAGTCTAGTGCTCTTCCTACCACAACTTATTTAAAGATATGTGGTGATGACAATACCTTGACTAGATTCACCAAGGTATTCTGTGAGAAATACTTTTATTTGACATATTTTGCAGGAGTAAGAACTGAAGTAATACAACTGAGTGATAAGGGATTGTATATTTTGAGATAGCTAAACTGAGGCAGTGACTGAAGGAAAGAAGGGGAACTAAGTATAGAGAAAATGAAGCAGATTTAAAACATGTAAGAATATGCTGAGTATAAGATTAAAGTAAGGGCTTGACAAAGAAGAACTGAACGTTTCTAAAGGAAAATGGAAGTATATGAAGTAGGGAATGGGAAATAAATAAAATGGTATTTCTTTCACTGGTGAAAACCTTTTTCCTCCAATAAGGATTTTAAGCAAAGGGACATGAGATAAAGGAAAGACAATGTATGCAGTCATGGAAAGAAAGAGGGCAGAACAAAGACCCATTTACACAATGACTCACCATCAGAAACAGGTCTCCTTAAAAGAGTAAGTTGTGACAGTCATTTTATAAAATTACAATAAATGATTTTGATAGTCTTGCAGTCATTTCAATTCTAGGGATAATGAAAGCTATGGGAGTGGGAGAAGTTACGTGTTTGGAAATCACTGCAAGAATAAGCAGGGAGATCTACTAGTTTGACTACTTTCTTTAAAATTACAACTAACTAGGACATAAAATAGTTGCTAAAATATTAAGAGTTCTGTGGTTAAAAAATAAAAGATATTTACTGAGAAAGTAAACAACAGGAGGAAGTATTTTAATGATTATAGTAAAAGTTGAGTATATAACCAAAATACTCACTTAAAAGTTGAAAGTACTGAAAATATGGCCCCCATAGTAAATGTGGAGGTTTTTTTTTTTTAAAGATTTTATTATTTGTCAGAAAAAGAGAGAGAGAAAGAGAGAGAGAGCACACAAGCAGGGGGAGCAGCAGGCAGAGGGAGAAGCAGGCTCCCCACCAAGCAACAAGCCTGATGCAGTAGTCAATTCCAGGACCCTGGGATCATAACTTGAGCCGAAGGCAGACACCCAACAAACTGAGCTACCCAGGCGTCCCTGTTTTCTGTATTTTTAAGTTCTATACCATATGCTGGAATTATTTTATGAACAGAAAATCTATTTTAAAACCTACATATAAGAGGACCTACTGCAAGTAATACAAACTACCATATAGTCCAATATTATATTCCACTAGATGAATGTATTAGCTACAATTCACATAATTGTAAAATCTGAAAGTATAGCCAGCTTCATGAATGGTTTTCTGCTCCTGCTTCATTTCTCTGAGTTCTCCTCAATTCTCTCCTCTTCTGTATGTTGACATTATCAGATGAGCTCGTACCATGGAGGAAAAATGGCTGTCCCAAGTTCCATGTCTTATAGGAGAGCAACACAGAAGTCTCTTCTCTTCCCACACCTCTCCTCCCCACCTCAAAATAAGGACCAAAAGTACCAAGGCTCACATGAACTGAACCAATGTGAATTAATTTGGCCAGATGAATGCCATGCCATGTAACGATCAGTTTAGGCCTGAAGCAATTTCAGTGTATAGACACCATAACCTTGGAGGTGGAGATGAGGGTCATCTCTCTCAAATTTCATGGCTTCTTCCAAGGAGGAGGGCTGTGAAATGAGAAAAGGAGGAGGAAAAGGAGCGGGGGGAGGGGGAGAATCTTAAGTAACAGTAAAGCGGGGCGGGGGGGGGAAGGAAAAGAAATGTAGTGACATGGCATAAAAGAAGCAGAGAGAACTGATCAAGATCTATAGTGATTTACTATCGTTTTATTAGAAAGAGAAAACAAATCCAAACAAAATCATGTTGGCTTAAGTAGTACTGAGAAGTTTTTAAAGTTTTGTGGAAGGAAATTAAATATTTTCTTTCAAGGACAGTCCTAGAGAATAGGAACTACAAGTTGCAGAGTGAGGCTCAGGTATGGGGTTCCAAGTATGGAATGAGTAAGACACAGCAGTACAGGACACAGAATAAGAAATACAGCCAATGATACTTTAAAAGCAATGGAACAGGACAGAGGGTAGGTAGCTGCACTTAGGTAAGCACAGCACAATGTGTCAACGTATCAAATCACTAAGTTGTATACCTGAAACTACTGTAACATTGTGTCAACTAACTCCAAATAAAATTGAATGAATTAACTAGTTAATTATGAAAGGTTGAAAATAGGGAAGCAAAAAAGAAGATATTACTAACCAAGAACAAATTTGATGTTAATTTCCCAAAGGTTAAATAAAGAACACTTCGGAACAGATGACTTAATGTTGAAACGATAAAGAATCAGTAAGTTTTGTAAACTTCTGGTAGAGGTTTTTAATTATTAGGGGGAATGACTAGGTTATATGCTGTGACACAGGATTAGTTGACTATAATATATTTTGAGCAAATTTAGTATTTTAAAAAGTATGTGTTTGGGAGACTGAAGAAAGAAGTCCTATTCTGAGAAATGAATGGAAGAAATACCAAGCCAAAGCACTTCAAGAAAAGTAACATACAAGATTGTCACTTGAAACAATACTTATTACAGAGTAAGTTGTAAGAGACTTGAGACCATTAAATGATTTTATATTTAGAGACATCAAGAATAAGGACAAAGAACAAACTGGCAAAATGCTGATAATTCTATTCAAAATAAGTCTAGCTCTACAATTGCTACAGGGGCACTGAACTATTCTGAAAAGAGTGGAATCAGTAAACTTTTCAAACACTTGCAATATACTTTGGCTACAGCAGTAACAAAAAACCTCATCAACTTTGAAAAGAGAAACAGGGCGCCTGGGTGGCTCAGTTGTTAAGCATCTGTCTTTGGCTCAGGTCATGATCCCAGGGTTCTGGGATTGAGTCGCACATTGGGCACTCCCTCTTCCACTCCCCCTGTTTGTGTTCCCTCTTTCGCTGTTTCTCTCTCAAATAAATAATCTTTAAAAAAAATTAAAAAAAGAAGAAGAAAAGAAGAGAAACTGACTTAAGACCACCATAACCTACCAAAAATGGGGGTAAGTTATATATTGGATTTAATTACTGCTGATAAAATAGTAACTAAATAATGGCTCTTAAAATACACACACAATATTGAAAAGCTATCAGTAAACCAACAGACATCATACATCATGAAATGAAAGCTATGAGGAAGCAAATACCACATTTCCTGAGAAAATTCTTTCCTCAAGAAACATAAGCACTAATGAAATAGATTATTATCATTACACATAATGTGAGTTACACTGTTAACATTTGTGAGGTTTCTTGACCACTCTAAAAAAAATTACTAGATTCACACATTGACTTAGCTTTAAATACTTAGTAAGTACCTACCATGTGCTAGGCAAATGGCTATCAATGTATACATACCTTGTTCTCAAAGAGTTTATTTATAGTATAGTGAGGGAGGCAGACAAGTAGAAAGGCACTTATAAACCTTGATAGAAATCCCACAGCAGACAATGTACAGAGGCACCTAACCCAGTCTAGGCTTCCATCTGCCTAACCTTCATGATATTAAGATGATCATCCATTGTTTCAGAACCTCATTTTCCCCAGAGAACTATAATTTTCTATACTCTATTGCTTTGTAAATCCATATTAAAATGGAAGGTATTAGGGACCAAGCAAGAGTAAGCAAAATATTACCCAGGGTGGCTAGAATCAGGATTCAAAAATAAAGTAGGTATCATGGTGGAAATAACAGCATATATCATGAGGGCTGTTATTACTAAGATCCTCACCATCCATTTCCCTCTCCTTACCCATACACAACTCACATACAACTTTTGTGGCCACTTAAGTATCCATTATAGCTTAGAGAATAAAGAAATTAGTTTGGCTTACAGAATCTGGCAGAAGTCAAAACACTTTTCCAAGTACACTATTTCAAAAGTCCTCTACCTCTGCCCTATCCTCAAAAACAATCCAGACTCTCTGTTCCCTACCAAGATTACACTTCCCCAGTCCTATCACCATAACAACCAATTACCCTGACAGCAGAAGCAAGACTGGCAAAGTGACCTTGGCCCCAATCTGGAGATGTCTGTGCTCTAAAAACTTAAAATGCTTTTGCAGACTGTAGGGAATGGTAATATGTAGCACCCTAAAATGAGTGCTGAAAATTTTTCCAGTTGGTCCTAGATTTACCAGATATGCCACTCAGGTCACTGCTGAGGTCTCCATAATAATGAAGAAAAATAGCAAATTGTAAAAATTCTACAAATCA
This sequence comes from Enhydra lutris kenyoni, assembly GCF_002288905.1. Classification (NCBI taxonomy): domain Eukaryota; kingdom Metazoa; phylum Chordata; class Mammalia; order Carnivora; family Mustelidae; genus Enhydra; species Enhydra lutris. The sequence continues at coordinate 31,115,197 of NW_019154087.1, forward strand.
ACGGGGGTAAAGGTCAAGGCAAAATGTTCTAAAAGAGGAAACAGGGCAAGTGTTAAGAGAAAAATGTGTGATGGTAGTCTATTAACAGTGCCTAATCTAGGAGAACAAAGGGGGAACTATTAGTCAAAGAAGAATTCACTCTGCTAAGCAGTGAGGTTGGAAAAGATCACAAATGAGAAAATAGATCATAATTTCCCAAATGATACAGAGTATAGTACTGGGAAAAGAATAACTGTGAGATGGTCAGTTCAAAAACTTTCCCATCCCAAAACTTCTTCAGACCTCATCTGGACCCTTCTTCACTGTGCCATTTGGAAACCTTAACTACTGTATACAAACACCAGACCTTCCCAGAACTCTACCTTCCCACCTTCACTGGATCTGGAATCCTTCTCTGGAGACTTCCCTTGAAGTGCTCTTAAGCAGAACTCCTCAACTCTCTTTGTCCTCCCCTTCTACTCCAAGACTGAGGGCTTGGAGCTTGAGCTGGTATTTTCTGAGCTCAAAAATATCTTTTCTAAATCATTTATCCTCTGGCTTGACTCAAAACCAATTTCTATCTTTTCAACTTCTACCATCCAATGACACTCTTCTCATTACTAATATTCCAATCTTCAAAAACACTGGATCTTATTCTTGAATTCTCTCACCCCTCCAATTCCTTCCATTGTTCTGAACAACTGTGAATTTACACAAAGTGGCTAATAACTTGGCTTCACATTCCCTGACTTTAATAAATGTCCTAATTCTCCAATGCTCTTTAACAATCCACCACACATAACATCCAGGGCGTGAACCCCTTCATCATGTAGAGCTGCTCCACAGTTGAAAATTTAAATCTGGAAATCACTTTCTTTTTTTTTTTTTTTTTTAAGATTTTATTTATTTATTTGACAGACAGAGATCACAAGTAGGCAGAGAGGCAAGTAGGCAGAGATCACAAGTAGGCAGAGAGTGGGGGAAGCAGGCTCCTTGCTGAGCAGAGAGCCTGATGCGGGGCTCAATCCCAGGACCCTGAGATCATGACCTAAGCTGAAGGCAGAGGCTTTAACCCACTGAGCCACCCAGGCGCCCTGGAAATCACTTTCTGATCACATTCTAATATTTTATCATGTATTTTATTTCCTTATTAGTATGTAAATATTTTTTAATCTCACTAAAACCTCTATTTATTCAACTCTTCCTTCTTTCCCCAATCTATCTGCTCTTTCCATGACTGATCTCATCCCTACCTACTCTGAATAAAATAAAATGATCAATGATTTCAACAATTCTAGTATTACCTCAGTTTCCTAAAACCTCAGCTATTTCACCTTATCATTCAATCCCTGACACTAGATGAATCCAGCCATATACTACTTCTTGCTCTCCAATTTTAAAATGTTATTAAATATGAAAGCTAGTACCACACAAATTTGCATTTTACAATCTTAACTGGACCTTCAACACTGTTCAGTAACCATTTTATTTATCCCTAGTCATTTCCCTTTCACATCTCCTAAGCCAGTAATTCTAAACATAAACTATTCTCCACATATGCCATATTCTCATATTCTCCATCATGGCCAACAGATAACCTTTCCTGAAAATTCAGAGTACAAGTATTTTGTTCCTTTACACCTAAACTTCTCTATGACATTACCTATCTTTAACTCCTGTTCCTAAGAAAAACCATCGTCCTCCTCCTCTTTCTTCTTCTTGGCTATCCCCCATCTCCTCTTTTAATCTGCTACCACAAATCTTTTCAAAACACAAGCCTGATTTTTATTTGCTTTTGCTGGTTTCCCTAGCTTAAAGCTACAGATGAAATATTTGTGTCCCTCTCCCTACCCTGCCATTCATATGTTGAAACCTAACCCCAGTGTGATGCTATTAGGAGGTGGGGCCTTTGCAACAAGATTAGGTCATAGGGGTATTCCCACAAATGAGATTTGTGACCTTACAAAGAGACTCCAGAGAGATGCCTGGCTTCCTGTACAATGTAAGGTTCCAGCAAAAAGACGGCTGTCTATGAATTAGGAAGCAGATCTCACCAGACACTGAATCTGCCAATGCCTTGACTTGGACTTCCCAAACTTCAGAACTGTGAGAAATGCCACCAGGTCTTGAGTATTTTGTTATAGCAGCCTAAGCAGATCAAGACACATGGCATAAAATTCCTTTCATAATTTGAGCCCTTACTCCCTTTTCCATTCATCATCTCTTGAGCCTTCCTCATTTTTTTTGCTGGTCATACGAGAAACTTCAGGTTCTAATTGAACCACGTTTCCTCCTACCACTGTGACTTTATTTATATTGTTTCCTTTGCTTGGGATGTTCTCCTAATCCTTAAACCCTCACATTATCTGAGTTAAGTGCATTATATTTTCAAAATCCAGTGTGATGATTCTGCTTGTCAAACTCAAACCTCTCCTCCAATACTCACACACAACGTTATAGTTATTTCCCAAGGTTTTAGCACCTTTTTGAGAGGTGAAGACTTGGGAATAGATGAGATCATTCAAAAAATTTATTTTTACTGAATCCTTACTACGTTGGGAATAAAAGATAAATAGGATACAAATTATATCCTCAGAAAGCTGTCCAGAGAGAGGTTAACAAATTATATCACAATTCAATGTGACTGATACTACAATGAGGTTACGTACAACAGATACAGTGAGAAGCAATCACAGCCCTATAAAGACCATGGAAATTTTCAATAAGAGGAACATTTGAGCCAAGTTTTTAAGGGCAATCAAGCATATTCTAAGCAGAAAAGGAGAAAAATATATTCTACAAAAGAGGAATATGTAAAAGCATTGCCAGCTGAGACCAGAGACCCTATATTTTAATAGCAACATTCCGTAACACTGGGTGATTTTTTTTCAACAGCAGAAGGCTGACAGAATTGGGAAGTGGAATAGGTAGACAGTTACCATTCAAGGTTTGAAGAAGAGGCAAGTAGAAGTGGTGTATACCCATAAAACACTCATTTATCCATTAGGATCCAGATGAAATGTCAGTCCCTATGTGACACACTGAAAGAATTCAGCTCTCTGTTTCCCCAGTACTTAGTAATCAGCTCTATTACATAATGTATTATACTGTATAAAATTTATCTATTACTTGTCTATCTCAACTCTCCAGGGCAAAGTACCAACTAATATATGGTGATACCCAATTAATGCTAGTTGAAGAACTGCCTTGCCCTTAAAGAGTTTGTAGCTGAATATGAAAAAGGCATACACAATTAATATATGCTAAATTCAGAGGGATGTATAAACCATTATAGAATACTAAAGATAGAGCAACAATTTTACATTTATTGATGGTGTAGTAGTTGCAATTACTTCTAAAAGAAAAGAAGATTGAGTTTATAATGAGATCGCCTTATATTTTAGGAATTCTCACACCAAGAATGCAAGTTTTCTTGTAGGATTACCTATCACTAGCTCATGCAGAAACTAAAGTTTTCACTTTGCATTAAGCTAATCAGCCTTAGATTACATGTTTTCAAAAGCAAACATATGCAAAAATGTTCTTTAAACCTTCAGAAATGATTGCAGAAAATTACCTGGCCTTTATATTATCCCTCCCACATGCACACATCAGAAGGAAAAGATGATCAATCCATAACTAAGTTATTATGAGCCAAATGAAAACATTCTGTTTGCTTCTTTAGTACAATGAATAGAAAAGATGTGTAATACTTAACTATGGGAAGAGAAAATTACATGCATCTAAAATGAACTCACCTCACAGAACATTGTGTGCTAAAACCTAGGCTTTGAATCTACGCCTTTTTAAAAAAACCATAACTCTGCCTCTTGGAGCTTCATTTTGGGATTTATCCCAATGAATATAAAAAAAAAAATAGGTCATGGAAAACCTCAGTAAAATAAATTATAGGTTCTTGTGTGAAAAGTTTTAATACTAATGGCATCATTCTTCACCAGTAGTTATCCCAAAATGTAATATTACTGCCACACAATCCATTTTGATACTTCATTAAAATATAAATTACTTTTAAGTTGTCAACTTGGCTGGGCCATGGTGCCCAGGTATTTGTTCAAACATTATTCTCAATGTTTCAGTGAGGGTGTTTTTGGATGAGAATAACATTTAAATGCATAGAGTGTGAATAAAGCAAACTGCCTTCCATAATGTGGCTAGACCTTATCCAAACAGATATAAAGAACTGAATAAAACAAAACTGACCTCCTTAACCCTTTCTCCCCATTCCTGCACCATACATCCCTACCCACCCTAGGAAGAGGAAATTTTGACAACAGACCACCTTCAAATTTGAACAGCAATATCAGCTCTTCTCTGGGTTGCCATCCTACCAGCCCACCCTGCAGATTTTGGATTTGTCAGGTTCCATAATCAAGTGAGTCAATTTCTTAAAATAATTCTCTCTCAACCCTGCACACACACACATATATATGTATAGGTACACATATACACACACACACACACACACACACACACACACACACCCCTATTGGTTTCATTTCTCTTGAGAACCCTAATGTACCTCTGCCCCTAGATTATCTTATCCTCTTAAACAAATACTTCCAAGTAACAATATCTTCTATCTGCCATACAGATAGCAGGAAAAAATATTCTCAACCTCTGCTCTATTATTTTCTATCAACATATTACTGTTGCTTTGTTATTATACAGGGCCAACTGAGGAAGTAAGAAATATGATAGTCATCTCCAAATACAGATCTGTTAGGGAGGAAACATACTGTTTGTTTATCCAGGAGCTAGAAAAAGGACCAATGAGTGGCAATGGCAAGGATAAAGACTAAGGATCAATATTAAAAAGTACTTTCTAGTCTTAGGGCAGGAATGAAAGAAGGTAGGTAGGAAGGAAGGAAGAAAGGAAGGAGAGGAGGGAGGGAAGGAGGAAGGGAGGGGAAGAAAAAGAAAGGAAAAGAAAGATTTTCTTTAAAAGACTAGGGCTCTTCTTTAAGCCTGAGTAACTATTTGCTAAGGTAAAACCATGAATAAATCCTTCCCTGGCCCTGAAAATAGCTGAACAGGTCTGTAAGCATCATTGTAGAAGACACTAAAGAACTGTTCCAACCTTAAATACAATCTTCAATGTCCTCATTGCTTTCTATTATTATTTACTATTCTCTTCCATCCTCCACTATTGTCCCCCACTCTGTACTTCTCTTTATCTTATCTTTCTCTCCATTCTAATTTCATCATCCCCTGTTTAACTGTTTTTAAGAATACAGAAATGAGAGGTGCCTGGGCAGCGCAGTCGGTTAAGCATCTGACTTGGTTTCTACTCAGGTCGTGAGACTGAGCCCCGCTTAGGGCTCCATGCTCAGCATGGAATCTGCTTATGATTCTCTCTCCTTCTCCCAGCCCCTCCTACTTCTGCTCTCTCGCTCTCTAAAATAAAAAATAAAAATTAAAAAAATAGAAATGAGGGAAAACATCCAAAAAGCAAATAGTTGAGATAAAAGGTCTCTCTGTCAACTTTACATGTTTTGTTTTGTTTTTTAGTAAATTTTCTTCCTCTTCCTTCTTTAGATGTGTAAATAAATTCTGTGGTCTTAGAAAGGACAGATTGAATCTTACTTTCCTATTTGATAAACAGCTGCTTTTAATTTTCTCTTTATTTTCCTATTTACATAATACGAATATATACTCATATAAAAAAGTTAGTCTTTGACAAAATTCCACAAATTTTCTTCAAAGGTCTAGCACAAAGTTCATAATTAAATTCCTCTATACGGGATGACAGTATTTTATTCAAAGATTATACCAAATAAGGGGTGCCTGGGTGGCTCAGTGGGTTAAAGCCTCTGCCTTCGGCTCAGGTCATGATCCCAAGAGTCCTGGGATCGAGCCCCACATCGGGCTCTCTGCTCAGCAGGGAGCCTGCTTCCCTTTCTCTCTCTCTGCCTGCCTCTCTGTCTACTTGTAATCTCTGTCAAATAAATAAATAAAATCTTAAAAAAAAAAAAAAAAGATTATACCAAAGAAGAGACTGGGTGAATACTGATACAGACTTTGATTCATCCCAGACATTCTTTTCAACCCTACTGAAAAGATACTGTCCACAATAGAACCTTATTACTTGAAGTGTGATTCAAAGATTAGCACACTGGCATCCACTGGGAGCTTATTAAAAATGCAAATTGCCGGGCCCCACATAAAACCACTGAATCAGAATCTTTTAGGATAGAACCCAAGTATATGTGTTTTAACAATCCTTCCAAATAGTTTTTATGTACCTAAAGTTTGAGAAACATTGGTATAAAACAGTGATGTCCCATGGAAATATAATGTGAGCTAAATAAATAATTCAAAATTTTCTAGCAGCCACATTAAAAAAGGTAAAAAGAAACAGATGAAATTAGGTTCAATAAACATTTATATAAAATGTTATCACTGCAATATATAATCAACACAAAAATTGAGTCATTTTACTTTTTTTAAGATTTTATTTATTTATTTGAGAGAGGGACAGAGCACAAGCAGGGCAGAGGGAGAGGGAGAGGGAGAAGCAGACCCCCCTGCTGAGCAGGGAGCCCGACACAGGACTCCATCCCAGAACCCTGGGATCATGACCTGAGCTGAAGGCAGACACTTAACCGACGGAGCCACCCAGGCGCCCCTCATTTTACTTTTTTTTAAAAGACTCTGAGGTTATAAATCATCTCAATTTCAACTAGTCCCCTTTCAAGTATTCAAAAGCCACATGGGGTCAATATCTACTTTATGGATAGCCCAGGTCTAGAACTGGTTGAGAGAGAAGCTGGTTTTTTAATTAACATATAATATATTATTTGTTTCAGGGGTACAGGTCTGTGATTCAACAGTCTTACACAATTCACAGTGCTCACCATAGCACATACCCTCCCCAATGTCCATCTCCCAGCCACCCCACTCCTCCCACCTCCCTCCACTCCAGAAACCCTCAGTTTGTTTTCTGAGATTAAGAGTCTCTACACACACACACACACACACACACACACACACACCACATCACATCTTTACCCATTCATCCACAGATGGACTTCTAGGCTCTTTCCATAGTTTGGCCACTATGGACATTGCTGCTATAAATGTCAGGGCGCACGTGCCTCTTTCAATCACTACTTTTGTATCTTTGCAGTAAATACCCAGCAGTGCACTTGCTAGGTCGTAGGGTAACTCTATTTTCAACTTTTAGAGGAACCTCCATACTGTTTTCTAGAGTGGCTGCACCAGCTTGCATTCCCACCAACAGTGTAGGAGAGCTCCCCTTTATCCACATCCTCACTAATATCTGTCATTTCCTGCCTTGTTAATTTTAGCCATTCTGACTGGTGTGAGACGGTATCTCATTGAGGTTTTGATTTGAATCTCCCTGATGTCAAGTGATATTGAGCACTTTTTCACGTGTCTGCTAGCCATTTGGATGTCTTCTTTGCAGAAATGTCTGTTCATGTCTTCTGCCCATTTCTTGAATGAATTATTTGTTCTCTGGGTGTTGAGTCTGATAAATTCTTTACAGATTTTGGACACTAGCCCTTTACCTAATATGTCATTTGCAAGTATCTTCTCCTATTCTGTCAGTTGTCTTTTGGTTTTGTTGACTGTTTCCCTTGCTGTGCAAAAGGCTTTTATTTTTATCTTGATGAAGTCCCAATAGTTCATTTTTGCTCTTGAGAAGCTGGGTTCTTAATAGTGCATTTTCTGAGTTCTGTTAACATTTGTGTTAAAGATATAGCTTGAACTCATGTGAAATCCTGGAGTTTTGCTTCAGCAGCTTTGTAGTTTGAGAAAGAAACCAAAGCTAAATATTTAGAAGAACGAATATATCTGGAAATCTTTGCTCTCAAACTAAGACACTCACCAAAGGTATAGTTTTTTTCAGTGTCCATATTTAAGCATTTTATCTGCACATTTGTATCAAATATTTCTTTATGTGCAAAGTGTCTATTTTACCTACTTAAAATGTCTAAAAATTAGCTATATTTGTTTAATCTGTACATGATGAAGTGCATTTAATATTGATAATTTAATGAAAAACATTCCTTGCCCGATGGATGCATACATTTTTTAAAGAACAAGCAGAATCCTATAATATGAAATGCTATGTAGTTTTCTATGTAAAAATTTTATGTATAATGCTGTTAAAATCCCATGCTTTAATCATATAGTAAAATCAATCAAATTTTAAAAAGAAAAAAAAAGTGTGGTTAATGAACCAAAAGCAACAGCATGCATACTATTAGAGTCATTCACAGAGCAACACAGTATAAATTAGTTCATCCTGTTTCATATAAAATAACTACTTCTTGTCTTCTAAAACAAACAAAAACCCATTCAATTAACAACTGAAGAAATGATTTTTTTTGAAAGTTTAATTATCATATAATATTGCCTTTAGTTCATTTTATGGTTTTTCCCTTTTGATTTGACATAGGTATTTTTTACTATCTTTAAGGTCACTAAATAGATATACTCCCACCAAATACTAAACATACCTCTATTATAGCACTTGTGAAAAGTTGTAATTTTACATTTATTCATCAGTCTCTATCGCAAACTAATGAGCTTCTGAGGGAAGGGACTAAATTTCTGTCATTATTAGGAGATATCACAATGTTTGCAACATACTAAATAAAACTCAGTGTTAAATAAATGAATGTATAAGACCTGAAGATGAGAAGATGTGCGAAGTAAGACATGACTATACAAAATGCTCTAAATCTAACTTTAAATAATGTTTAACCAAAGCAGGACATACCATGGCTGTATGAACTTAACTATATTCGATTACTCTACAAATATTCTAATGGGTCCACCCGCATTCAATACATGGAGTACTTCTTTTACTTTAGACATGAATCACTGATGTGCAGGATCATAAATGTCACACAGTATTCTCTACTACTCCTACAAAAGCCCTGCATAACTACAGAGAAAGAAAAAAATTATGTTTGTTCTGCCTAAGTGTGCTAGCTTTTTTAGATCTCAGACTTATACAATGTATTGTTTAATTTTTGTTTTATTTCTTTCAGTGTACCAGAATTCATTGTTTATGCACCACACCCAGTGCTCCATCCAATACATGCCCTCCACAATACCCATAACCAGGCTCACCCAACGCCCCTCCCGTCTCCCCTCCAAAACCCTCAGTTTGTTCCTTAGAGTCCACAGTTTCTCTTGGTTTGTCAAGTGGTACTGAAACAGCCCAAATTTCCAACTGAATGTATCTGTCAAAAGAAGGCTCTGAATACTATTAGCTTGTATTTAAAAACTTAGGGAATAAAGATTTGCTGTATTATATAGTCTATTATATAACTATTAAACTAGAAAATTATACCTAAACTCTACCTTACTAAAAACACAAAATATTCATGATTTCCTCAGTTATTAGTGATTTGTTTTAAGAGAGTAAAATGACCATAAACCACATACAGTTTAAAAAAGGCATATACTTTCGGCCTTCATCAAGATCTAGTTGTACAGCAAACAAAAAATAATATAGTATCTTTTATTCAGATAAGAAGATACATAACTGACTTACCATGTATTTCTTCAACTAGAATCACTCTTTTTTAATGTGCTTCTAAAAAGGACTTCTTAATTTGAGATCTCTTCTTTTTCCTGGCTATTCTTCCCTTACCTTGACTACTTCAAGCAAAGAGTTAATCTTTTATGCTCTATTTTGTCTTTAACGTCATGACTATTTTTTCCAATTTAACCATTTTGCAGTTGGTCATTTATATTTACATACATTCATAACTCAAAAAATGAAAACTGCAGTAAATAATAAGTGAGTCACAATGAAAAATGAAATAACTTTGCTTTTGTTTATTAACTTGGTAGAAAACATATTCCCATGGTGTGGTATCTCTTCCAGTTTTAACATAATGGATAAACTACAGTTTTATGTGAAGTAAGTCTTATACAAAATCAAACTGCAAAAAAAAGAATTTTCTTTAATTGCCTACTTTTCTGGCTGGTGTTTCCTTCTTCTCCTAAGGCCAAATGTAAGAAATTTTTACAAATAATCTTTAAGGTCAAGTATTTAAAACATTTTTTTAATTTATAAAAGAACTTATATGCCTATTTCATTATTTCATTAAATCTTACATTTTAAAAAAGATTTTATTTATTTATTTGACAGTAGATAGAGAGAGAGAGAGAGAGAGAGAGTACAAGTAGCCAGAGCAGCAGGCAGAGGAAGAGGGAGAAGCAGGGAGCCCAATGTGGGTCTTGATCCCAGCACCATAGGATCATGACCGGAGCTGAAGGCAGACGCTTAAAGACTGAGCCACCCAGGTGCCCCTCATTAAATCTCTCTCTTTTTTTTTAAAGATTTTATTTATTTGTTTGACAAACAGATCACAAGAGGCAGAGAGGTAGGCAGAGAGAGAGGAAGGGAAGCAGGCTCCCTGCTGAGCAGAAAGCAGGATGCGGGGTTCCATCCCAGGACCCTGGGATCATGACCTGAGCCGAAGGCAGAGGCTTTAACCCACTGAGCCACCCAGGTGCCCCCATTAAATCTTAAAATACCAAAATTCACATAACATTAAAAACTCACTAAGAGGAATCCATGAAAAAGTACATTAAAGTAAGAAAAATCATAAGTAATAAAGTTTACACTTTTAGGGTTGACTCATCTAAACAAAAAATAAATAGCTAAATTTATTGCTATGGACATAATTCAAAGGCTGATATGATATAACCTTGCAATTGTAAACAGTTTCCCTGTACTAAAAATAATGCTTTACTTGATACATTACATCAATAAGAGAAAGAATAAAAACCGTATGATCAGAGTGCCTGGGTGCCTCAGTTGGGTAAGCAACTGCTTTCAGCTCAGGTCATAACCTTGGAGTCCCACATGGGGACTGAGTCCCACATGGGCTCCCTGCTCAGCAGGGAGTCTGCTTCTCCCTCTGACACTCCCTCATCTTGTGCACTCACTCTCTCTCTCTCTCAAATAAAATCTTCAAAAAAAGAAACATAATCATTTCAATAGATCAGGGAAAAAAGCATCTGACAAAGTACAACATCCGTTCATGATAAAAGCACTGGACAGGGTCTGTCTAGAAGGAACATACCTCAACATAATAAATGGGCATATATGAAAAACCCACAGCTAACATACTCAACAGTGAAAAACAGAGCTTTTCCCCTAAGGGCAGGAATAAGATAAGAATGTCCACTCATCACTTTTATTCAACATAGTACTGGAAATCCTAGCCACAGCAATCAGACAACATAAAGAAATAAAAGGCATCTAAATTAGTAAGGAAGAAGTAAAACTTAAACTATTTGCAGACAACATGATACGATATATAGAAAGCCTAAAAAACTCCACCAAAAAACTACTAGAACTAATAAAGTCAGTGAAGTTTTAGGATACAGAATCAATGTACAGAAATCTGTTACATTCCTATACACTAAAAATGAAGACATTAAATTAAGACAATAATCCCATTTACAATTACATCCAAAACAGTAAAATATCTAGGAAAAAACTTAACCGCAGAGGTGAAAGATCTGTACTCTGAAAACTAGAAAACACTGATGAAAGAAATTCAAGACCATGCAAAGAAATGGAAAAAATATTCTATGCTCGTAGAATGGAAAAACTAATATTGTTAAAGTGTCTATACTACCCAAAGCAATTTACAGATTTAATGCAATCCCCATCAAAATACCAAAAGTAGTTTTCACAGAACTAGAACAAACAACTTTTAAATTTGTATGGAACCACAAAAGACCCCTAACAGCCAAAGCAATTTTGACCAAAAAACAAAACAAAACAAAACAAAACTGGAGGTATGACAATTCCAGGCTTCAAGTTATATTATAAAGCTGTAGTAATCAAAACATTATGGTACTGGTGGGGGGGTGGAGGGAAGACACATAGATCAATGGGATCCAACTCCAGTAATAAACCCACAATTACATAGTCAGCTAATCGTTGACAAAAGAGGCAAGAATATCCAATGGGAAAGAGACTGTCTCTTCAACAAATGATGTAGGGAAAACCGGACATCTACATTGAAAAGAATGCAACTGGACCACTTTCTTATGCAATACACAAACTCAAAATTGATTAAAGACCTAAATGTGTGACCTGAAACTGTAAGAATCCTAGAAGACAGCATTATGCATTTCTCTGACATCATCCATAGAACATTTTTCTATGGATGAACATTTTTTATATGTCTCCTGAGCCAAGGGAAACAAAAGCAAAAGTAAACTACTGGAACTACATCAAAGTAAGAACTTCTACACAGCAAAGGAAACGACCAAAAAACTAAGAGACAACCTAATGAATAGGAGAAGATATTTGCAAAGTACATATCTAATAAAGCATTAGTATTCAAAATATATAAAGAACTTATACAATTCAACACACACACACCAAAAAAAAACAAACAAAAACAAAAACAAAAAACGCACAAATAATTCAATTAAAAAATGGACAGAAGACATGAATAGACATTTCTCCAAAGAAAACATACAGATAGCCAACAGACACATCAAAGGATGCAGAACATCATTCATCCTCAGGGAAATACAAATCAAAACCATAATGAGATATCACCTTACACCTGCCAAAAATGGCTAAAATCAAAAACTCAAGAAACATGTTGGCAAGGATGTGGAGAAAAAGGAACCCTCATGCACTGTTGGTGCGAACAAACTGGTGCTGCCTCTGTGGAAAACAATATGGAGGTTCCTCAAAAAGTCAAAAATAGAACTACTCTAGAATCCAAAAATTGCACTACTGGGTATTTACCCCCAAAATACAAAAACACTAATTCAAAGGGATACATGCACCTCTATGTTTACTGTAGCATTATTTACAACAGCCAAATTATGGAAGCAGCCTAAATGTCCATTGAAAGATGAATGGATAAATAAGATGTATGTGTACACACACACACTCACACACACGATGGAATACTATGCAGCCATGAAGAGAAAAATGAAATCTTGCTATTTGCAACAACACGGATGGGGCTAGTGTATAATGCTAAAGTGAAGTAAGTCAGAGAAAGACAAATACCACATGATTTCGCTTGTATGTCAAATTTAAAAAACAAAACAAATGAGCAAAGAAAAAAAGAGAGAGAGAGAGAAACAGAAATAGAGTGATGGGAATTAAAGAGCACACATCATGATGAGCACTGAGTAATGTGCAGAATTTCTGAACTGCAATATTGTACACCTGAAACTAATAATACTGTATGTTAACTGGACTTAAAATTAAAAACTTAATACAAAAATTGTATGACACCCCTAAAAAAAGTAATGCTTTACTCTTTGCAGTTTTGAAAACTTTGGGGGCTATATAGTACTAAATTGAGAAATTTCCTATGTTTATAAGACCATTTAATAACCACTTATTCTAAAATATATAATTCATGTTAATTTTAATTATTCTTTAGGTACTAATTCTTATTAGATAAGTATTTGTCCCCGAATATACAAAGAAAGATACAAATTATACTGAACCTCATAGTTTACTAAGTGGTCTTGATTCTGAGATTGTAAAACTATGTTGCACTTCCCGTTCTTAAGAAAAACTTCCTGGGGCACCTGGGTGGCTCGGTGGGTTAAGCCTCTGCCTTTAGCTCAGGTCACGGTCTCAGGGTCCTGGGATCGAGCCCCGTTGTCGGGCTCTCTGCTCGGTGGGGAGTCTGCTTCTCCCTCTCTCTCTGCCTGCCTCTCTGCCTGCTTGTGATCTCTCTCTCTGTTAAATAAAACTTAAAAAAAAAAAAAAAAAAAAGGAAAACTTCCTCTAGTAATAATGCTGCCAATGAATAATTTTATCATAAATAAACTTTATAATATTAAAAGTAATAGATACTTACTATTTTTAATATTAAGTGATTAGGCTAAAGGATTATGTTTTAAAGGTAACCACTCTTGATTTAAAAAAAAAATCATCCTTGAATTAAGATAATTTTCTTAATATGAAAAAAACCTTTTACATTAAATCAAGAGGTGTTAGACTGAAAGATGAAGCATTAGAAGGACTGCCATTATTAGCAGAAATTAAAGTAAGATATCATTCACATCACTGTTATTTACTATTTTGCTGGAAGTTCAAGCCAACATAATAAGTCAGCTATAATTACAAGGGAAAAAAGAAGCAAAAATGTCACTTTGTGGATGTTCTGACTGCAAAACCCAAAAGAACTAGTTAAAGTTTTATTTTAACTACTAAGTGGATTCGGAAGGTAGTTGAATACCAATAAAAATATAAAAATCAACACAGATTTCAAATTGATCTCTAACAACAACCACTTGGAAGTTATAATGGGAAAATCTCCATTTGCCACAACCAAAAAATGTAAAATATGTAGGAATACTTAAAACGGGATATGTATAGAAAGCATGAACCAAACTACATCTCACTGAGACACAAAAAGACTTAAAGATATATAATCTGTGTTCTTAGATTGACAGACAAAATGTTGAGAAGTTTTTAATTCTTTCCAAATTAATTTATAGCTTATCTCAATTCCCATAGGAATTTTCAGGAATGTGACAGTGCATTTCCACAATTTCTGTGGTATACTAAATCCACGAAAGTAAAACTTTTTGACAGATTTATAAAGAGAAATATCCTCAATAAAGCTAATATAATTAAAATAGCACAGTTAGAACACAAAAGACAAACAGATTAATGGAACAGAATAAAACTCCAAAGCTGCCCAATTACATTAAATTAAGCAGTTATTATATGATAAAAGGAATATTATCAACCAAAGAGGAGTAGATTAAACAATGTATGTTGTTGAGAAAATTGATTATTTAGAAATAAATAAAATTAGATCCTCACTTTATACCATATATCAAAATAAATTATTAAATATAATCAATTAATTATAATAATAAGAGTATGTATATTTTATAAAGAAGCTTTCATTAGGAAAAATGATGATTCATTAAATTTTCATTATTTCACAAAATATTTCATTTATAGATTTCAGTGTCTACATAATGGTGAAACTCTAATCTTTCTTTTACAATGCCAAATGGGTACTCCAGAACTCTGAATTACAAGAGATAAAAATGAAAGCATTTAAACCAGGTAAGGAAGCTTTCTAGAGGAAACATAACCATAATGGACTATCAAGTTCTACAGAGGTTAAAAAAAAAAAAAAGACTATGATACTGACCACATCTTTAATATCAGGTTCAAACATCTATAATCACAGTGAAGACACTGAATACACGGATACTAATCTATTACTATAAGCTATTTTCCTTTAAATATCAAACTATACCTTTCTGTTGAGAATATATAATTCTTAATCATACACTAGTATTATTAATTCATTTCTAATTCACTGTTATCAATCAAAAATCCAATTTATCTTTAAAAAAAATCCAATTTATATGCCACATACTCTTTAACACATTCAAATCACACTGGGATAGTACTTAATTGATTAAAGAAGCCAGTAACACAAAACAAACGAGCAAAAGGGAAAAAGGGGAGGGGGGAATGGTCCAAACCAAGCAACAGACTCTCAACTATAGAGAATAAACTGATGTTACCAGAGGGTAGGTGGGAGGAAGGATTTGTTATATAGGTGATAAGGATTAAGGAGGGCACTTGTGATGAGCACCGAGTGTTGTATGGAAGTGCTGAATCACTCTATTGCACAACTGAAACTAATATTACACTGTATGTTAACTAATTGGAATTTAAATAAAAACTTAAAAAAAAAAAAAAGCCAGAAGCCTATTATATCAATCAAGTATATGGCCACAGAAAATCCACAGTTAGCTGTCCAAGCTGAGTTACATACAAACCCTATCCTGTTGAAAAAGAATGTCAAGAAGATGCAGCAGCACCACCCCCATCACTTCTCTCTCAACAATAACTTAAAAGTGTAGTTCTCAGTGATAGTAAGTCAGCACTGGTACTATAAATATTGAGGACAGATCTTCTTAAGTATATATTTGGCATATAGCATCATTTCAAATCACACTTCTCTTACATATTTTACTCTCTCTTAGGAACATGAGAAGTTCTTCAAATTTAGCAAAATTAAGAAGCAAAATGGTAACATTTATAGCTAATGTTAGAAAACCAGATCCTCTGCCAATGTTTTAATCACAAAGTACAAATACCAATGGAAGCTTATCTCCTTCTGGAGACTGCACATAACAGAGCTTTTTTGCTCCTTATGAATTATAGCTTAAAAGCACATCAGAGGGCAAACTGCAATCAGTACCACAGTTATAGCGTGTTTCTGTTATAAATCTCATGGCCTGTGACAGATTTCAAGATGGTCTTTCTCATTCTTCCAATCAGATCAAGCCTTTCCATGGTCCCTTTCTATAAACTCCTGGATACCAATATATTTGGATATACACTGTCCTCTTTCTGCTTTTGACTAAATGCACAGAACATATCTTGGAACCTACATGCTTTCTCTTCCTTAGACTCTAACCCTTGAACAATGAACTTAAGTTCACTATTTTATTTTAAAGATTTTATTTATTTATTTATTTGACACAGAGAGACACAATGAGAGAGGGAATAGGAGAGGGAGAAGCAGGCCTCCGGCCAAGAAGGGAGCCTGATGTGGGACCTGATCCCAGGACCCTGGGATCATGACCTGAGCTGAAGGCAGACACTTAACGACTGAGCCACCCAGGCGCCCAAGTTCACTATTTTAAATGTCTTCTTTTAAATGACCTTTCTTATACTGAATTACCCAATTGGATTTTATTGACAACATGCATTTTCCATCATATCTTATTGGGTGCCCAACTCTTAAACTAATTCAGTCAGCCATCACCCACAATTCAAGAAACAATGGCTTATAGGGAAGGTATGTGCTATGATGAGTGCTATGAACTCTGTAAGACTGATGATTCACAGACCTGTACCCCTAAAACAAATAATATATGTTAATAAAAAAATAAACAAACAATGGCCTATAAAGCTGCAGAAGAAATCAAGTATTTGTAAATATCTTAAAAAACTTTAAAAATGAGATTCAATCACTATTTTTAAAACTGTTAATGACATAGTTTATGTATTTTTTTGGTATTAAGTCCCTGAAATCTACAGTGTGCCTAAATTCAGACTAGCCTCATTTCAAGTGTTGAATAGCCACGTCAAATAATAAATACTGGGCAGCATGTGTTTAGAAGATTCCTGTGGAAGACTAATGAGTATAGTGATCCCTGGGTTTTTCCATGTTTACTGGTTCTTTTTTTTTTTTTTTTTGGATTTGATATGGAGCAGGTTGGCACAATATAAAATTCCCATTTCTTGAATTTTTTAAAAACACTGTTCCATTATTGAATTGCTTTGTATATTGCCATTGAGAAGTCTGATGCCAATCTGATTTTCTTTCCTTTTTAAAAAACTTCATCTTTTTGAATGGAGGCTCTAAGAATTTTTCCTTTGTACTTATTTTTACTTTTTTTTTTTTTTATGGTCACCAAGTGATGAATTTATTTGTGAAAGAAAAAGTTGTTCTTTTGTTTTTCACTTAGACAAAAATAAATGCATAAGTAAAAGTTTTACTAGACTAAGTCTCTGAATTTCCCATTACAGGTCAATTTTTGCAAGTACATGGCTGCCTCTTTCACATCGTGTAGATTCTGGTCTTTCTTTCCTTCAGAAAAATTTCTAGTTTTAAATATTAGCTCATTCATTGTTTTGTTTTTCTCCTTTTGGGCTCCAATTGTGTATATAATGGATCTTTTCCCTATCTTATACATCAATCACTTGCGTGTTTTCTTCAATGTTTCCTAATAAATTTTCAGTCAACTCTATTCTTTCCTGTTATAATCCAGTTTTAATTTCTAAAATGGTTATTTTTCTTCAATTTCTTCTAGCCAACTCTTCTTTCACATCACTCTGGTATTTATCCACTCCTGTTTCAAGAATCTGAAACTCTTACTTGAGGAATTTTTTCTCTTCATATATGCAAAGGCTTAAAGATATTTAATATAGGTCATGGTGTTCTGTTACTGGTAACGGCTTTATGGTTGCTTTAGGAAGACCACTTTTAACAGCTAAAATGTTGGTTCTTATTTTTTGCTTTATTCACTGTAGCAATTTGTATGTTTATCATTTGCAATATTCTATTCAGTGTATAGTTTTTATTTTCTGTTCATGGGCAATAAAAATTTATGCACTAAGGGGAAATATTGGAGATGCATATCTAGATTTCTAGTTCAAAAGCTCTCTATTCTGGACTTAAACCAAAGGCAGAGTCTAGTTTGTCTTCTAATGTTATGGTTTTCTTATTTCTCCAGAACACTTAATTTCCCTATCTTGCTTCCTGCTTTCCCTTCACCATCAAGTCTGTAAGGCAAAACAAGATCATCCCCAAAAGTGGCACCCTTCGGATGTACTGCCTAGGATCCTGTGTACTTTAAAGTCTCTTCCTTTTCATTTCTCAACAGTGAATGCTCTCATTGAATCTAAGACCATATCTTAGTATGTTCCAGGTTAGGACTTTTTCTTCCTAAAGGCAATTTTAACTATGTACCCTTGGGCTCCTGGTTCAACCAACTTTCCTCTCATCTTTTCCAAGTAGTTTCTGCAGTCTAAATGAATTCCATCACAGGCTCTGATGCTAAGGAGGCTAGTTTTTGATACTTCTTTGTCTCCCCAGTAATCTGAAGGTCTTAGTCTGTCTTCTAGTTATGCTTAAGGCATAGGTTACATTAGTTGGTTTTACTTTATCTCTTTGATGATCTGTGTCAGTTTTTAGAGAATGTGTGGAAAAACTGAGATTTAGGTAGCTGCCATTATTCAATGGCAATCCAGGATTCTCAACTCATCAAGAATTGTCAACGGTTTGTTAGTTCACTACTTCATTCTCCTCTATTCTACAAATGTTACCTTTACTTAGTAAAAACTGAACTTTTGATAATTTGTGACTAGTACCACTAATAAGCTCTCATGGACAATGGACACAATAACTAGAAGAGTCACATGATACAAAAATATGTAAAGGAGGTAAGAACATAATGAATATCGCTTGCAAAAAAAATATATCACTTCTACAAACACATCGACAATAATATAATAATTGTAAGGGACTTTAACACTCCCCTCACTGAAATGGACAGATCATCCAAGCAAAAGATCAACAAGGAAATAAAGGCCTTAAATGACACACTGGACCAGATGGACATCACAGATATATTCAGAACATTCCAACCCAAAGCAACAGAATACACATTCTTCTCTAGTGCACATGGAACATTCTCCAGAATAGATCACATCCTGGGTCACAAATCAGGTCTCAACTGGTATCAAAAGACTGGGATCATTTCCTGCATATTTTCAGACCACAACGCTCTGACGCTAGAACTCAATCACAAGAGGAAATTCAGGAAGAACCCAAATACATGGAGACTAAAGAGCATCCTTCTAAAGAATGAATGGGTCAACCAGGAAATTAAAGAAGAATTGAAAAAATTCATGGAAACAAATT